>NW_023339650.1:5362888-5365477 GCF_004916995.1 Morone saxatilis
GGGTGTGAGTTTGCGTGTAAGTGTGTGTGTGTGTGTGTGTGTGTGTGTGTGTGAGGATTTGCCTAAGGACAGCAGTCATGCTCCATTAATTAGCACAGCAACCTGCTGACTTTCAAGTGGCACTGGCAAAATTAACCCTGCATCTCTGAAAGACCTCAGGAAAGGCACTGTTATTCCAGCCTTGATTACCACTCTTATTATTACTGTTGCATGGACGTGGGTGCATATCTACATGTATACTATGTGTATGAACATGTGTGTTGTGCCATCAGATACCATCCCTCAGATGGAGATCCCCTGCTGAGCGCCTGAAAACATCTGAATAAAACCCCCAACTGGCTTTCCTTTCGTTAAGAATCCCATCAGATTGGAAAATGCAATCATAACAAAGTAGCAGCTAAATTGTATTTTTTTTTCTCTTGAGAGGAGGAGGGGTGGGGGGTGTCACTGGGTGAGAAGTGGATTTGACATAAACAGATTTCTAGTGCATGCAGACACAGGAGACTGTTAAATACTTGCTACATTAACATTTCAAATTCTGTGGAGGGTTGCAAGGGAGGGGAGTGAGTGGCTTCTTGACTGTAATGCCTACAGTTTGCTACAGTATCTCACAGATCCTCCCTGAAATCATGACTGAAGTCCAAACATAAGGGTCAGCTCTCAAGTCATAGGTTTTCACATCTGTCAATGGTGTTTTGAAGTGCCGTGCTCTGTTCTCTCCCTCTCCTCCCTCCCAGCATTTGGCTGCCTAAAAGTCTTGCGAGATGTCACCCTGCATTATGGCGCCCTCCCACACCTCCCTCTGGTACAATTACTGACTGTCAGGATGTGTATTGACCTCGCCGTGCACAGCTAGACCCGGCGGCTGGCTCCCACACAACGCGCACACATACAGTAATGCATGGTGGGGGATGGCGGGGGGATTGTTACTCCTGGCTCTCCAGTGAGTGAGAGAGCGAGGGAAAGAGAATGCCGACGGCAGCAAAGGTAGAAATGCAAAGAGAAAAGGCTCATATGAAATAGCTTCTGTCAGAAAGCTATGACTGGTTTTATTGTTTGTCCTCTAAGGTGAGTGTCGCTCTGTGGGTGAAGCAAGTGGCTTAATGCTGATTTTTTGCTTGGTTACTTGTGATTCACAGATTTATTGTTTTATTTAAAGCAATACTATGTAACTCTTGGAAGTAGAAATAACACATCTTCCTTCACAAATGAAAAGTTGGATGACCAATACCTTATGGTGGTTAAAGCTGATTGACATGTGAGTGTTGTAAACATAAACAGAGGGCTATGATATTTATAACCCAAAACCCAAACATATTCAGTTTATAATCATATAAAACATTTCAGACGCTGAATCCAGCAAATTTTTGGTGTTTATGCTTAAATGATCAGTCAGTTAATTTTTCTGTTGATCTCTTGATTAAATGTGTAGGAATCTCTGAAATGAATATAATTTTAAGTAAAATAAATAAATTACAGATAATACTATCAAAATACTACGAAATTTTGAATGAAAATACTTAAACTGTGCGATTGCATTTAAAATAATATTTAATATTTTCTATAATATTTTTGTTCAATATCAGCCTGTTATGTAGTTTATCAGCTGCACCATGTAACGTTTGAGTTGTGTGGAAGTCGAGCAATAAAACATTATATATAACATTATAATAATATAATATAATAATTATTATAATAATTAGAAATAAACCTGACTCCTGCATAACTCTCCTGTGGTCCGCCTATGCAAGGCCAACCATAATATAAGGTCATAATATTATCTGAGGTAGTAAGTGGTGTAAATAGTTTTATCGATTAATTGTTTCAACACTAGATACATTTTTGTTCATTTTCTGTTGAAATTAAAGAGTGTTCGTGTCTCTGTCTGCTCAGCGATGGTGGCTATCGCTTCTGCTATTTGCCCTGTCATCCTTCCGTGTACGCTAAACAGTGCACATCCCTGCTGCAGAGACTGTTAAACTCATTCCTTCCTGTGTGTGAGAAGAATGCGCCTGAGGAAGGTGCTACCTGAGCGACAGCATATTGAAAAGCTTTAAAACTAGCTGTGGTTTGAAGCACAGGAAGAAGTGACAGGCAGTAGCAAGCAGACGTTTTGTCTTCATAAATAACAGATTATCACTTTAAGTGTTCTGATGGGAGGCTGTAAGTATAAAAACATTTTAGTGTGCGTGTGTGTTTAGTGTTTCCATGAGAGGTGGTGTTTGGCCGCTGTCTGCTGTCATCAGCGTGGCTCTTCAGTGAGTGGCGCTGACAGTTGAGCTGGCCTGGATGCTGTCACATGTCCTTGTCAGGCCACTCAGAGTTAGGGGACGCACCTCGCTATTGTCAGCTTCTATTACCTCTTCCCACACAGGCACGAACACACAAACACACTCTCCAGACTCTCCAGACCGTGCACAATACAGTATATGCTTCACATATGCACACAGAGAAATCTCAGACGCTGTCCTCTGGCTACATGCCAGTGGCACGAACTCTCTCTAGCTTCACTCAACAGTAGCGTGTATACACACACACACACACACACACACACACACTGCAACACAAGGTACACACACACACACACAC
>NW_023339650.1:5365577-5379817 GCF_004916995.1 Morone saxatilis
TATCATTCTATTTTATTTATACGGCCCAAAATCACACCAGTCTGTACAACATGCACCATCTGTCCTTGGACCTTTAAACATTATTATGTAACACAGTCCAAGTTCCAATCTGCACTGATTTATCGTTTGATATCCATTCTCAGTGTAACGATTAATCCAAGGGGGTAACCTTGCAGTCAACAAAGAAAATGAATGACCTATTGATTTGCATAAAAAGATCAATTGTGGTGGATCGATTAATTGAGCAATTGTTTCTCTGATGTTGGAGGACAACAGGGTACTTATTTTAACCATCTTTTGAGTATTTAGTTTGGTCACCCTGGAAAAATGACAGAAATTAGCATACATGAAATTGCTAGCTTGTTCAGATTTGAGTGTGTTGTTGGTGGACACGGTTTCCAACAATGCAATGCAACACACAACAGAAACTGAAGAGCTGTTCAGAGTTGATCTAAAGTGAAAACATTGTACACAACCATGCAACTAACAAGGATTCTCATAGAAGAACTAACCCAAGCTAATAAACAAATACATGAACATTAGATTTCAAATCAACAATATTACACGTAAGGAAGAGGTTAGGGTGATGTGAGTAAACCTGCATGAATATGATTTGATGTTATTAGTCAGCTGGTAGCCGAGCAGCTGGTGAATGAACCAGTGACTGTGAAGCATGAATGAAGCAGTTGATGCCAGTAAGCTAATGATCTTCCTAAATACACACACAAACACACACAGCCCCCGCTCCTTCAGCTTCAGCATCTCTTCTGCAGGATTCTGGAGGATTAATGTCTTTTTCCCACTGATGACAGCACAGCAGCTTAATGTCAATCTGCCTCTGCATTCACAAACACATCCTCATACACCCCCCCTCCACCCCCACCCACACACACACACACACACACTTCCAGGGGGACCTTGTGACCTTCCCTGTCTGCCCCATCCTGCCCCTGTCCATGTTAAGTGTCAGATCTCTCATGCCATCCCGCCTTGAGCCGGCGCTTCCTCAGGGCTGGATCAGAACCTGCTATACCGGGCCAGCAAGAAATCCCTGCCAGCGCTCCCAGCAACTGCCGCCGCCATGCTTTTACCACCTTCCTCACAAAGCAGCGCCACTAGCCTGCACGTAAATCGTCTTTATTTTCAAACACCACAGAAGAAGAGGCCCTGGGAGAGAGGAGACTGTGCCTGAAACTGTGATTGAAACAACCAGGGGGTGTGCTCGCTTGTCGCCTGAACTCATTTCAAGACGTTTGGCATCCAGCGTTAGCGGCGCAGATCAGGCTCACCTCTGGTGGAATATAAAATGTTGCCTTGTCTCACAGTGACAGCAGCGTTGTCACACGCAGACTCAGGAGAAGTCAATAAGGCTGTCGAGTGTTTCACAGGTCCTGCCAGTCATCAGATTTGAGCACTGGGTTTTTGCAGCTTTAAATCATTTTCTATTTTTTGGCGGGTTTGTTTTGGTCTAACTTAGAGTTCAGTGTTTTCTCATTTTGAACTGTCACAACTTGTAAGCATGTGTTTATGACGTGGGAATGGGGTGTGCGTTATCATGGTATGGGGATCTACAAAGCCTGGCATCCAATTTCCACTCGCTTTTACCTAACACACAGACACACACACACAAACACACACACACTTGTCGTCTATTTCTGTCCGCTTTTTTCCTTTTTCCGATTCAGTAACTTCTCTGGTATATCTGTTTATTTGAGCACTGATCCATAACTTTTGTATGAATGACATTATTCCTTATTCTCAGTGGAAAATATCTGAATTATTGCGCAGTAGATTTTAATGATTTTATTTAAGGATTTGTTGATGGAATCTTTTTATAACAACATGGTTTAATACAAAGTTATCAATTATGTTATTATAGCTTAATTTTTTTGATCTTATTCTGAAGTGGTGTGCATGGCGCTGTAGTAAGAGCAGTTCTCTGTAAATATTTTGTTAGTCTAACCAAAAGTACGAGAGCAAGAACAAAAGTTTCATGAGTAGGGATACGATATTATCGTGTATCATGATACAAAAACAAAGATAAATGAATTATGGGGGACATTTTTAAATATCGTGATAATCTCCTCTCACATGGCATGACTTGAAAAAGCTGTCGAGCTTGCCAGCATACAGTCCTATATTGATATTGATTCATTTTGAACAAGGGCAAGCCTTTACAATCATAACAAAATCCTAAACCTGTCACTATGGCTAAAGGATCGGCTTCCCAATAAAAAAACTTAAACTGGATGTGTGGAAACGGTATAGATTTCAAGAACGTAAGCTGCAATTGTTAGCATGTCTATCTACATACTGTAGTAATCAACCCCAGTGTTACTTCAAAGTCCAGGGGCATCTCATTCTTTGTGGGGTTACAAATTACATTAAGACCCGGGTTCAGGTTCTCACATGCACTGTGTAGTATTTCCCCTGTGCGTGGATGCTGCTGGATGCTATTATAGCAGAGTTGAGGCTAACGTTAGCCGCTGTGTCTTGCTCTTTATTGGATTTGGGGAAGTTGACACTCCAGCAACTCCACCCAGACCCACTATCCAAGATAGCATTACGTTCACTGAACACATCAGTTCGTCCTCATCCTAAAAGCTTTTTCCCTTGTAACGTTAGATCTAACCAGTCTTGCTTGTCCAAGTATGTGAGCCAAGCAGGCAAACAGGGTAAAGTCATAATGAAATAACATTTCAACCATTTTTCCTTATACTTGCTAACTCTGCATACATGAAGAGTGCTGATTCTTTATTTGTATTTTCTTTTTACGTGGATCATCAACTGCTGAAGATGCTCTCTTTTTGTCAGGAGATGCAGCGTGACTCTGTCATTCAGCACAATATCATGTATGGAGCCATCAAACGCATACTTAAGACCCTATTACGGGTTCTTATTTTAAAACATGTTGTCTTGAAACAAAGTGAGCCAGACAGTGTTTTCAACCAACTCACGGAGCTTATGTGAGCTTAATTACTTAGCAAGCTACAGCTAATAAAACACAATTAAATAAGGCTAAAGTTCTAATTTTAGCCAACAAATGGACAAATGCTGGCAAGAAATTTCCAGCGGAAAACCTGCCCCCGTTATTGTATATCGCAAAAATAGAAAGCTTGACATGGGTACTAACAGAGGACTCATTTGCTCATTTAAAATGGTTAGCTGGAGACATTTCAGCTCAATCTCTCAATATTACAAAAACATTTTTGCTTGAGGTGGACAGATGGAAATTAGGACGGAAGTATATTTGTTGTGCACAAATACTGATGAAGCAATGTTTGTCTGTAAAACATCTGTCCATTACAGCTTTCACAGGAATGTCCTTCATGCTGTTGCTGCAGGTATAATCGACCTGTCATGGCTCTGTTGCCATTCGTTGTGGCGGCAGAATACTGCCAGACACATTTCTGTGCATCACTCCAAGAGACAACGTGAAATATGGACGACATTAGCTGCAACAAAAGAATGATAACAACTTGTCTCTAGTTGCTTTTAGACTCTAAAGTTATGTGTGAGATTGCAGGGTTTTCACATATTGAAGAATAGTCAATATTTTCTTGATTTTAGGAAAGACTGATCAGACACCTGTTTGATTAGCTCTCAGTTGGCCATTTAACACATATAAGTCCAATTAATCGTTACATTTATCATTCTAATGAAAAGATCAAGCAAAAATCACCAGAGATCTGTTTGCAGGAAATGTCTAAACAAAGATTTATGGCTAATAATATCTTCGTCTTTTAGTATCTTGTCATTCATCAGCCATTGCTTCACTTAATCATCAGTGATTTAGCTGATAAAAGCCAGTTTTGATGATTTGATAACAAGTGATCTCAGATGCAGGGAGAGAGAAATGCTTGTCGAAGAGAGATGTTAGTAAGAAAAAAGAAAAAGAAAAAAGATATACCCCTCAGAGCGACACCACAATAATTAGCATAGCGGGAGAGAGAGGCGCAGTGCGGGAGAGATAATCATAGCGCCTTAATGTCTGCTGAATGCTATTAATCAGCAGCATTACCCATAGTGCCCTGGCTTTTCTTCACAGTTATCTCACGGTGCGGGGTGATGATGAGCCTCCCCTCTTGATCCAGAGTCATGTCAGCATGATGTGTGGTCTCTTTGGTTCTTATGTGACATTATATTTAACATTTTTATTGTTGTCCCCGTTCTCTCTCCTCCACATGTGTATTCTCTTTGTTCTCAAACACACACAAACACACACGTATGCCCCAGAGGTCCCGGGTATGTCGGAGTAGCAGACAGGCATTACTTCCTAATCTGGATAAGTGGCCCCAGTGCTGCACGTGTCGATCTGTTCTCCCACAATGCATGTCTCTGGATGAGTTTAATGGGCCGGTGGTTGCCTGGAGGCTGGAGTTACATGGGAGGTTTGTGACCTGAAGGGGATCTAAACTGAAACAATGAGACTCAGTTATTTGTGTTACTACTGTCCCTCAGTGGGCCTCGTTTTTTTCTTCATTTAGTGTTTTACTACATTTCCCAGAGTGCATTTCAGCAACCTCGGAGGACTCATGGACAGGTTCCATTCCAAAAGTGAGAGGGAAAATGTAATAAGATGTCAGGAGTTTATCTTTTGACAAAAAAAAAACATGTCAACTCAAAACACAGCCTGTCTTCTAGCTGCACTGAATTCTGGTCTAAGGAGGCCACTGTCACTGGGAAACTTGACATCCTTTTCTATAATAGATTTCTCCAACTGTCACTGTTTGTCAGTGCTAAACAGTAGAAAGAAGCTCTTGTTCTTTGATTCAAGTGACTGACACCAAAATGTGGCATTCTCTGTTGATATTTTATGATCACTAAAACATTTTGTGATATCAGACTCCACTGTGGCTAAATATCTCAACATCATGTCATGTTGTCGATGTTTGACCGAATATCCACAAAGGAATGTGCACCAGAAATAGACCACTGCCACTGTTTGAGTATAGGCCTTTGGTGAGGATGGGATGAACAGGTTAAAAAATGTCAGGCTCTACACATTAAGATGTGATAGAGGCTGATGGAAACAGACTTTGTTAATGCACATTGACGATACCGAGCCTCTTCTACTGTAAACAAAGCTTTTTCTCCATGCCGCCACTCCACCAGAAAGTCTAAAAAATAAGGAATAAAAAAAAAAGCAAGGATGTTCATCATGATGGGGGCTCTCGTTGCATGTTAGCCACCTCTTTATCAGCTGCATATAAACACTGCAGGGTATGCATGGATCAGTAGACAAATTCATTCATTAAAAAAAACATGGGTGCCATCTTTGGTGGGAAGTGGTTAAAATGTCATGATGTATCAGTTAGTGCTGCTCGATTTACCATCTAATTTTGTCGCACTGTCTTGAATATATTTATAGAGTATAAAGGTAGTTAATGGACACGCTTACTGATTCATATTTTCTATCTGTGAATAGCAATGTCAGTCAAACCACTGTGGTGCAGACTTCAATATCTCAATATATTTGGAATGGATTGGCACAAAATGTTAGACATTCATGGTTCCTAGACGATGTATCTTAATGACTTCTTTTGTTTTTACCGCTACCATGAGGTTTATACTGAGTTTGTGGTTTGAGTGAAACTTATGGCTGGATTGCTGTGGAATTTGCTTAAGCTGTTCAAGGTCACTAGAGGATAGATGACTTTGGTTACCCCTAACCTTTCAACTAGGTCAAAAATTTAATTTGCCCAATACTTTGCTTCATGACCTTTGCCTCAGGTCCTGCAGAACCATTGACATTTCCATCAGCCTTCAGCTGTACACGCTAAACTAAGTAAGTAAACCTGGTAAATATTACCTGCTGATCGTCAGCATGTTAGCATAATAATGTTAGCTCACAGCACTGCTATGCCTCACAGAGCCATTAGCCTGGCTGTAGACTCTGAATACACATAGATATTACTGTAGCTCCTCCCACTTCTGCAGCTATAGATAAAGCTTTCCCTTCCTGCTAACACTCACCGTGCCCACTCCACTAGAAAGCCCAAGAAATGCCCCAAAAAAACCCCACCACAGGATACACATGGATCAGAAGAGACACATTCATTCATTCATTCATACATTCATTCAAAAACACAAATGCCATCTTAGGTGCAGCAATAAAATGCTGTGAGGTATTCGGTTCACTGATGCTATATTAATTATCTTGTCTTACAGTCTTGGAATACATTCACATGAATGTAGTTTATGCTTTGTAAGACCATATGGAATGTAGTTGACTGATTCATATTTATTTTGCTGAAATGTTAGAAATTTGCTTAAAGCATCACATTGAGCCACTGTACCAATGTCTGTTTCATTACCTGTTTTACCTCTCACTGTCTTCCCGCAGTCAGGGATTCCTGCAGTGCATCTAGGCCGATCCACCTCTACACATCATTTATCACTATAAACATTGCTCATTGCTCCCAGCGCAAATATGTTTATTGTTGTCATTCACTCATAGGCCATTTATTTAATGTGTTTTCTCTCTCTCTCTCCTCTCACTCTCTGCGTCTCTGTTCATTGTGAGAAGTGAGTGTATTGTGAGGAAATCAAACACGTATTTAATGATAATGGACTGATGTGCGAGTGAATGGAGATTGGAACAGAACAGCGTGCTGGAAAATCAGATCCCAACATCTCCAAGGTACAAACATAATAGGAAGTCAAAAAGAATGCCTTCGCGCCTCAGCTGTTGTGAATTCTCCTTTTGTCAGTCAGGGCCTGGCCATCTCTGCTATTGTTCCGCTTTTTAGAGAAGGAATTGGATTTTTTTCTGTGGTTTTTCTCCCTGTGTCGGCGCATGACTTCCCTTGTTCACCAATGGGCAGACCTAATTAGGACATTTCTGAGTGATTTATTCACAAAAGGACACTGGCTGTACCTCTGACCAATTCATTTTGAATAGAAGAAGACAATGCCTTCCAGAAATTGCTAATGGCATGTCGGGGAAAAATAAGCAATCAAACCGCTGGGCAGTGATTTATCAAAATGAATTCAGGTTTAGATGAAGCAACCTGTTGGTTTGCATCGTATTGGTTTTCCAATATGCTTTGATCACTCTAATGAAGTCTGAGGTTTGTGGGAAAATTACAAATGACTGAACCGGCAACAGGGACAAAGAAAAGGTTGCTGAGATTTCAGACACGTCCTTTTCCTCCCATAAGGCTCATATAATAAACACTGTAAAAGGACAGTGTAAGTGTGAGTGCACATACACTTGTACTCATTCCCTAAAATGACATATTGCCCTTTACCTCACCACACTGCAAATACTCAATCATGCTAACCAAGTTAATGCAACTCTTTGTGGCATTTTGCCAACACATACACAGCTATCCTCACAAAAGGAAAAGGTCAGCATTTTAATGGCTTTGCTCCCTGTGGTAATCGCCTTTTTGGTTAGCCGTGCAAACTAAATGAAAAGATGTCGGCCCACGTGTGAGGTTAACCTATGCTGCTCCATTTCAATAAGTGACGTGCCATTAGCCTTGCCCTCCACTGTGAGCTCTGTGAAATCGGGTAATCCACTGACTCACTTTGCTGCCCATCAGCGAGCGCTGGGGGAGGAGATTTCCCCGTTAAACTCTCATTTCATCACCATTATCTCAACATGACTCTTCTCCACCATATGTTTGAGGAGCTTGGAGAATTTGGGAAGGATGGAGTTTGTCTATGGATATGGAGGCGGCCCATTATATTTAGCTTTCATCATTATGTACACTTTGGTACAAATGTGCCAAGTGGCAAGGTTCATTCAGCTGGTCCTTCAGCTGAGGGTAGGAACAAAAGAAAGCATTTCAGATCACGCTTATTCGCTTTCTTGCCGAGAGTTCAGTATGAGGATGGATGACACTCTCAAATATGTGTTAAATGTGTGCCAGCAGATATTTATCTTAACATAAAGACTGGAAAAGGGGAAAAAGCTTGCTCCGCTCTGTCCAAAAATTGAAAAAACTGTCCTACCAGCCCCTGTAAAGCGCAATAAATAACATTTTAAATCTAATATGCCTAATCCGTAAAAAAACTGAAGTGTAAAAACACGACTCATTGTAGTTTCTTGGCACAGAGCAGTGACTTTCTGGGGCCTTGTTGTCACTGTGAGGTTTCCATAAAAGTCGCTGTTCCCAGCCAAGAAATAGTTCCACACCTAACTGCCCCATGACCAAATGTTTGTCACCAAAATCACATAACTATATAGTATATATATCATCATGTATATATTGCGTATATTGGAGTATATAGCTCCGTCCATCGTAGGCAGCAAAACCTTGGATGTAATGTAACATTTGTTTTAATGACCTGTCTTCACTTTCAAGGCTGAAAAGATAACATATGACACACAGATACTCAGCTGATAATTGCATTCTGCTTTTTTTCCTTCCCTCATTGAAGAGTCTGGGCCTTGCCAGACAAACAAGGCGAGATTAATTCCCCAAATCTGCATTCAAGTCTCGGGACTTGCAGGGGAAAAAAAGCCTAACTAATAGGAGTAAATAAAGTAAAACGAGTCCTCTGAATGTAGCAAAGTGCTCCACTGCTCCCCTCCTGCTGCAGCTCAAACCCTCCTGATTGGTTTAAGAATGCACGCTTGCACTGATAATCAGCATAAATCCATGTGGAGAATTTCACAAAGTCCACAAGTGTGCCCTTCAGGGAGGAGAGAGGAGTGACAGAGGGCTCCGTAGTCAATGTTGTTTCCACACTAGCCAGCGCGCGCGTCACGTCCTAATCCTTCCCCCTGGAACCCAGGCAGCGTTAAACTAGCTGGAATGAGTGCCATGCAGGGAGTAAATGGAGGGAGACGACCGTCCACAATGGCCCTGGAAAGTGGCTGCTCTTGTAAACGGGAGGATTAGAGGGAAAGAAATCCTCCACTCCTTGTGTAGGCGTGCCCACAGAGACAAAGCCCAGTGTTTACACTCTTTCTCTGTACCTGTGCGCCTCCAGCCCCAGGTCCACTGTGTGATCACCCGAGTGCGATAGGAGTAAGGACTGGGACATGAAGCATTCATTCCATCCCTTTCTGTTCACCTTCAGCAACAAGGAAGTGCTCCGACTCTTTTAGTTTGTCTTTTAACCTCCTGTCTACACTGGAAGTTGCAGTGTGTCGAGTTGTGTAGATTGACGTCATTCAATCACTCTGCGCCTACAGTTTAGCAAATGTCAGAACAGTTGTAAAATATAACGTACCAAGACTGAGTCCGACCTGTGGCCTTTTGCTGCGTGTCATCCCCTCTCTCTTTACCCCGCCTTCCTGTCACTCTTCTGCTGTCACTATCAATTAAAGTCAATAAAAGCCCAAAAACATATGTAAAAGTAAATAAAATAAAATGTTCCTCATTGGTCATTAAATCGATAATTATATATCGATAGCGATTTATTTGCAGTTGTACACACTGCTTCTTTATTTCTTTTCTTTTCTTCTTCTGCAACTGTCCTGATTAGGGCTGACCAATAAATCATATTTTCATCGTCATCGCAATATGAACATGCACTATGAACACATCGCAAGAGACTGCCTGAAACAAGATAAATAAGAATAATTATTTTATTTAGGGATGGGTATAGAAACCACATATTATATGGGACAGGATGAATGACATGAAATTCACTCTGTATTTTGATGTCGTTAAAATTACTGTTACATTTAGTTCAAATATCCACTTCTCATCCTGTTCTGGGTTTAAAGACAACCAGGCAGATTTAGGAACTGTATAGCTAATATGCACGCTTCAATATATTTGTTTTATCAGAAGTATCATATCGTCATCGCAGTATTGAACAATGTCACTGCATGACGCAGATCTTCCTCGTATTGTGCAGGCCTAGTCCTGATATTTTATATTCAGCACACCCAGCAAATCCTGCCTCTTCCCCTTCTGGCTAGCCAGCAAATACTGTATCAAGCAGGTTGTGGCTAATCACACGGCCGCCGTCTTTCTCTACCATATTAACGCTTTAAAGTGAGCTCATTAAGTGTTGGCCCTCGAGGTCTCTGAGCTGTTCAGAGTACACGCAGGCAGCCATTGCCGCCATTTGCATTCCACACCAGGCGCCCTGATAAATGGGGAAAAAGACTCTCTGGGTAACATGGACAGGCATGACTGAAGAAAACAGAGCAGCCCCTCACCTCCGCTACCCGCAATCTCCCCCTCCCTCTCTCTGGCCTGCACTTTACTGATGCTCAGCTCCTTTTCTGCTCTGCCCTGTTGCACGCTCCCTCCCTCTTTGCTCTTTATCTCCTCCTTTGCTGCCCCCATTTGTCTGACTCCCACCCCTCCTTTTCATGTCTCTCTCCCACCCCTCCTTTTCATGTCTCTCTCCCACTCTTGTCAGTTTGATTTTTACAGTATTTTCATTTTTGTGCATCTTGCAAGTGCTTCTTCATGCTCTCCTCTGTTACTCTCTAATATTAGCAAATGTAAATTATCCCGAACTACAATACCATGCATACTTATGTACATGCATGCTGTGAATGGTTGCGTCATTTATTCAAATGGGTGGCATTTAAGGAAAGAAGGAAAAATGGGGGCGTCCTTGTTGTGTATCTGTTCCTATATTGGACACTAGATGATCTATTTAGAGATCCATACCGCTAATGAGCACCTAATTTTTAGGTCCTGCAGAGTCTGGTCACACATAAATAACAGTGCATTTCATTATGGTAATATTTGGCAGAAAAAGGTGTGGGCTGAGAGCTCTGGGTGGGATTGTGCTTTCTCGTGTGTGTGTGTGTGTGTGTGTGTGTGTGTAGGTGAGTGTGAATTTGTGTCAGACAGCAGACTGTGTTTGGTTGATGGAGCCATTCAGTCTTGTAGACATGCCCCCCAGAAATACCGTCTGGTAATGTCTGCGCTCCTCCAAGGTGTCTGCTGTGGGATGCCAGGCGCCCTGTTTCCTCCCTCTTTCTCACTTTCCATTTGCTGCACAACAAACACCCATAAAGCCTCATTCTCAAATTGAAAATTATACACATGCAGCAAACTGTTTTTCCAATCAAAACGGGCCTTGGTATTTCTGAATGTGGCATCTAATCAGTGATGTTCCTCAAACATTGTCAAAAATTGCCTTCCAAATGTTCAGAGAGTTACAAAGTATAGTGAAGCGAAACGTTGAACACATGTTCATTAATAACAAGTCTTTGGTGTAAATATGGAAGCTAATCAGACAAACCTCGCCTTATGAGGTAATCAGGAGAGATGTGTGTGTGCGTAAGGGTGGGTTTGTGTGTGTGATCGGGCTCCCAGGTAATTATAGCAGACAGCTGCCATGGCATCCTGGATCAGTCCCACGTCAACAAGCCGCAAACACACACTTTGACGTACACACACACACAAAATAGGTCCCACATCAACACGGCATCATTATTAGCGGGCTGATGCCCAGATTTGTGTCATTTTATTCAGCGTCTCAGACAAGCCCGGGCAAATTGTGTCTGCGATGCATCCAGACTGCCTTGTACGGAGATGAGATGCACCTGCTGCGGAGCAAAGCAGCAAAGCAGAAGGAGCTGTCGAGATAACGGGGAGACAATGATTTCAAAGCTCGCCGCGAAGGTGTACAGGATGCAGACGCTGTTATGCTAAACAGCCCCTGCCTTGCGTACAATGCAGGAGATAGGGACGCCGGTCGGTCTCACCCGGCCGACAGAGGCTGGAAACGTGGGGTGGGATGTGGATCTTTATCCCCTCTTCTTCTCACACCAGATCTTTCCCTTGATGCACCCCGATCTGTCAAAATACTCCCCTGTCTTTCCTCCCTCCTTCCTCTCTGCTGTCTGTCTCTCTCTTTCTAGTCTGTGTTTGCCAGGCTTGGTGTGGTATCATGCCTGCATGCATCATGGACCCGCTAACAAATTACATAGAGTAGCCACTCCGCTTCCCCTCTCACTCAGCTGTCAAGTGGAGCCACTGAAGCATTCTCCCTCCTCTCCTCTCCACTTCCATCCATCCATCCATCCCTCCATCACCCCATCCAGTCTTCCCCTCCCTGCTCCTTCGCCTGCTCACCCTCATGCTCCCCACTCCCCCCTATTTCCTATACCTGTACACCCATCAGGGCTGCAGAAGTGATCTCCCTCCCTGTCGTCATTCCCCTTCATTTATCTATCCATCTATCCATCCCTCTGCCATTACTTCATCTCTCCCT
This sequence comes from Morone saxatilis, assembly GCF_004916995.1. Lineage (NCBI taxonomy): Eukaryota > Metazoa > Chordata > Actinopteri > Moronidae > Morone > Morone saxatilis. The sequence goes on from NW_023339650.1 coordinate 5,377,725, forward strand.
CTTCTCAGCTTTCCATCCTCCCACACAAAATATCTAGCAAAGCAGCATCTCTACATTTTTAAGACATAATATTGAACCGTTTTCAGATGCCATCCAGCTGAATTTGAGTTCATTCCAGGTTTAAAAGAATATACTTCAGTTTATCATCATTAGCCAATAAACTCTGTTCCAACTGCCTGCTTCCAAAGGCTAGACTAGATACATGGTGTGATAGCTACACGACAATAAGGGCGCAGATTAGAAGCAGTTTAATACAATGGACACACCGCAAACACTTCTTCTGCCTCAATAATAACCTTTTGCATGCCCTGCTGGCAGGAGGAGGTGAGTAAGCACCTTAGTCATCAAACACTCACTCATATGTAATAACTCTCAACAAAGCTTATGATTAATTTCCATGTGAATTAGGTCAGAAATGTTTTGAGGTCATAAGAGAAATGTAGTAAAGACAGTGGTATATTGAAAATGTACTGAAAACCTGCAGTGCCCTAACATGGGTAATTCTTCCTCATTTCTGTCTGCTGTCAGATTGGTGATCACAGAGTAATCCCAAAACAGCTGGTGCATCCCTTTTACACTACCCACATAAGAAATAACTGAGTCCTCTATTTAAATTTGTTTCATTTCAAGTTTCTCAAAATTCAAATTTGAAGTTCAGATGCAATGTAATACTGTTTAGTTTACAGTGGTAGACATTGAAAGTGTCCCACCCTTCCGTGGCTGTGCCACACATAGCATATGTTAGAGTATAATGTCAGTAGGGGGCCCTCACCTTGCACAAAGCTTTGCACAGCACTATGGCTTGGGATTTGATGTCATGTCATGCTGTATTGAGAGCAGGTAATATGTATCACAGTTGACTTTAACTTAGCTATGTCCACTCTCCCTCAGTGTGTGCTTACTGCAGCAACCTTGCATGGGAGTACTTTTTTGCGTTCATTGTACATACAGCCACTGCATTATATCTATCTTGCTTTGCCCATGCTAGGTGCAAATCTGGTTAGGCCTAAGGATGAGGTTGTGCTAATAAAGAACTAGTTTGTACGATGTGTTGTCCAACCAGGTTGGATGGCAAAAGTGTTTACAGCTGTCTCAAATGGCCATATGCTTTCTGATGGCTGAAAAGCTTGCCATCAAACATTCAAAGTGTAGCACTTGTTTGTACACCCAAAAAGAGACAGGGATAGTGGTGTAAAGAATGAAAAAAAGTCCAATCACTGCATGTTGGTTTCAAAATGTTTCAAAATGTTTCAGAAATGTCACATCCGAAATCTGAAAGGTGTGAGAGGAGGATGCTTTTCGATCATCGGACAAGCATTTCTGATGAAGTATTCTGGCGCCTGAAATGGGTCAATATGCTTCATACTAAGTGCTTATCAAGTTGTCAAAAAGTGTCTAAAACTACCTCTATTCACCCCTTTTCTGATGTTGGAATCTAACAATCATGGCCACTTTGCGCAGCGATAGTCAAGGTGTGTGAAGGTGACAGAATATGCAGGATTTGAATATCTCTCTTAGGATCTTTTTCATTCCTCACACGACTACTTCTGTCACTTCTCGTGTGTACAAACAAGTGCAAAACCATGAATACCTTTAAGGAGATGCTGTCATCACCATTTGAACAATTTCGCATTGCCCTTTTCTATGACAGTAGGCTTGGGTTTAGATCCAGTACCCATCAACAACCACAAACACATTGATGACTTGAATGGATGGACTATGAGTGAGACCAAGGGGTCTTCCCGTTTTGCTTCCTGTTGAAGAATGAATACTTGCAAAAATGGCTTGTGGGCATTGTTACATGCATCTCAAACCAATTCCAGAGGCAGTTTGAACAATTGGACAGCAATTCATTCCTAATGATTCTTGGTTGCATTTTCACTTTGCCTTTTTTTCTTCCAAGATGCATTCAGTATTTAGTACTTCCACTGATTAGCAATAACTCTAGGCTAATAACAGGCTACTCAGTAGGGTTGAACGATTAATTGCATTTGCGATAATATCGCGATGTGATAAAACGCGATTTTCTAACCGCAACGTGCGCGATTACAAGGTGGTCAATGTGACGCGAGCGAAAGAGTGGAGAACTCGGC
>NW_023339650.1:5379917-5390231 GCF_004916995.1 Morone saxatilis
ATTTATCTAACCTGCGATTTTTTTTCCCCCTCTCTCGCTCTCGCGATTCAAGTATGCGATTTTTTATTTATTTTTTATGTTATCCTCCAAAACAGTATGAATGATTTAAATAAAAAGATAGGCTGGCCTATTTGTTAGAATTAACTTAGAAAAGATGTATGAAATAATACATTTTTTTATTTAACTGCTCATTTACAGAACAGAAACATCTTGTGTGGCTTCGCCACTGTGCATTTAAGTAATTTAAACAAAGGCACACTTATGGTACAACCACTGTGTGCAAAATTTACAGTCTTAAGAAAAACATCAACTTTAAAATGATATGCATCTATACTGCTCCCAAGTCAGTAACATTTCACTGCCTTTTCTGTACAGCTCCGGGTATGGCCAGTCTGACTGACAGTACTGTACGGGAGGGTATACTGTACCGTTTTATCAAGCGTTTTATTTGATCAATGCCATGAACCCAGGCTTGGTTCACCGTTGTTTGCTGAGAGGCATCATATCTTTGGCTATGAACTCGGTTACTGCCCGAAGTGATTTCCGTGCGCGTTTTGACGTAACGTTCATATGGAGTGACACTTTCAAACTTTTTCTGGTCAGTGATTGCCTGTCTTGAGGGTCATTTGGGCTTGCTCTGGCGCACTGGGTGCTCGGCATTTGGCATACAACTGTCATCATTTGATTGTGTGTATTTTTTGAAGTGGCTGGGAACAAGTTTTTCCCAAATCGTTCAGCCCTACTACTCAGCAGCTGATGTTTCATTTGATTACCTGTTTGGGGATTTGTTCTTCGATGGAGCAGACATGTGGGCAGTGAGCCTGAGTTGTGGATGTCTAACCTGACACTCAGACATCAACGCTAAACACGGCGAGCTCTGCCAGTCTGTCTTCATGGCAGCAGAGGAGCGAGACACGGCTGGTGATTAATAGGCTGACGGTGGAGCCCTGACCTCTGAAGGTCGCCAGGTTGTTTCCTGTTTGACTAGCCACAAGAGCACACACACAGCACACTTATTCATAACCATATACAAGAGCGCACGCAGAGGCAGTCTAACGCACCACTGCCTCTGCACCGCTTCCACCGAGACAATATTCTGTGTATTTACTGGCCACTGAAGGCCTTTGAATATCTGAGTCTCAGGTTTATTGGTGTGATAAGACGTCTTGGCTTTCATTAGCATGTCACAGAGTCATAATACTACCCCTGCCAAATGACATGTGACCAAGTCGGGATCATAAATAACCCCTATGGTGTACTTGAAACTGAAGCTTGTACTGTATTTCACAGGCAGGCATTAATTGGTGCATCTCCACGTCCTCTTCTGTTGAGAGATGAGAAAGAAAAAGACGAAGGCCACTCTCTTTTTCCCATAAGTTATAGCAGTGGAGCCATCCGGTCCGAGTCATCACACCTAATGCCCTCGTCAACCTTTCTCTGACCTTGATGGCAGTCAAATAGAACCCATCTTGCCCCCTAGTGACCCTCTCCCTTACCACCTCCTTAATAGAACTGCCCTATTGATATGCATTGCTTTCCACCAGAGCACATGTCCTCCTCTAGGCGCTGGTGGGTGGGTGCAGGTCATGACCCCCAAAGCCTGGAACAGAATGGGAAGTAAGCTCAAGGTTTCTCGCTCAGAGGTGTGTTACATGAGTTACATGAGGTCAGATAATTGTATTCTGTTTTAGTCAAGTCCATTTGTTTTCAAGTATCCTCATTAGTTTCGTATGATCCCAACCAGAAACACTTTTCTTACAAACCTACTGCTCTAACCTCCAGGTGTGAAGCTGGTGTTCTCAATTGGGCCAAATCTCTTGAATTACCACAACGTAAAATTTCTTTTCACAGAAACTGCAAAAAAAATTGCTTTTTAAGCTGTTAGAGTGTAAATTTAAGTTTTATACAGGCACTTAACCCTGTATGTGTGAGGAATGCAGGAGTATGTTACTAGTGAATAATCAGACGTAGATTGTAGTTTGCCCTAGGGGTACAGGCATGAAAATGGCAGCTAAATACAGCCTGAGGGGCTCCCCTCCCCCCCAACGTAATCGCCCGGAGGGATCATTCTGTAGATGTACTCCTCACCTTCAGTGCAGCAGTAGCAAAGGGCAGAGTCGCTGCCATAACCACAATGTGAACATGGCCTATGTGTTACTACTGTCCTGCTTTTAGCAACATTTATAGACAATGCATGGCAATTAGGACAGACAACACTGTATCTAACACTATTAGACAGTTTGGTCGTGAAAAATCTTAATCAATTTCTGGAACAGTACATTATGATTTGTCATGTGGCCATCTTGGCTGATGTTTTAGTGTCTTGTAAGCCCATATGAGCTGGGCACAATAGAATGGTCAAATCAATCAATCAATGTAGTTTTTTACCTTGAAGAGCTATCTCTAAAACAGTCACAGTAACTTTGAGTTACTAATAATAATAGACTAATAATGATCATGGTTTTGATAACAAATGATAACATGAACTGTGTAAATTAAGTTAGCAAGCTAGCTGTGTAGCATGGTAGCTAAGGCGAAGACTCAGCTTTTCAGTTCAAACAAGTTTTAATAAATGACTCAATTTAGTAGTCATTCATTGAATGTTACATACATTCATTCCATTAGTAATGTTTCTAAAATCATCATGAATTGAACACTGATTCATATTTTTAGCACCTTCAATCCAAGTTAGAGCACTCTAGGGCAACGGTGGGGAGGGAATTGAACACTGGCTTTATAGGTAAATCCTTTATAGAACAAAGTTAGAGAATGACTTTAGAGGTATAACCTTTTCTTTTCTCAAATGATATGGTCATTGATTTATAGAAAATAACCCTACATTAAATGTTAATAACTAGTCAAAGAATAGATAAATTGTTTGACAAAAATGTCCCTAGGGGACCTTATAATTCTACTGCCAAGTTAACAACAGTACTGATTAAAATGTTACATAGCCTTGTTAAAGGGAGCTGAGAGGTGTGAAAAGTGAGAACTGCTGAGTGACTCGTGGGCCACTCGGTGAACTCCCAGAAGACCTGACCTCTCCAGCAACACACTCCTACTAAGTGAACTAAATATGTACGCCACTGACAGGCCCAGAATCGCTCAAATTGCCCAGTGTTCCCTGTTGTCCCAAGATGGTCGAGCCTGTTCTGTACTGAGCTGCAGCTGCAGGTAGTAATTACTGATTAGGCTGTGGAAAGTGGGGACAAATGCACTGTATAATCAGAGAGCCCGTCGACAGTGGGAGCCCTTCACAATGGCTTGTAATTAACAAGATAATTGGTGAGAGATGGCAAAGATTTCTTGAGTTCTTCCTTATTTGCATGTCATTTTGCACAGAGTTCTTTATGACTTCTTTTTTCATCTGTGAAGGTTGAGTCGCTAATGATACTGTGTCCTACGGTGTGACTTGCTTGTGTTGTGGATTCAAACTGAGAGCAGGGAGGTGAAGCGGCACGTGCACCTGTACACTTGTAAGATCCAATATTTGTTTTGTGGAGTAATCCAGAGTCATTTTCCATACAAGTGCAAATCACATTTGTATGCGTGAGTGTGCAACAAGCCTTTTTAAGCATTATTCTATCCTGTCAGAAAGCCCTAAAAGGCTGTTTCTACATCCGAGTTCCTTCTTTTAGCCCCCGAGGACATCTCTCCATATGTATTCATTAGTGTTATTCTTACAATAACTCCAGTAATGAGTGCTCAGGCGGCTTCCTTTCGAATACCGTTCAGTACATCACACACTCGGATAGGAAGATGTTTATCACTCCTTTTCCAATTATATTTCTCCAGATTAAGGTGTCGCCGTGGCACTTGTTTCCTTGACAACGCCGTCGTTATTTCACCCTTCTTCCAAGTACCCTTAATCTGAGCGGATATGAAAACTCTTCACGTGTATTTTTTCCCAGTTGGCCACACTAGTGCTGTCTGTCCAACCTCTTAAGCCCACATCACGGGGTTCTTTTTGAGTGAAATGGGAAGTGTGGTTGATGCTTGATTTTTCTCTCGCTCCCTCTTGCTCTTGTTCTTATCCCTCCCACCCACCCCCACCCATTGTGAGTTTGAAGGGACTCCCTGTTGAATTTCATATGTGGCAATAGCTCTTAATATGCCGGATTAAAAAAGAGCATAGTTGCCAGGAACAAACTGTGTTTTTTTTAGATTATGCCTCATGGAAACAGAAGAGAAAGAGAGCGGGGGGAAAAAAAAAGAATCTACCTCGGTAAATTGATGAAGCATGAAGGGTGTTAATAATGTATAAGGTTTTCAAAATTCAATTTCAAAAATGTGCGCCGTTGGAGGAAAAAAAACAGCGACATAGAACAGAGTGTATATTTGACAGGTGACATGATTCTTTTTCGTGTAATTGATTTGCTTTGCCATTTGTTTCCCCCTTTTTTCATCTTTTGTGGAGCATAGGAGGCAGCTAGTGTGATAGATGAACCTGATGGAGTTCATTTTTCCCTCCACACTACTGGGTAGCCTCCAGTGCAATGAACAGTGGTGCTTTCCCGTGCAGGTTATAGCAGAATAGTAATGTGCCTCACTTACTAAACATGTGTCTTCCACTATGTGGATTTACAGCCGGCATGGTATTTAGATTTTTTTCTAAAGAGGGAGAAGACTGTGAACAGGAAAAATAAAAAGCTGTTATTTTCAGGAGGTGATGCTTTTTTATGATGTTTTATCAATGTATACTTACATTTTGTATTTATTGCTACCTATGTCAAAATACTTACTCCCTTTTCTTTCTTTTTCCATGCTTTTCTTGATGTCGTCTCCATCAGGTAAGCACTCTATTCGCTTCTGTTTGTTTCCACACAAGTGTGGTTGTTTGTGTATATGTGTGTGTGTGTGTGTACTGTACACATTTCATTGCATGTGTTTCATCATGTCTGACACTTGAGTGAGTCACTGACCTCTCACTAACAGGCCAAGGGACCTGTGTGCACAATCTCCCTGACATAAACCTCCCTGCAGTCTGAAGCACAGGTCAGCTGCATGTTTGATGTCATACATCAGATGCATCCCGGTGTGTTTGTCAGCTGCTGAGAATGATATAGCCAGAAAGTATACAGTGTATGGGGGGATGTATCACCATCTGTGTGGAGTGTTTAATGCTGTGTTAGCTGGTGCTTTCTGACTCAAGCACTATCCTCAAGGTTGGTCTCATGACGTTGAATCATCCGCTCAGTCAATGGTGCTTGTTATTTAACGCCTCTCGTCACTTTCTGAGGAAAAGTTTGTGCCTTATGTAGCAGCCACAGCTGCAACGCACTCCCGGAGCGAGATCGAGCACTTTGACAATTAAGGCTGAAATAGCAGAATGGCAATTGTTCACGCCCATTGTAATTCTGTTTTGTCAAACCGCACGCCTGTAGGTGATAGCCTCGGTCTCTTTGATTTCTCCCTTTGAGTCAATGTTTTTTCTTCCCTCTCTTCCCTTCATCTGCCTTTTTCCTCTAGAATACTCATTCAATTTTTACTGCTGTATGAGACTGTGAACAGCTTGCGGGGCGGGAGCGCAGTAATTACCACGGTTATGTCAGGCGGAGCTGGGGAACGTAGCCTGGGGAGGAGAAAGGCCACTGTGCGGTGATGGCCCCCCGAAATTAATGGAGAATTGGAAATGAATCAATAGCTAATGAAAATGTGTGTTCACTCTATTACTGCTTTTATGACGGCTGTAGCCTCAGGCGGGGCGCTTTGTCACCCGACTACACAGCGAGTGGTGGCGCCCATCTATGTCTCTCTCGCTCCCTCTCATCATATTCATCTCTCTTTCACTCGTTTCTCTGTGATGCTTTCTGTTTCTCTGAACGTCTTCCTGCCTGCTCGTCTCTCTGTTTCTCTCTGCTCACAAATTAATTGAGGTATGAAAAAGGCTCCATTTCATATTTAGAGGGAACAAACGATTGTTTGGTCAGTGTTAATGTTGTTGTTTGGCTTGTGTTGTGAAAAGCCAAGTCTCTATCTGTACATTCTTTTTGTGCAGTAATGGTAATTGACTGTTCGCTAAGCGCTGCCTCCCTAGTTACTGTCTTTACCTGTTGGTGATAACTGTAGCGGATTTACCACTTGAAATCGGTGATTCTTGAAACAATAGGTCATTGACTTAAGCCCCGGTTGACAGAAGCAGGCTCTGTCTGACTGACAACTGTCTACTTTGCTGGCTGAAATAACAACTGTTGCTAGCATCTCTAATCGTAGCTTTCTAGGCCATTATTGTAAGCTCCAAAAACTTAATAAAAGGGTCCTTAATGTGCACCTGATTGTTACATACTTGATGCTAAAAGATTGGGCTAAAGCTAATAGGTCTCAAGCAAAAAGTCCGTATCCTCACCAGTCTTAGAAGACATGGAACTTTTTTTTTATCTAGTTATGATGGTTATGGGTTTATTGATTAACTGTTCTTATTTTTTAATAGTATGTTTCATCTCTAAGAGAAAAGTCTCCGTGGATAAGGACTGGCCAATGTTTGCCACACATAACAATATCTTCTTGGTAGAGTGTAAACTGAATCAGGTCTGCATTGCTAATGTTAAACTGAAAAGCTACACAGTGGAAGTAACTTCCACAAAACACTTACTTACAGTTTACTTTATTAATTCCTAGAGGGGAAACTAGTTAGGTCACCTGTATGCCACTTGGCTTTGGCTTTTGTTAAAGCAGACAAACACACTGTCTGATCCATTCTTTACACTCTTAGTCTTGTGTTTTTGGTTTGGGAAAAGGTTAAAAACAAAGATACTGCCCTCCAAGCTCTTGCGATATAGAGTATTGCTCTTATTAGAGCCCCATGCACTTTTTGACATGTGGAGAAATTCAAAGCTTGACAGGCCTGCTGTCCCTAGTTACAGTTGCTAAGCTATGATTAGACAACTGGTGTTTGGTAGAGGGGTAGCAAACGGTCAATTACCAAAGTGACTTTCAGGCATAGTGAGGTTTTAAACTCCCATCACAATAAAGTCAGGATATAAACAGCACTGTTGTCTTTTAACATTCCAACTATTTTTAAAAAACATCACATCTCTGATTTCACTGGACAATGATGCTGTCTAGGAAGAAAAAGAGACACATGACCACAGGAGCGAACCTTTTATGTCACTTATCGAGGTTGTACAGGGACACAGAGCTCAGTGCACATTAGTTGACTGCTCCCCCAGGATTCACAGATCATTTCTCTTCCCTGACATGGTACAAGCAGCACTGCCCTGGGGTGCCTGGCAGAGCATGACATCGCCTCTGTTTGTGTGTGCGTATGTATGTGTGTGTGTGTGTGTGTGTGTGTTGCAAAGGGGCCCAAACCTCAACCCATCAGCACCTCGTGCAGACTGCAAACCCCTCCGGGACCCCCTGCCATTCAAGTTAGCAGCCTCACTTTGTTAACATGCTGTATGATACTGTAGATAAACGCAAACTACATTTTAACAAGGTGGCCACGACATGATCAAATGTGTCAGTACTAAAAAATGTAATGAGTTTATTCTATCTTATTATCCTGCGGTTGTGTAGCTGTTGTCACACAATGTTGACTTATTGTTTACCGTTCAGCAAGACAGTTGAATGTGTTTTATTGTTCTGGAGAGGTGTGAGTTCTTTGAAGCTCAGGTAATTCATCACGTTTAAAGTCAGTCCACATACAGAGCACTGTGTATTCATTTAAATTCATTTAAAAATAATCAATCTATTGACAAATTGCTGGAAATCAATTTTTGGTTCCTCTGCAGTTCCATTCAGCTCACTATTGCTGCTGCCTGCTGAAAATCTCATTTCTCGAAACAGTCAGACACACGTTGTTGTTCTATTATGTGCTTTGAGTGAGTTTTTATCAGCCTTAAAGTCTAACCTAATCTGTAATAGATGGCTGTTTTACTCTTCCCTTTCTCTGATTTATAGACTACAACAATGATTCATGAAAGCCTTTTTTATTTGATGTTCAAAAACAGCTTGTGTTCTGTTGGTGTTTTATTTAGTGTCCCTATAATAATGAAACAGTAGGTGCTTAAAGCGAGAGCCACTTCCCCAAAAGCCTGAGGTTCATCGCATGTCAATTGGTTTTGATAGTTTAATTAATTGCTAATTTGTTTGGAAATTAGAAGCACTTAATTACACTATCAACAAAGGTAGGCCTTCATTATTAGCTAATCTTGTAGACGTGTCTTGTAGAGAAACCCTCTGTCAAAATCTAGTTTTAACAGCTTATTATTATTATTATGATGCATACTTTTAGTGAATTTGTGTTGAATGAAAATACCGTAAACGTACACAAATTAAGCATTATTCCAGAATAGGAGCACTGGTTACACAAGAACCTGGAGGCGACAAGGTATATACACATTGTACCGAGGGGAGTTTGTGGTGGGTCAGTGCAGATTATGAGTATGAAAACTCGAACTTCATTAACAGAAATGCAAGGAGAAAATATCACTCCACAATTTGACAGATGATGTGAGACCGAACGTGAAGCAAGAACTCAAGGTGAAGTGAATGGATTAGCTTTAAGCAGTGAGGCAAAGATCCACTTGATGCTTCCGCTTAAGCAAGTGTGTAGGACTCTCCTGCATGAGCATTAAGAGGAAAGAGGCATATATCACACCACTATATGATGGTCTCATCTCTTCCATGTAGATCTCTTCACTGGTCCAAAATGGAAAATCTACCTGTACCCAGTGTGCATGAATTAATAAAAAAATAGACAAATAGATTGGATCCAAAATCCAGAACAACACGACCTTGCCCAAATAATGAGAGAACACTAATACTGGCAACAGATTGATGAGCAACCAGGTAAGGAGCAGCCACGATCCAAAGGAGCAGCAGTACACCTACAATGGACCACCTCCAAACCCAAATGGGAGCTTGGAATTGTACTCCAATGTAAGCAACCCATTTTGTGTTTATCCCCTTTGGATGTTTGATGCTTTGTGTGGCGTAGTTCAATGTTGAGGACAGAGTCTCGGCTGACACATCTGTTCCGTTAGCATGAGGGTCGGCCTGCTAGACCAGAGGAGTCAAGGCACCTTAGTGGTCAAGTGTCCCTCAAGTGATGAAATTAACCATTCACTGCTGTTCCTGGAGAGAGAGAGACAGGCACAGAGGGTGGGAGGAAAAGGGGTTAAATCCTTATCATGCCACAGAAACCTGCAATCATCCTTGGAGGCAGATTAGTGAGCGGACCGGTGAGCCAGTGAATACCCTTCACTGCCTGAGCAGGTGGCCTCCCATACCAAGTACAGCACATTAATCCAGTCTGTTAACAAATAAGCAGCCCGGCTAATAGAGCACTGCCAGAGGCTTATGTTTCCACCATTACGGGGAGACTTGTTAAATTTGTCTCAGCTTTGGACAGAGAGAGGGGACTGAAGAAGGGGGGGGAAGATGAGGGATAGAAAGTGGGATAAAAACGAGGTAGGACGACAAGGATTGAGGGAGGAAGGAGGAAGAAGGGGAGCGAAGGAGAGCTGAAAGGACAAAAGTAGCTGAAAGAGTGCCCAGCTTGGTGTGCAAGACAGGACTTAAACGGCGATTTTGTGTAGTCAGCAGTATCACACACAACCTGCTGTTCCCTATGAATGTTTGCCTGGCTTGTTGTCAGTCAAAAATGGTGTTAAGTGAACTGCACATAATGTGTTTGGAAAGAGCCCAAGAGACGTGTACTCCAAATATTACAAATGGTCCTGTGGTGATATATTTTGGAAGTAAGATAATCTCTACAGGAACATAAATGCACCCACACAATATTAAATTAAAGGGGAAATCTGGTATTTTTTAAACCTGAGCCCTATTTTTACATATTTTGGAATCTAAATGACTAATAGGTACAAAAAGTTTTAGAACTGGTCCCGTAGATCGCCTTAGCCAGCTGCAATGGCTGCAACATTATCCATCGGGGAAAATGGGCCCATAACATCCCCACTAACAACTCCCGTGTTCTGCGAGGTAAAATTAATGCTTTTGTCAAAGGAGTTTGGTGGCTTTGAAGAGAGCAATATAACCCCTTCAGTCAGAATGGCTGTCTGAAAAAGTATTTTCTTTTCACAATGAGACATTTAAAATAATAGTCTGAGCCTGTCAGAGGCCAAAACAAGCACTTTTAGTGGACGTACTCCGGAAGGCCTCATTTGCCCACAAGAATTACTTTCCTGCCATTACTGCCTGTTATGCTGCTGCCAGCTGAGCTGATCTACCGGACTAATTCCAAAACTTGTTGTGCATATGAGTAAGGCTGCTCAATTAATTGAAATTTGATCATGATTACGATTTTGGGGCCAAACGATCTCAAAACTAATAAAATCGGGGGGAAACGAT
>NW_023339650.1:5390331-5398177 GCF_004916995.1 Morone saxatilis
AAATAATCGTTTGAATAATCGTGATTTCAATTTTGACCCAAATAATCGTGATTATGATTTTTTCCATAATCGAGCAGCCCTACATATGAGTCATTTACACCCCTAAAATATGTAAAAATTGGTCCCAGGGTTAATACCAGAATTACCCTTTAACTTTTTGGGTAGGGAGGGGAAATTATATATTACAATTATTGAAGAAAACAAAAAGGCTGGACCCTCCATGGGATTATTTTTATTTTTTTTCTTCACCTTTGAATAATAATGGAATGATACTTTTCACAATAGCCACCTCTGCACACATTATAATATATGGCAAACACTCTATAACAAAATTCTGATTATTGTAGCCACTCTACAATAGTAATGGGCTGAATTATAATGTAAGACAAATGTGTGTATTCTGTGTTTCTCATAACTCACATTATCGGTCTTATTAGGTAATTGACTGTAGTTGGAGAAATTGACCTGTGCATACTGCAAAGCACATCTTGATCCAATGGGTACACTAAAGCCATCATGTGCAACTACTTTTTTGTTTTAGACTGAATTTTTACTCACCCCTGAATTCATATTTCAAAGATCCTCCCCTGCTTTCTGAAAAAAGCCAGACCACCCCTCCCCTCCACCACTAATAACACACACAGTCTCTTAGTGGACTGTACTGTATCTGATCTATGAAGATGCTCGGCTAATGGGAGCAGTCAGTGATTTATTTGTGGCTGTCTCCTGTGTTGTTTCCATGAGGATAAGTGAAAACAGCGTTTAACCCCTCTGCTTCCCTCTAGTCCAGTTGCAGCCATGTGCCATGCATTCAGCAGTAATGATCACCTCCAGGGATTTCCCCTTAGTTTGTCGTAATGACGGACAGCCCCGAGGACAAATCGATAACCAGCCCGCTGTCGCCACCCAGGTGACCATTTTCATCTCAAATTTCCTCTTTGGTTTGGATGAATGCTCCTAACCAGCCGCTCAGGGCCACTATTCCTCTCATCTGGCTTCTCTCTCCTGCTCCTGCAGTTCTCTCCGACAAAACGTCAGAACAAACAGCAGTTTTCTTGAAGTCGTTCTTTCAGTCGTTGTACTTGAAGTATGTAAAGACTAGAAAATATCTGAATGAGCAGCTAAAAGTCGGAATGAACAGAACCAAACGCTGCAGCAAATGCTTATATTACCATTCTTGCCAGGGGGATGCTTTGGCTTATGATCGTGCAATATTCCTCTTCTAATCACTTTAGCTCAATAGTGATATTGTTTTAATTCATGTTACAGTTTAAGGCAATTGAAACTAATATGCTTAAACTATAGTTGTATTCTATTACAGTAAACCTCTTTAGCAAAGACTGCAGCTGTAAAAACAACTGCATTATCTGCTCAACAAGAACCTTGCATTACTACAAACCTATGTTTTAGATTTTAAAGCTGAACGTAATGTATCCATGCTTTTTAAACTAGCTCATCTTTGTACTTAGACCTGACAGTGATGTTTTGTCAGTCCACAATGTTTTCAATTTACCATAATTTTCAAATTGACAGGACAAAAACAACAGCAATACTCCCATACTCTTTCCTCGGAATGTCTGTCCAAGCTATTTTACCAATTAGTTGTGGGTTGGTCGTTGATTAGTAATTTCTTTCAGGGCCAAAGAGGGGCGGTTAGACGGCCTCTCATAAATCCCATCATCTTCATCAAGCCTTATTTCCTTCTAATGAGGGTTATTAGATTACAACTGTACCTCACACGTTTAACAAAAGATTAAATTGGCAGAACTCTGCTGTGAATATGTTTTCATAATACACCCATAATGAGTGAAAGTTAAGGAAATGTGAGGTGCTAAGCAGGAATAAGTCATTGGACATGCTGAACTAGGCCGGGAGGGCCAGAACGCTCTAAGAGGCGCGTAATGCTGTCGGATAGCTCCTAAATGAAAGTGACGTGACAGCGCTAATGAGACGGCTTCGCATTACGTGTGACTCCTGCCTGAGGGACACATTATAGCTGACTTAATGAGAGGAGATATTGTACACAGGCACTTTTGTAGTTGAGCGATGAGACCACCGGCCTTGCTGCTGAGGTACAAGCTGCCACAGCAAGCAAGTGGTTTGTTAAAGTGGCTGACAGGTTGAGCAACAGGGAGTGCACTGGCTAAAAGCTCATTGCTGTGACCGTGGAGTCAGGTTGAGAGCAGGTCAGGGTTTAAAAAACAGATCTGATTCAAAAGACTGAAACACTGGGCTTAAAATAGAAATATTGTATAATACAGTGTGTGAGTTTTGTATGTCAGAAAAACTAAGGTTAGTTCTGTGACATCAGTGTTTACAAGACAATGCAACTGCTCTCTTTAAGCACTTAAATAATTAATTTGGTTATAAAGGTCATGTATTATGTTTTATAAATAATTACTTGGGATAGAACATGTACATTATATATCACACCCTCCACTGAGGCTGGGACTCATTTTGCATGGGTCAACAGACTTGACGTATAACAATACTCTAACTTTGTTCATACAGCAATACACTGTCTTTACAGTCTACATGAGCAATGACCAGTATGAGTTGCAGCGGAAAATATCTACAAAGTGACATTGTAGGGTAAAATCCCAATGGCAGTGGTTTCTACCAAGATGAAAATGTCCCTATCCACAGGGCACGTAGGGTCACTGAAGGATTTCATGGTTACAACTTCAACTGACCTTTCAGTTGCTTTCGCAGCTTAGACATTGACGGACATTTCAGGTCCTTTCACGTCGTCAGCTGACAGTTTAACTGCTTTTAGCTCTAAAATGTCATCTGACACATCAGATCCTTTCAGTGCTTATACTTCAGCTGGCACGCCAAGCTATTTCAAATGTTTAACATCACATCACCAGACGCTTCAACTCCTTTCAGTGCTTTAGCTTAAACTGCAGCGTCCAGGGGTGCTCACCTGGTAGAGCTGGTAGACGCCCCATGTACCAAGGCTGAGTCCTTGCTGCATTGGCCATTGGTTTGAGTCTGACCTGTGGCCCTATGCTGTGTCATCCCCTCTCTCTCTTTCCCTCTCTCCTGAATATCTATAGCTGTCCTGTCAAATAAAGGCAAAAAAGTAGTTGATTTAAGTTGTCACCCATCTGTACGTTCATCATAGTGAAGATGGAGATGGAACAAAATAAAGATTTTCCATTTATAAGTTACTTTGTATAACAAAAACAAATACGTATTTACATATTCTGTGTATATACCATTCCTAACTTTATACTGTAAAGGCATCATTAACTCATTATAGTATTGCTTTATGGCTTGTTGTAGCTTCTCCTCCAATAAACCCATTTTTTTACAGAAAGCATTGTTACATTTAGGAATGACACTGGGGAAAGAGTGTTAGCTGTGGTCGATGCGGCCATGTGTTGACACCCTGCTCGGTGCGCTCTGGTCAGGCCTCAGTCAGGGAGGGAGGGTATGCTCTCCACAAGACACAAGTCACACCTCATTAGTAGGTAGTGGAAAAGAGAATGGCAGTTATGTCTGCCGTGAAAGCACCATCTCACACAAAAACACACATACATTGACACACATACACTTCTACCCCAATTACCCCTTTCCTGTCCCTTGAGCTGACGGGTTGAGTTATGCTGACAGGCGCCCCTCTAGAAAGTGGGGGAAGAAAGTCAAAAGAGAGGGAGGGAAGGAAGGGGAGGAGAAAGGAGAAAAGTGATGGAAGGGTGAAAGCTGGGGGAGTTCAGAGACAGGGGAGAACAGAAGAGGGAGAATAGACAGAGAGGGGAAAAGGGGAACCACATCACGCGGCACGAGGCAGAATGAAACATGTCTCCCTGTCACCTGCCACACACTGTAAATGGATGGCCCCCGCAATCTTGCCATCAGCGACTTATCTCTGCTGCCCGAAAGTGGAAAAAAGGGCAAGCAAAAAGAAGAGAAGGAAGCTAGAAAATGGTAGAGAAGAGTTTCTTCCGCCGCAAACTCACTGTAATTTGTTACAATTTCTAAAGACAAATATGACAGGATGGAATTACTCTGCCACCACTGAGGCAGTCATTTGCAAATGCCATAAAGTGCAGGTATAAATCTCCTACCCAGATCCACTTAATCTGAGGCTTCTGGGCTCTTCACCAGCAGCCGTCTTGTCAAGCATGTGTTTACAGAAAGTGAAAGGCCTTTCCAGTTCTTTGTTTAAAAAAAAAAAAAAAGAAGCAGCATTGTACAGTAGTGATAAAAGTGGCTTGTACACAGTGGTGACTAATGCTTTCTGTTGATGCCAAAAAACATGTAGAAAGCTTTGGAGGCCTCAGGATGATTTTGACATATATCCCGCAATCATGGCAAAGACTTTTCACTGGACTTATACAGTATAGGCAGGCTAATAACTCCAACTATATTTCTTCAGTGCATGGCTGCAATCAGTACATCTGGCAAAAGATGAGATCTAAGATCTAAAAACCCAATGATTTCCAACAATGTTGAGGAGGAAGTTGTGGACATAAGTTGTTATTTTGTGGGAGTGACTTAAGCCAGACTTGCTGAAGCCACAAAAATGTGTACTTTAAAATATTTGAAAGCTCTGAAACTTGACTTACTTGCAACGTAACTTCCAAAAGACTTGAGTGAGTAGTGAAAGTTGACAAAGTTGAAAGCAAAAACATGAAAGATGAAATCCTGAAACTGAAAAATAATGTTCAAAAGTTTGAAGTTCTTTTTTGAGCTTGGAAACAGCAGTTGCTGAAACAATCTCACCTTAAGGTGGTTGTTGTACTGGGGCTTTCAGTACAGATTGATTTGCTCAGTGTCATGAAATTGTGGATGTTGAAATGTCCTCTTTTATTCTGAGCACATGCACTTCTCATCCACTTTGGCTGAAAGCTTGAGTTTCAAAGTTAATTCTCATCCTTGTAAACCAGCTGACAAAATGGTCTCACCTCAAGGTTCATTTGTAGCTGTTCTGGAGCTTTTCCTCATCAGTCAGATGATCTTAATCAGTTTCAATTTTCTGTTACTTTCTATTTTAATTTGTCAACTGCTATTTCAGAGGTCGTAAGACAACACGGATGAGAAGGTGTTAACACAATTCCATAGCACTGAGAAAATGATCTGCTGATGAACATCTTGTGATGTGATAAACAGCTCCACATGTGTAATGTAATGTGAAAAAAAGTAGAAAGAAGAAGTTTGTGGTAGAAACGCTGGTATGGAACTAAGTGTAAGGGTTTGTGAAACTCTAATGCTCTGGCCAGTTCAGCTCCCCAGTGGAAATATGTCCAGCTGAACTGGCCAGATGTGAAACAGGCCCAGTAAGATAATGTCTATGTAAAGTAAGATAAGGGTTGTGGGGGGTGCTGAGTAAAGCTCAGGTCAAGATGGCCGGAGAAGAATGATTCCAGACAGGAAAAGGCTTGTCAAATATGGGTAATGGGGTTCAGATGTGATATGCCTGTATACTTACGCTACTGTAGTCACCCGACACTGTCTAGTCAGCAAGAGTCATCATCTGTACAAAGGCATATATGAGAGTGATTTCTTTGTTCAACTTCAGTTGCTTCTCGAGACATCTGTTTGCTTGTATCCTTGTTTGATGCAAATAAACCGAAACATGGAGCGAAGCTGTCAGTTCTGCTCGTTGTTTGTGAGTGCGTGTGTCTCTGCTTTCACTGCAAAGACTTGGAACTGAAGTTGGCAAAGCAGTGTTGTTAAATGGGTAGAGAAATCCTCACTGAATACTTGTAGTTCTAGTTTTTCCTAGCACTTATGTATCAGTTCAATTAAGAAAGACACCTGCATTCAGATTCTCTTCGTCGACGAGTTTCTTTTTTTTTTCTCGTCTGCGGTTGAGCAATTAGCAGCACTCCTGAAATCGTTAGCCTTCTGCAGTCACGTCGTGCTAAACATTTCACATGCACTGCTGCCAGACAAAACACAACAGTGCAGGTGCTCGCGTTCGAGGCATTAACAACAGCGATGAAAGATGATCACACTGCACACAGTATTATCAGCGCATCAGACAGTGAGTGATGAGTACAGTCACTGCCTTAATTTATGCATTGCTACTCCGTCTTGTCACCGCTGTTCAGCTCGAAGGATTTTACTTCCACCGAGAGGAAGGCAGGATGGAGAGAGTGAGGGAGGGAGAGAAAAAAAATAACAGTGGCAAGCGTGGATTTTCTACTTCCTCTCTGACCAAATCCCACCATTTCAGGAGATTAACCTCGGCATGCGATAAATGTTCGACTTCTTCTTCCCTTCCAATTTCCTTGGAGCTAGAAACTCCAGAAGCCAGCGCGGCATGTAAGATAAAAAATGATCACCTAATTCACTCAAGCACAAAATACATTTCTGGAGAGAGGAGGAAAAGCGGGCAGAAGAGAGAGAGAGAGAGAAAGAGGGACTGTGTCACCAGTGCACTACATCACTCCACCGTTCAGAATTCTCCTCAATCAATTATTATTAAATGAAGCACTTATTCAAACGGACCTGTGTATAGCAAATAGGTCGTGGCACTGTGATTGTCTGTAGAATTTTTTCTTTTTCTCTTATCCTGTGGGATTAATCGCATTGTTCAGCTTTCTCCGCTACCCATAGTGCACCTCACATGGCAGCTGTGCTCAAATGCTGTTGATTGCTGAAGGTGCCCTCTGCAGATTGCTGCTGCCACTAAGCCATTTAAATGGAGTTGTTAATAAAATGTAGCGATGATTGCCTTCCACTTCCCTCTCGTCTCTGGTTTGGCAGATGGTTGTCGCAGGACTAATGTAGGATTTGGGCTAACCATCAAACTGCACTTAAATGTTAAAGTCGAACTGAAATTAGAACTCATTTTTGCTATGAAATCAGTTTCATATACTTACACTTATAGTTTATTTTGACTTGTGTAGTTACTTGGTCAAAATTGTAATTACAGAAAAAAAGAAACAGCTTTTCTTTCTGCCATGATAGCACCTCAGATGTTACTGTCCTCCAGGGGCATGAATTTTTGGTTTTGTCTGACAATGTTGATTCTAGTCATTTGACTGGTGCAGAATCTTTGTGGGTGGGCATGGATGGATTACTGAACGGGCCTAGTTTTTGAACCAACCACCTGATAGTTCTGTTTAACTTGCAATGCCACTCAAGCAACGTTTAATGACAAGGAAGTGACAGTCGGCAACTACATAGAAACAAAATTACTACAAACAGACCGAAAACAACTACAAAGAGATGCAAAATGACTACACGCAGAAGGAAGGCTAGTACAAAGATGTCATTTTTACTAGGCAGCTAACCACGGTCACTCGTATTTGCTTGCTGTCAGCATTCCTTACTCACTGACTTGTAGAGTTAACAGTTGAATCACTGCCACATGCCTGTTTTTGAACTGGTCTTTTAAATATTCTTGTTTAGCTCCAATGTGCCAGCATCTATCACTGCTGGCAGTCAGCCTCAGAGCTTCATCTCAACCCTCGCTGGGGCAGTTTATTACATCGAGATGTCATCCAAGACATTTTTATCAGCCAAAAGTTGCCTCTAATGATCCATTAAAGCTTGGATGTGTTTCTTCACCAAGTCTCGCCTTTATTTTTGTGTTGATCATTGTCTGACTCACTAACAAAACAAGTTTTATTTACCTGAATGATCCCACAATAAAAGGAAACCAAACTGTTGTTAATGTAGTTACTGTAGTCAAGAACGTAGTGCACAAAAGAAAGGAGCTTTCAGATGTGAATATGTAAGTGGTATGATTAGCTGCAAATCACTTCATATGGAGGCGAAGAGTGAAGCAATCACATTTTTCTTTCTGGCTTTCCTTAGCCAAAATACCTCCTACACAATTGAATAATGCATATGGACAATTGTTGGACTAATTAATGTCCACCAACCT
>NW_023339650.1:5398193-5404019 GCF_004916995.1 Morone saxatilis
CCTCCACCATAAAATAGGCTTCCCTTGACACAACAAGTTAATGAGCCCATTGGTGATGCAGCCACCAGCGCCCTGTTATGGAGGAGGCGAGCGATAGTGAGTGGGTGGATTATGATGGTGATTAGAACCAGTGGGTCAGGAGGGCCCATTGAATTGTCATCAATACCGGTGAGATAGGATATCATACTAAAGCAGTGCTTCGTGTACCACAGACACATACACACACACACACAAACACAACACACAAC
Organism: Morone saxatilis; assembly: GCF_004916995.1. Classification (NCBI taxonomy): domain Eukaryota; kingdom Metazoa; phylum Chordata; class Actinopteri; family Moronidae; genus Morone; species Morone saxatilis. The sequence goes on from NW_023339650.1 coordinate 5,398,442, forward strand.
AACACAACAGAACACACACACACACACAGTGCCAGTGGGCAGAGGTATTTGAATATTAACTGAGAGGTGGGAAATACATAAACACTCCATCTTGTTGGCAGAGCCTGTTTGTCTATCCCCGCAGAGTGTTGAACGTATGCCATGGCTGTGTCGGCCTGCATCCTTGCGATAAAAGGAGGGAAAAATTACACAGGCTCTCTTTGGCCAGACACTAACATATTCATTAGTGAGGAATGACTGACTGGGCTGGTTGAAATGTCACTGGGCCAAACCATCTCCCCGGACTAATGACCTCCATGTCTGTGTTAGAGGGAGTCACAAATATTCTGGAGGTGCTGGCTTTTGCCGACCAGAGGACCAATAGGTATGATGTGCTGGTACCTGATTGGCCAACCAGCATCAACTGACAATACTAGTTATCAAAGAATTGCATTAGTGTAATTGGTAGAGATGTTCCGGACTACCATTTTTTCCCTCCTGATACCGATTCCGATACTTGTGCTGTGGGTATTGGCCGATACCGAGTACCGATCCGATACCAGTATGTTTTTAAAAAATATCATACTACGCCTGCATGACTGTGATATGATTATCATTGTGGTAAGGCCTGGCTCAGGTTAAACCCTTTGTAAAACATGAATAAATACAGCAAAATTCAGAGCCATTTATTTTTAAATTTATTTTTAAATAAAACAGTATAAAAAACAGTAGTGCAACAGCAACTTAAATAAATAAATCTAGGAATATATATATCTATTTAAATTAAAGTGCAGCCACAATATTGTAAAATGAAGGTACAGTATAAAAAACAGTAGTCCAACAGCAACTTAAACTTAACTTGTGTTAAAATGGAGCAGTCACTCGCCTGCCCCCCTTGAGGATTGTATCTTTGGCGACGGTTTTGACATGTCCTAGTCTTTACTGGTGGGAGATGTGCGAGTGTGAAATATTTGCCCACCACGCCGACGATGGAGTAGTGCTTACTTGCTTAGCTCCAAGCTTCGCGTCAACCGGGCTCTGACACACGTGTGTGGGTCTGGTTCTGTGTCTGCTGTCACGTGATCGGAGTTCCTCCTCGGTCCTCTAAAACAGCAGGCCGCATTGTTGCAGACGCACAGCGCCACTGTTTTAAGAGCGGCGAAGAAGAACTGTACCAGAGCTTAACGGAGCTAACCAGTAAATAGATTACTAATTTAATAAATTACGTGGTATCAGATCGGTGCCTGGACTCCAGTACTTGCCGATACCGATGCCAGCATTTTTGGCAGTATCGGAGCAATTTCGGAATCGGAACAACTCTACTCATTATATAATGTTTTTGTAGTTAGTATACAAAAAAATATTTTTTACTGTTTTGTCTTAATGCAATACTTGCAGTGACACACATCAATCAAACTACAAATATCTTTTTTTGTATGTACTGTGTAATAGTGTTTAGAATTGATTTGGGCCCCAGGGTTGGTGTCCATAGAATAGGATAAAATAAAACATGTCCTAACAGGGTAGAAAAAGTGTCTTTGAAGACAAATAAAAAAAATAAACACACAAAATCCACACAACACAAATCCCAAACCATCAGCAAAATGCAATTAAAATTTCCAAGGACAAAATAAATTATTTCCAGAATATTTGATAATTTGAATACATTTCTCTAAATTAGTTAACATTCCCTTATCCTTTCCATCACTCCAAAAAATACTGAAAGAATTGCTTTTTTCTTAAATATTTGAATATATATATATATATAAAACATATAATCAATCTAAAACGCCCCATATACCTGAAGGTAACTCACCATAGAAAGGCTTTGTGCCCACACAGTGCTTGCCTCTGTAGCAGGACCACAGGAGGGAGGGAGGGAGGGTGGAAGACATCGCCCTGGAGGACAAAAAGAGACAGAAATTTGTTTTCTCTAGGAGGCCAAACGGCAGGTTGCTCAAGCCCCCTTTGAGGTCTATCTGTGCCGTGCCAGTGTCCAGTTGCATTCGTGTCAAAACCATATGGCCAGATGTGAGGTAAATGTCTATTTCTCTAAAGCTCAATGTGTTCAACTAATACATCACCAAAGCATGTACAAGTCATTCTAGGTTACCAAATGGCCTTGCTACCTCTTGAGATCTGCAGTCAGACTCAGAATAGTCAGTTATCAGTGTAGGAGTCACAGATGGTGTTTCTAGCTGGCTGGTATTTGGTAATTGAGAAGAGAATGATATCTTTGGGTGTTCGTTTATTTGTACATCACATCTCATACATAGGGATAATCACACACAGAATCAATATTTGAATATATAAAAATACACAAAACTTGTTCCAGACTCCATAAGCCCCACATCACAAAGCTCTGGATGGGAGGTTGATGAGAGGCCATAAGGCGAGGGAGCTTTTAACAGAGGTAAGGGTGTGGGCACAGCTGAGGTCATCTGTGAGTTACTTCAGAGGCTGGGAGCAAAATAACTAAAAGCAGCTTGACCAGAATTCGATTTAATCCTTGGAACAATATGGAGGCGAATTCCAGATAACCTGAGAGACTGGGTTGGCTCCAAACCAGTGACCAGATCTGAGTAAGGCCATTTAGTGTTGAAACAGCAACCTTATTGCGCCTTGGGTCTTCCATCATTTTAATGCTACATTTATATGATTCCATCATGACAGTGTATTCACTACACTTTAGATTGAGGTGACATCACTACAACAAAGAGAAGGGACAGAAAAAAAGGCCAACAGTTCAATTAGATTATGTTTACCAACACCTGGACCATGGAACAGTATTGAGCAACAAACGTTTGCTACAGGGCCAATAGGAAATTATTGGATTATTACACAATTTAATAGTACACTACAGTAATTAGCTTGAACAGTCAACAGTATGCACTAGGGTTGTCACTTTTTCCAAAAATTAAGTTTAAACAAATTAGAAATGGCATGCAATTTATTCAAATTAATTAATAAAAAAAGACCATACTTTGTCCTGACTTTATTTAATTTAATTCCATCTTTAATTTTAAAATGTCATAGACGTGTATTCTGACCAAAGCAGGAATAGCAGGAGTACAATGATCACTAGTGTTAGCCCAGTCAAATGTATCAGCCCTTGGTCCAGTACACAGTATTACAGTACTCCTCCATGCCTGTAGTAGAGCTCAGACTTAAAACTTGATTTCTCAATCTATTTGCTTCCTGCTCTAACTGCCTGGGATGAATTAAAAGCTCCTCTTCTATCAGCCAGCCAGACTACTTCATCACATTACCTTTAACCATGGTGACAGTGTGTGTGTGCGAGTGTGTGTGTACAGGCGTGTGTGTGTGTGTGTGCATCTTGAGCAGCTGATCACATTAGATGTAACCTGCCCAGGCCGCCAGGCTCTGCCTTCATTGATCACAGTCATACATTGTCGACACTCATTTAGCATCCTATCCTATATCTAACTAACGTCCTTTACTTGCTAAACAACATGCAGATAGACAGAGAGAGAGAAGGAGGGAGTAGAGGAGGAAGGATGAAGGAAGGAAGGAAGGAAAGAAGGAAAGATTGTGTGTGTGTGTGTGTGTAGGTGTGTGTGTAGGTGTTTAAAAGAGAGAGCATTTCCTCCTTGGCCAGGCTTAAATAATGTGAATCAAATACAGGGGAGATGAATAGTAAGAATAGTTCTCCACATATTTCACTGTAACACTGTACACAACTCTCTCTCTCTCTCTCTCTCTCTCTCTCTCTTTTCCTTCTTCACTTTTTAAAGTATTATTTTTTTGGCCTTTTTTATGCCTTTATTTGATAGAGATAGCTGGAGAGAGACGAGAGAGGGGGCAGAGAGAGAGGGGACGACGTGCAGCAAAGGGCCACAGGTCGGACTCAAACCCGGGCCGCTGCGTATATGGGTTGCCAGCTCTACCGACTGAGCTTCTTCACTTTTTACTCCTATGTGGCAGAAGCCTTGAGGTCAAAAAAGGGTAAAGAACGACTATTGATGGAAAATATTTTATTAGAACTTGAGTTTTCATCCTCATTGTTTCTATCAGTTATGATAAAGTAGTTGCTTAGATCTGGGAACATGGCAAGACTGCTAGGACAACAGCAAGGTTGATGGGGCAACAAACATTAACCTGGACAGATGACATATTTATGATGATCTAAATCACTTTCTTTTGAGGTAAAGTGGATGTAAGTGCAGCTGAGATTGTGCAAAGATGCACAACAATGCAGTACAGTACAGAACAGGTTGGGGCACAGGTGGACTAAAAAAACTCAATGCAAGAGTGTCCCTATGGTAGATAAAACATAGAACTAGGGTTCAAACCATGACTAAACCAATCAGATTTTAAGGGTGGCCAGTGCCAGTGCCCTAGGGCCCCCCCGCTGGACATGCCCCTGCTCCCGAAACAAATAGGTTGTACTGGTGTGCTGCCGATACAAATCCACTATACTGCATGACTATAGATAAAGTTGCAGATTGCAACCATTTGAATATAGCCTCCCACGAGTGTAGGAGAAACTTATAGTGTTGGTGAAACCAAGTATTTGGTTTGTCTGTTCTGGGCTACTGTAGAAACATGGTGGTTTGACATGGCAGACTCCGCCAGAAGAGGACCTTCTCCCTCTGTAGATAAAAACAACTCATTCTAAGGAAACAAAAACACAATGATTCATATTTTTAGGTGATTATACACCAATGAAAACATACCTTTAAATATTATATTTCCATTTCTCACAATAGATCCTCCTAAATGTAACACACTAGACCTTTAAAGGGTACTGCATTTGAAGTTTTAGTTTCAGGTTGCCATATAGGCAGTTGTTTTGTCAGACTGTACTGAAGGTAGCTCCAAGTTGAAGGGCAGAAGCTAAAAGCAGGTTAACTGGATACATTCAAAACAGCTTAGCCCCTTCTAACAGCCAAATTAGAAGAATGAGAAAGAGAGACAGACAGATCTGTTCTGGGTTTGAAAAGCCCTTCAATATCTATCACTCAAACCCCAGCAGTGTGAAAAGTTGTACTGCTGTAATCCACCTCCTCCACAGTGGTTTGCACATTCTTTAATCTGTATTTGCCTTCTTCTTTACATCTCTGTCTCCATCTTGCTCAGCCTTATTCACGCATTTATCTCTCCCTCTTTCATATCTCCTGCTTTCTCCCTCTTTTCCTCTGACATCGCCTCCTCTCTCCCTCATCTCACTCCTCCATCTTAATCCCCTCTCAGCTCCGGCGCACTCATCTTTCCTTTCCCTGTCTGTTTTCCCTATGGTGACTCTCTATCTCTCCACCTTCCACGTTTGACTTCCTTTTATCCGCCCCTCTCTCCTTGTCAGAGACAGCTTTATCAGGTGGGACCCAGTCTGGAGTACTGCAGCCATTCACAAAGCACACATCTCTGTCACCTCCAGCCTTCCTTAATCCACTCAGGGCCAATCACAGACAACCTCGGTGAGGAGGGAGTGCACAGTACACTCTGACTCACTCACACATAAATACTCCCATGCATATTTAAAGGAACAGTCTGTCATTTTAGAATATATGCTGGTGATACTTTAAAGCATTAATCACACGCCACCAACTATTGAGGAAGGACGTGCTGACGTGCTACG
>NW_023339650.1:5404119-5413317 GCF_004916995.1 Morone saxatilis
GTATCGGAGCAATTTACAATACTGGTATCGGAATCGGCACAACTCTAGTAATTGGTTGTTTCACTGTAGTTGAGCTGAAATTATCAGTGGATTGACAGAAAAGGCCATTTTTGATAATCGGGTAATTTTTTGCCTAGCAACATGACTAAGTTGTTTTTAACCATAGCAGTCCTTTGCTCACAAAAAAGCTCACAATGCTGATGTTTAACAGGTATAATGTTTACCATGTTAGTCATCTTGGTTTAGCGTGTTAGCATGCTAACAAACGATATTTAACACTTTCATGGGAATCTATTCCATAGTTATCCAGAGGCACTAGAATTCATTCTCTGCAGACCACGAACATACAGAATTTCATTGTAATCCATCCAATGGTTTTTGAGATATTTCAGTCTGAAGTGTTGGACCAAGCGACACTGACAATCCTAGACCCGTGCTGCTAGCATGGATACACATGCCAAACCATCAGATGTGCCAGCTTCTAAAACGAGTGTTTGCTGCTATTAATAGAAGAATTAAAAAAATAAACAGCCCAAATGGAAATAATCATCAGCTGCAGCCCTAAACAACACTGATGGATCTGCCACCTGTTTTCATACACTTTATTACAGGTAGGAGCTATTGGAGCCATGCAAAATATACCCACGTGTCCCACTTGTAATTACAGCATGAAGGCTGACCTGAGTGTTTTCCCATGTAGCAGCTGGTAGTAAATAACAACCATGTACAGCATAAATGGCGCTCTTAAAATGCATTTGTTTGCTCACTATATAAATGTATAAATGGTTTACTAAGTTTCATCTTTTGGGAATTGTTGAAGTCAGAGCTGGAGATGTGCTGTCTTAGGTCAGGAGCCTGGCTGTACCACGTAAACAGCTTCTGCAAATAGTCCAGGTTATGAGGTGTCAGGAGCTGTGATGAATAACTCTAATGATCAAGTGTGTGTTCTGGGTCACAGCAGTTAAAAGCGGTCATGGTGGAACAGAATGCAACATGGCAACATCTTGTCCTCTCCGACACAACCGCAGCGAGGTAAAAGTCACACAGGCCCTACGTGTTAATACACCTGACAAAGCGCTCCCTCGCTGACTGAACGCTAAAAGCCCTTCTGAGCAAATCCAGACGGGGCTTTTTCTCCCGCGCAGGTGACTGCCGGCTGCCGCTGTCGGCTCCAATCACGTTGCCTTCTGTACCACGCTGTTCCTCAAACGCTCAAGCCGAGCAAGGCTTTTGTCTCGCCACCTCCCTCCTTCCCTGTTGTTTTATTCATAGGGCTCAGGGTTCATTTGCCAAGTCCTCTGTTGTAGATTTAAGAAGACAAACAGCGCTGCAAATCCACCAGAACAGTGTTAGACTAAATGACATTTTGCTCTGCCGCCTGGCTAATCGTAAAGAAAACAGTGGCGGATCAGCGCTTAAACCTCGTGTCTTCGGGCAGATATCATGCTCAGTATCGCGGAGGGATCCTTTGAAGTGTTTGTTGTCTTCCAGAGGGCCCCCAGAGGAAATGCTTCCCTCTTTCACACACACACGATCAGACACACACGTATGCATGCTTTTACACACAAGCACACAGCCTTGGAGTTAATGGTAGGAAAGGCATTAAACAACATGCTCCTGTTTGTATTACTGGTCGCATATTGGTGGCACTGATGGTGGGGATGCCTCTGCCGCTTTAGCACCGCTATGCTCGTGTCTGAGCAGCAGGATCACCTGAGAGAGCCAATAAAAGCATATTAGGCAAGTGCTAACACACACTGTTTTGCACATGCATACACAGCCATAAGAGCAGCAGTGAAAGTACATTCGACAGGTTAATGCACACACACACACACACCTAAACGCGCTTTCTGTAGTCGACCAGACACAACACCGACACACATATATGTTGTTTAGCTTCAGGCGACGGGCTATAAAAACATATTAGAAAAGAGGAAGCCTGCCAGGAGTAGAGCTAACAATGGGGGGGGGGACTGTGGGATGGCCCGCTTATCTTTGGGTGAGACTCAACTCTTCAGATTTAGAACGAGGTATCGCTCCAGGAAGCGATATTAAAAATTGTTTTTAGTCACGGTCGGCCAATTAGTTGTTATTGCTTGAGTCACATCTGAATGACTGCCATGCGCCTACTCTTAGTTGCATATTTAGCCTTAAAGACAGATCATGTGCAAAAAAAGAAGTCTGAAAATACCCTGTGAAAGCCTACCTGTGCCAACATTGTATCAGTGCTGGCAGGCACTGGCAGCCACAGTTTATGCTGCCATACTCTTAAATAAATGGATAATAAGCTCCACAGTATGCGCTAAGTTAAATGGTTTTATTACCTTTCTCAACCATGCGCTGAAGGTGCATTAACCGGACAACCATTAACAAGTCTGCTAAGTCATGACACTTATGCGACACTAATGGTTTGGTTCCTCCACCAAACTGGCAACTATCTCCTCGCAAGAGACAGCAGTGGACGTCTCAGCCCTGTCTCATTCCGTCAGCCTCTGACTCACTGACAGAAACAACTTTCTTTCCCCTGTTGTTTGTCTGTGGTTGCTCCAAACTTAGCAGCATCACGACGGTCACGCATGAAGTGTCCAATAAAGAGATACGATGCTGGGCAGGTTGGCGCTCCTGTCAGTAGCCAGCTATTTGCTAGACTGACTGTGTCTATGTGTCTCTGTATTTTCAGTCGTGTTCATCTCAGGTTTGTTTTGACAGCGACATTGAGCGCTTGCATGTGTTCTAACTGTTTATGTCTCCATCCATCCATCGGAGCAGTCATCTATCTATCTATCCATCCCTCTATTCATCACTGTTATTTAATGAGATGGCATCGCACATCAAGGTTCATTGGCTGTGTGCGGACAAACCCAGATTTAATTAGGCCCCACCACTGAAATGTTTGCCCTCGCTGGCAAATGCACTGGCTTCACAAAATAATGACACATTTACATTTAACCATGTAACCTATTTCTAATTAGTCAGTTGGGTTTTGTTTTTTGACGTGATGGCAGAAAGTTCAGCAAAATGACAAACAGATGTATTGCCAATTATCATGCATTCTGAACAGCTCATTATTCCTTCATTTGTCTTCACCGTCATCTATCTAGTTTTTGGCTCTCCAATTTGTACAAGTGAGCTTGTGTAAGCGAGCTGAGAGTCGGAGCTGGCAGGACCTGAATGCTCCTCCCTGTGTCTTGACTGGCTCAGCAGTTGCACCTCTAGCCAGTTGAAATCAATGGGGGCAGTGGGCAACTGTGGCTCTGTGTGGAGCAGATGGCAGAAGAATGGCCCTTCCTCCTACCGTGGCACGCTCAGCGACATACAAATGGGTCAACACTCATCACTGGTCACATAATATCATGAAGCCAGGGCTCTGATATAGTGGGGTTGTGCACCAAGGGAAATGGGGTCTATTCAAACATATTTTCCTCAGATCCTGAGTTGGATAACTAATTGGTTGATAAATACTTGAAGTACAAACATTGGCAGCTGGTGTCCAGTCCACTTACTGTATCAAGGGGAGTGTCAAACAAACAAGACCGACAAACATAACCCACAACTACTCTAAAGAAGAGTCAGCGCAAATTCTTAGTACCCCACTAACTGCAGTGTGGCAGCCAGTAATTAGTCTTATGTGAAAGGAATAATTTGACATTTTTGGACTTATACCTTTTTGCTTTCTTGCCAAAAGTTAGATGAGAAGATAAAACTCTCATGTCTGTCTGTGTAGAAAAAGCTTGAGCGAGGAGTCTAAGCCTATCTTAACATTTAGACTGGAAACGGGGAAGTACCTCTAAATCAGTAATTCCTACACGTTGTATCCTGTTGGCCAGGCTGTTGCCCCCTGCTTCCAGTCTTTATGCTAAGCTAACCTAATCACCTCTGAAGTCTAGCTACATAAAAGGAGAAACACCTACAGCTACAAGATACGTGTTATTTAGTGAGCTTACAATTGGTGGAAATTTTGGACTGAACAGTGCTTCATGCTAAGCAAAACTAATAGCCTCCTAGCTTTAGCTGCATGTTTACTGCACAGACATCAGAGTTGTAGCCTATCAATCTTCTCATTTAACTCTTGGGAAGAACGTAAATAAGTTTATTTTACAAAATGTCAAACTATTCCTTCGGAATCGGAACTGCAACCGCGTCAACTGGTATTGAACTTGAATTGAAGAAAGCCACATAAGAGGATGAATTAAGTGCTGGGCCATTGGTAGTGATCAGCAGACCCACACATATGTTCTGGCTACGTTGTTCAGTAAGAAAGTCAAAACTTTACGGCATTACAATTTTGAAAGCTCCGGTTAAAAAAAAGACACAGTGGAGCAGACATACCATAAAAATGGTGGGTACAGTGGGGTTATCCCTTTAGATTAAGACCCACTTATTATTCCCTTGTCTACCTTATTCAGTTGTAGTTCTTCGGCCTGTATAAATTCAGAAATGTTAAATGTAATAGTTTTCCACCCCTGACCTTTCTGTGGACTGTATTGTAAATCCCCATCAATATTTACAAGTACTTAATGCCGTATAAGAGTGCTCCATACGTCTGTTGATGATTTATGGCGTTTCCACCACGGCTGGGTCTTAATTGCTTGACACACGTGTTAGTGTCAGCCTCACTGTGGTGGATGGATGGCTGCCAGCACAACTCTGTCACACATTCACCCTCATGTGTTTTTCTCTGGATGTATATTACTTATTCCTTCACTCCTCCTCCTCCTCCTCCGCCACTTTGACTCCCAGTTTCTCTGCCTTCAATCATCTCACTGCCCTTGTGTTTCTCTGTTTCGCTGTTTTTTCTCTCTTTTCTTTTTTAGTTTCTCTCAGTGCCTTGCCTTTCTTATCGCATCTCTGCGTTTCTCTTACTTTCTTCTTGTCTCTTTCTTCCCCTCGTCTCTGCAGTCGATTGTCTGCCGGAGCAACATGTGGCAGGTGGTGAGAGGGAAAAGCAAGAGTGAGGAGGGAAAAAAGCACACTGACAAAAGCTCTTTCCCCCCCGAGCTTGCTTGTAGCTGCAAAAAAAATACATCAATTACCTCCATGATTGAATGATGTTAGCACAACTCTGAGGATGTTGCCTCTGTTGAGATGAATGGTGCAGCTCGGCTCGACGTAGATTTCTGTGTCGACTGTTGTGTTTGTTTTGCGCATACAGCCTCACCATCAGTAATTATAGCACCGTGTCGCTGTCTGGCTTGGCCTGTCAATCAAATCATGAGAGAGTTACGCACTACAACACTGCAACATCTGTGTAGTAATGGTCTATGTATCTGAGTGCGGACGCCATGAGCTCCAGTTTCACCGCAGAGATAAGCTGACAACTATGTCAGCGGAATGAGGACAATAGTATCAAATGCTGTTTCTCTATCACTCTGTTTGACAATGTGCAGTCAAGGAGACAGCAAAAATGGCTTATTGAAGGTCAATACTGATATATTGTGGATGGAAGGAAGCAAAAATTATATATTCAGCTGATCTGAATATCTTCAGACTAATTTTGATGCTATTCATATTTAATATTTCCCGTTACTTCTTCGATCTTTTCTGGATGGAAAAACCCCTCTGAAATAAGATTTAGATTTTACCTAAAAATTCTTTACAAGCAGGGGTACTGCTGCCACTATGACTAATGCTTTATCTAAATATAAAAACAGTAACCTCCAGTGATAATAAAAATGTAGTGACTTTATTTGCACGTCAGAGGTTGAAGATGCTGGCTCGAGCAGAATAGTAAATTAAAAAAGAATAATTAGGAGTGTTGTGATATAGTAATATTGATCATAACCGTTGACTGTAAGATGAATTTGACTGAAAGTCAAGAAAAATAAATTCTATAGATATTGCGATACTGACTTAATTTTACTGTGCAGTATATCCAGTAATTGTGTATATATTGTGAAGTTGTTGGCCTGTGTTTATCACTTTGGCACCATGCACTATCTCTGAACATACAGGATTCAAAACCACATGCTAGTACAGATGTAATCCCCATCTGGCCAAAGCGCCATGATCTGTGGGACAGACAAGAGAGAAGCCTGTCAGGCTGTTCAGCTTTACAACACACACTACTGTTTCTGTGTGAGAGTGTGTGTGTGTGGCCTCAGCCAAGAAACCCGCTTAATCTCCCGGTGTCTTGTGGCATGTTCTTGCCTCCTCTCACTTTGTCTCTCTGTCAGTCCCTCTCCTCTTCATTCCCATTTCCCTCTAATCTCTATTTGCATATCTGTAGGTACACATCCTTAGATCGTCTCTGAGTCTGGTATCTTTTCATCCGTTTGTCTGTGTGCTTGAATACCGTACTTGGTGAGGTTGAATGATAAGTAGCTCTCTTCGCCAAGAGGCTGGAAGGCTTGGCAGAGATGTCATCTGGAGATATAAAAGAGTTCAAGTTGGGTTAATATTGTAGAATGCAGATTGCTTGTGAGACCTCAGCATTTACTTGATCGATTGGCGCAGAAGTTTGTGTTGACTTTGAACTACTGGATCAATTGCCATTCATTTGGATTGTAATGACTTGAGTGATCCCTTAACTTTTCATCTACTGCATCAAAGGGTCCCATTTTCAGTTTGTCCAATACTTTGGTTTATGACTAACTGCCTGTTAAACCATCATCTCTGCTATGTTTTATTTAATGCTAGTCAACTAAACCTGCTAAAACAGTTAGCATTTAGCTCAAACCACCTGTGTGCCCACGTGAACCCTTAAGTATAGCTGTGGACTCTTTGCTCTGACCTGAAGACCCCCTTTGTCACGAAACGAATTAGCCCCAAATGAAACACTGATGGCCAGTTTGGACATTGGTAGAACTACTTGTTTTTTCTGTTGGCTGCTTAAAATTTTCAAAATTTGAAATCAGTTTTGTGTATTGAGGAAATCAAAGTGTGAAAAGCAAGCATGTATGTACTGTAGACGTTTTAAAATGCTACAACAAGGGACTGAAGATTTGCTTTAGTGTTATTGTTCAGAAAGCCGATCAGACGAACCCATGAATCAATTAATTGTAAAAAAAAAAAAAAAAAAAGTGTAGTGATTCATGGTTTTGAATGCGGTTTATGACATACGAGGATATCAAACAATTTAGAAAGAACAAGACATTTCATTGAATCAATCCCATTCAGTAGCTGTGTTTGACATCAGTGCTTCTGCCACACTATTGTTGACATGGGCTGGCATTTACTCTAAGCTCTAGACTTCTGGCAGATACAGTAATGTTTACAAGAGGCAAATTGGTGAAATTACCTCAATCTTCACCAAAGTTGACACTCAAAATATGTCCCCACGAGATAAACCTGATTATTTCAAAGACAGCTGCATTGTTTCCCAGACACATATAGCCCTGCTTTTAGCCAGAGAATGACATTTTGCCGTTCTGTGGTGTTATCAATGTGCTAAACGTCGATAAGGAAAACATGCATTAGGATGCCGACACACAAGGTAATGATAACCTATGCCAATCCTAATAGACTGTCAGAAATCTTGATTGAAATCTCTCGGTTATGCTCGCTCTAAAAAGCCAATCAGCAGGCCTGCGTTTTCCTAACGTCTTCCCTCCCTTTACCCCGTTCCTAATGCTTGCTTTTCAGAGTATGAATATTTGTTTTGGAATGTTTATGTGGCAGGTTTGCAACTATGTGTTGTTTACCCTAACAGCTGAGGGGAGGGGAGGGAAGACGTGGGCTGGAGGTTGTGTCCTCTGCAGCTCACAGGGATTTTTTCTAGCTGGAAAGTTCCTGTAATCAAGCCACACTGAGACCTTTTATCGTAATGAAGTGGTGCTCATAAAGGATCATAAAAATCATTACAAGCACAATATGAGCACAAGATTATCATCTTGACTCAACTTATTGTATGCACGATCATCTTTGGGGTTGTTGTTATGGGCCAAGTAAATATACAACAATATGGTGGTGAAGTTGTTATTACCATGTTTATTTTGAGACATTAGTAGAATTACTTTTAAAGGACTAGTTTAAAAAAATAAATAGGGAAAGATGCATATTCGCTTTATTGCAGAGAATTTGATATCTGCACAGTGAATATGTAGCTACAGCCAGCAAATGGTTAGCTAAGCTATGTTTTAAGGTAACAAAATCCTGCTACCAGCACCTGTAAAGCTCATTAACACGTCATATCTCATTTGTTTAACATATACTTAAAAAAGTGCAACCTTTGGTTTTACACAGCGTTGTGTGCCGGACTATTTCTTGACCCGGAGCAGTTTCCAGGCCACCAAGTGAGTCCGGGAACTCCCTGGTTATTCCCCCCTCTTTCCAGTCTTTGTGCAAAGTCACTGCTCCTTGCCAAGAAATAGTTCAACAGCATGGAACTCACTGCAAAATCACAACCTGTTGATTTTTCATTTGATTGTGTACGATTTAATAAACAAGATACAGCTTGTTAATTACTGACCTTTAAAGGTGCCACTAGGTGGATTTTTTAAACTGTGGACAGACCCAGGCTACCTGTTCCCAGTCTTTATGCTAAGCTAAGCTTATCACCTCCTAGTTCTAGCCCTATACCTTACAGACATACATAAGAGTAGTAACAATCTCCTCGGTTACCTCTTGGCGAGAAAGCAAAATGTCAAACAGTTGCTTTAACAAGCAGGTGTGATGCTGAGAAGATCTGCAGCTTCTGTTGGGCAGTATTTTACATCATGGGCCAAAAAACCAAATGACCTCCAGCGTGTTTACTCTCGCAGTTAAAGATCTTCTGCAGCAGGGATTGTTGTTAATGTGCTCTTAATTTGGACACGGCAGTGCTAACAATACCACTGGCATAAGATAAAGGCCATATTCATCTCAACCATGGTTTCTTTGTTTACACTAATTAAACCATGTTAATTGAGCAGTGATTAATTAGACGTGAATATAACAATGTTTAAAAAGGCTAGACGGAGTGTATATAGTGAATGTAATTTCCTGATGGTTATATTTAGACAGGTTGATCTGGTCTTCTCATGGCTTTATAACCTGTTTTATAATCTCTAACAAGACTGTCTCATAAGGCGTTGTGTTTTTCACATCAACTTCTTTTGTTTCTCTCCTGTCTCGCTCTCGTTGACGTTGTTGACTCGGTGAAGCAGGTAAGACAGTTATTAGCTTGCTCCTTTGAGCTTGTGTGCTTTTTCACAGTATACGTTTGTGTGTGTGTGTGTGTGTGTGCGTGTGTGTGTGTGTGTGAGCAGAAAGAGAAGTTCC
>NW_023339650.1:5413417-5428172 GCF_004916995.1 Morone saxatilis
AACATCTGGTGTGTGTGTGTGTGTGTGTGTGTGTGTGTGTGTGTGTGTCAGAGGTGGGTTTAGCTGAGATGAGTAAAGCTGGGTCACATGCTGTCTCTGGTGCTGCTGATATTGCTCCGGCTGTGGGGGGCTTACAGGGGGCACTGCTGAAAGTGAAAGAATTATGACACACACTCATTCGCACATACAGACAGAGGGACACACACATCTAATAACATACACACTCTACACCCACTATTGACGGGTTACAATTGGATGATACCTGAGTAACATACTGTACTGTAGATCAGTGCAAGTGTATTGGAGTGGGTTTGACGACCTGCTTACTATTACTTGTTATATAAATAGATATATACACAGGGGGGTTGAGCAGGTGCACGCCACTGTGATGATGACCCCTTTAAAACATACAAATGTAAAATGTCCCATCAATACCCAACTGCGCACAATTGTCCACATAAAATCAGGGGTAAGATGAATACTGCTAGCAGGCTTCTTATTTGTAGATTTTTAGCTTTATGGGGCCATCAACACGAAGAATGATAATTATAACAATAACTATAAATATATTGTTTTAAAAAGTCCACACCACATCTATAGCAACAATGATGGTGGAGAACGCACTTTCAGAGCAATTCTATGAACGATATTGTGGTTTACAACTTGTGGTTTAAACATAATTTTAGGCTGCGAATTACGCATTGATAGTTTTAACATGAGACATATTGCCAAATGGTCTTCAGTGCTGGTGTGGTCTTGGTAGTTTGTGTGGTCCTGACCAATTTCCTCTTTTTTTTTTTTTTTTTTACCAAAGTATGAATAAAAATTGTAAAATGACAACTCTTGTAACTGTGATGGATTCTTATAACCCCGCAACTCCACCGAGCACGGCTTCATAATGCCGCATCTGCGTCTCGGTTTGGCTCCATGATCCGTGCGAATTCAATTCCCACGAGAGCGTTTCAGAAGTGAAGCTTCTTTAGAGCTTGTTGCATGCCATACATTGTTTACTTGTGTATTTTATTTTGAGAATGGGCAAAATCAGCCCCAGCGACTGCGGCAGAGCCGGAACACGTTGTGACCGTGTCTGGTGGAATTTGGGGGTAACTCCTCTCGTCTTTAAAGAACTTTGTGAACCCACATATTTATGGTTCTCTTTTTGTTTGTCTATGCAATGTACCACAATATGACCTCATAAACATCCATTTTCCTATTACCATTAAGCTGAGTGCGCAGCGTGTTGGGATCACTGTTCATCAGTGTGGATGCTCACATCGTTATAGTTACTGTTATATTTATCGTTGATAATGATATGATGTGATTCAATAGGGAGACTTTCAACAGGACAAACTATTGTCAGCTTTATTTGTCTGCAATGGCAGTTTTAAAACTACATAGTAGGCCCAGATTCAGATGAACTATGAAGTTGAAACATTAGGTAAAAAACAGTTTTAAAAAATCACATAATAAAAAGTGAAACATTTGTCAGTGAGTCCTAATGTAATGGGAATAGTTCTTTGTGCTGTTTTTTATAACTTCTTCAAAATGTTATTTTCTTTAGTGTAATTGTTTGTCTAATAGAACATTTCTCATATCAATTCTTCTATTCTTTCACAGTATGGTTTACTGACCCCCTTGGATTGCAGTGAGTCCCTCTTTTTCACATAAAAAGCAGAGAGAGTAAAAGGAGCATGAGAGCTGCTCTGTGAATATGGAATATTGAGTCTCCTTTTTTTACATCCCTGCGTGGTAGAGCTGTCAAATTTCAATTTAAAAACTGGTGCTGTGCATTGTAACATTATTTCCCACCATAATAGAAAAGGCAACCTGAGGTTACAATCAAATTCCAAATGCAGGCAAAGGTTTGAAGAGTTTTCAACGAGTGGCTGTTATTTCCTAAATGGTATAGAGAGAAAAAAAACTGTTTCTTTTCTATTTTTTCTCCCCCTTTGTTTCGCTGTTGTCGTCTGAAGGTTGCGCATTGGGAAGGACCTTAATTAAGATTTTTGTGCCTGGGGCTCTGTTTGCAAGCTGTAGTACATCAGGAACGAGCGAGAGCCAGATACAGATCATTGGCTACCCGGGTCAAGTCATGTGATTAGGAGAAAATATTAACATTTTCACCACAGCGACCCTTCTGACTTAGCAATCAAATATGTTGTGTTGTGTTTTTTCAAGACAGATGGAGTCGAGTAAACTCATTCACTACCTGCCATGGCACCGCCACTTTTAATGTTTTAGGTAAAAGTGACCTTTAATTTGAGAAATGTGAAGAGGTTGCATTGTAGCTTTTCAGTGACGTGAATGTGTTGTTGTTTTTGTATAAAAGGCACACACGGCGAAGGCAGGGTGAGGGTGTCTACCACAGAAAAATAACACCGCTCACAGATTTATTGATTGAAACAACTTCTTCTTGGTGAAATATTTGTTCTCGCTGTGATCGGAACTTGACCAGAGCCAAATAACACATTTTGCTTCACTTCCTGGCAGCCTCATTTCCATGCTGTAAAGACAGATGTGCTGATGTGTCCAGGACAGATAAACAGATAAAACATTCTCCCCCTCCAGGCGCAGGTTAATATAGCCAATGATTGACAGCTGGATCACAGTATTGATTGAATCCACAGTCTCTTTGTTTTGCAGTACTGGTCTCTCTCTCTCTCCTCTCTCTCCTCCTCTCTCTTTCCTCTCTTTCCTCTCTCTCTCTCTCTCTCCTCTCTCTCTCTCTCTCTTCTCTCTCTCTCTCTCTCTCTCTCTCTCCTCTCTCTCTCCTCTCTTTCCTCTCTCCTCTTCTCTCTCTCCTTCTCTCTCCCTCTCTCTCCTCTTCTCTCTCTCTCTCTCTCTCTCTCTCTCTCTCCCTCCCTCTTCCCCTGCCTCTCCTCTGTTTGTTTGGTTTAGTTTTTGAAAATTCAGGCTGGTTATTACACGGAGAGGAGAGTTAGTATTGCCTGGTGCGAGGGGCATTGACTTATAGTGGCACCTTCGGAGCAGCTTCATCTGTCTTTCTCAGCTTTCTTTGCATCCTCAGTCGTTCTGTTAGCAGGCTGGCCTCACCGCGCCATTCGTGGAGGTGGGCCTTGTTTCGAATCGCGGGAACCACCCACTGTGGAAGGCGTCAGTGATCGTAATGAGCACAATATCCAACAGTTTCTTCGCAGAGGAGGTGAGTGCATTGGTGGTGTTCTGACGGCTAAAATGTAAGCTCATTGAATCTTTCAAAATGAGCAGCTTTTTTTTTTAAATCATAAGGGTTTTGTCCCTCTTTCAGTTGATTTGACAAACGTCAATGCAGTGCAGAAAGGTCCATTGTTAAGAATTTTAACCAATGCTACTTAGATTCAATCTAAGCAAGGGGCAAGTGGGAGAATTAGCCTAGTAATTCATCACCAGACTCCTTCGTTGGGTATCTGAATGTAAGTTTAACTCCAGCATGATTTTTTTTTTTTTTTTTTTTTTTTTTTTTGCGTATATTTGTCTAAAGCTCTCTGCCAAATACACCATAATGGCGGATCATTGAGCAAGGTTGGAGAAAAAAAAGGCAAAGAACCAACAGTGATTATAATGGCCAGGGGAGGGGGCCCTGGCATGAGCTCGAAGAGACTGCCTATTCAGCTGTAATTTTGAAACAAATTTATGCAACACTCTAAGCCTCTGGCATCAGGGATGTCAGGCCACATGAGGGAGAGGACCACCGTACCTCAATTTGATCCTGTTCCTTCGGCGAGAACACTGGGTGAGAGAGAAAGAGAGCGAGAGAGAGACCCATTTAATAGGAGAATTTCTTTTGCCCAAGCAAAACGCTAACAGTATCCATAAGTGCCACTTTAGCTTCCCTTTGAGTGCTTTTTTTCCCCTATTTATGGAGGGATTTTCATAATGTGTGAGTGTGTGTTTTTTTTTCTTTTGAGAAATACTCATGTCCTTAAAACAAAGAGGTAATTTGTCTGTGCATATGAGATAATATTGTCTGGGGAGCCGTGCGATTTGCTGCCCCTGCTTGACTGTGAAACAGAGGGAAGGTGTTGATTTCAAGGTGTGTGTATGTGTGTGCTCACCCATTTGAGAGTGCTTCTCTGGCTGTGTGTGCGTGTGTGTGTGGCACCATCAATAAAGGTCTCAAACTGCGGCGGAACCAATCGTGGCTCTACCTAAATGTTGGCCTGGTTCTCACTGAGGATTGGTCGTTAGCCTAACACAATCAAATTTGTCCAGAGTGAGGAAGTCATTAATTCTAAGTGGACCATTCATTTAATGTTGTTAGGAAGCAGAGAGGCAAGAGTCCCTCAGCATTAGCAGTGTGTGAAGTTTCACCACAACAAACAACCACTAGATCACGAATCACTTGAGCAAGGTTATATAGCGTAAAAAAACGTGTTTGTGCTAAAGAAAACTTCAGACAATGGTACTTTATGCAACAGGTTTACAACATGCAGCTTGAGATAGAGAGAGAGAAAGAGATATATATTATCCTCTCACAGACATATTGGTATTGTATCAGTATTAGTGTATGTCATCTGATATGCGCCAATATAAAAAATTTCCAGTATATAATGCAAAGAGGCTTGTAGTTTTTACAGTACTGCTGTTCAGCTTATTTATTTTTGTTTTATTTACTATTATTTCTCATTCTATTTTCATTTCGTTCATTGGACAACTTTTGATGATGTCATCCTGCATCATCAGCAGTATGTCGCTCTACGAGGAGAAAATCAAATTCCGTTCTTCTCTGTGGTGGAATGGAAGAAATAATTGATTATGCACATTATTAAGTGGACCTTGTTTATTATAGATAGTGATGTGACCTTTTTTACTTTAAAATACACTGCATATAGGGTTGGGTACCATTCACATTTGAATCAATACCGGTACTGGTAGCTGGAATTTGGTACCTTTCTTCTGTACTTTACTTTCCCTCCATAACAACAAAAATGTAATTTCAGTTGTAAAAAATACATCCAAACTTCTCTCACCACCACTTGCACACTTTAATATTCCCCCATAAATATTATCTAATTCACAATTACATTAATAATTTTACACTGGCGTACCAACCTAATAAAAATAACCACTTATTGGGAATCATGAGAAATTGTCAGAACAGAACGGTAACTCACTTACTCCTGCCTGCACACAGTGCGAGAGGATAGGGAGAGACACCGACTCTGGTCTGTCCTCGTACTGTAAAAGTCCTTTTTTCATGCTGTTATCAGTTATAAATCTGTTTTTCACTACGTGAGAACTGTGTGAGACAGTGGAGACTCTGTATAAAGTTTCAGTTACGGGAGTCTCGCGGTCAGTGCGCGAGTTGACAGCCCTGCGGCTAAGGCTAGTAAAACTGTACGCTAATGTCAACCAAGAGTGAAAAACGCTCTGTTATCTCCAGCAACAACTTATCGGTGTCGGTATGCGCTGGCTGTAGCTGCTGCGGGGGGCTTTGCTTTCAGCCTATCAAAACACGGTGACTTTACATTCTTCAGCTTGTAGATATATTTTGTGTCTGACCAGGTGTTTCTTCAGCTTAGACCTAATGCCCTGCCCAGCTTTACATTTGGCGTAACACAGCCTGCATAGCCCTAACTGCATATGCCAAGCCTAAGCGAACCAAACTAAAAGTAAAAAATGAACCCGTACTGTCTTATGGTGAAAAAAGTATATTGAATAATGAAACATTGAAGTAACATTGAATAATTGGTAATGCGGTTTAAAATATATACAGTATATAATTAGGCACATTCAGAGGCTTCATTTACCCTGATGATCAAAACAAAAAAGACTTTAACCAGATGCATGAGAATGATCGCCATCTTTTTGTTTCCTGTCTTAAACACGAGTATAGTACCAATTTATTGTGGCTGGGTCCGTTTCTAAAAGCTTAGTGTGACACAGGTTTCGGGTAATGATTTGGGATGTTATCAGTGCAGAGCAGGAAAGTAAACAGCGGCGCTATCTCCAAAAAGGTTAGCCATATGTTAAATCAGTGGCAGGGGACGGGAGGGAGAACAGCTGCTTCCCCCACTGCTATCTGACAACTCACACACACACACACACAAGATATACACACACACGCCTGCACACTCAACGCTCACTGCTGCTGGAATCATATTGATTATTCTGTGTGCATATGTGTTAAAGAAAGTGAAACATGTCCTAGAAAAATTGCACGTTGAGATGTACTCGACAGACAGACAGACAGACAGACAGACAGACAGACAGACAGACAGACACTCAGATTCATCACTGTGGTTTCAGCATTCAGAAGTGACAGACACACATGTGGGCAAGACATCTGGAAAGCTGAGCAGACCAGTGATCAAAATCAAGCCATGTGAAAACAAAACAAGGCGACTATGCAGTATTAGCTGGCCAGCTGTCAGTATGAAACTTGTAAATTAGTCTCCTTCCAACAGTTTCCACTTATTTATTTATTTGTAAGACAAGAAAAACCATATTAACAATACAGTAAACAGAAAGCAAAATTAATGGACATTTTTACACTTTCTGTTTATGTATTTATTTATGACAGTGCATGGGCGAAGGGTGTATTTTTGTGCAATGCTAATATAATAATCACGCAGACGTTACACGAAATGAATGACATGCATAATTACAGTGATGCTGCATTTGTGTATATAATACTGTTATCATGGAATTGTCTTTCATGTCCAACGTTTTCACAGATGATTATCTAATTGGCATACAATTTCACACAGTGGAAAGCTCAAAGACTCCTATTATGCACCACTGTTAATTAAAGTCGCTTTTCGCACTCATGAAATCCTGTCACAAAACCCTTTTCACAATTCCTACATGCAGTCTTCTCACGCATAATTGTATTATGGACTGCATTACATTGTCTCGCTTTAATTCACAGCCCGCGGCTTACACATTGTGAAACAAAGACTCGAGCGTATGTGGGATTCACTGGTTACTCAGACTCCCTTTGTGACAGCGCACACTCAGTGATTATTCCCTCGATAGGCTGAAAGCCAACCCATCACCTTGTATATCAAAAGTCAGTAAACAAACGGAGCCTTGAACCGGAAATCTTGAGGACATGTCTGAGCATTCAGCATCTTCACAGGACAAATACATACTGTATCTTTCTACCGATTCACAATTCCAGTAAAAATATTAACACTAAGTCCATGTGAAATATTGGAAACTGATATTGAATTCAATAATTAAATATTTGGTCAATAACCAACATATACAACTCAGATAGATCAAATTATGAAAGTGCTTAGGAAGGCTATTTTAAACCAGTGTGGGAACCCCCTCACTAACAATGAAAACAACTATATAGACAGGTAATACATTGAATGACTATTTATAAAACAAATGCAAATAATATCAAAAATGGAGTATGACTTCATGAAAACTAAACTTTAAGGTGGTATTTTTCAGGACCTGGGTAAACAGGTACAGTAAAGCCTCATTATCCCTTAAAATGTACAAGAGACAAAACATCTTCTGTAACTGCAGTATAAAGTTTTTGTATATGCAACTGTATATTATGTGTGTTTTTTAAACAAAAAGAAAAGCATTTGATATTGACATCACTGTTAATATATTTCCCAATTTAATTTTAGGCAATTTTGGATTTTGACAAAACAAACAAAAATCTAGGTCCCTCTAGAAAACAGACTCCGCCTCTTTGCCAATTATCAGATGCTGTCTACAGCAGTCCAGCGAGCAGCAGATAATGTAACAGCTTTTGCCTCTGTGTGCCTGCTCCATCACCGCTGCCGACACCATCCTCTGCAAAACACACATCTGGCACCTCCACATTCACCACTTAGCTAAATTACATTACTTCTAGCCTAGCGCCTCTAACAAGGTGCTCTGTGTATTCCACTAGCTGGGAAAATAGGAAGAGAACATGGCATGAGACAATGAAGTGGAGTAGCTAACATGGTGTTAACAATTGCTCAGTGAGTTCCTCTGCTTCCCATTACACACACTTTGCACCTTTTAACCTTGTTAGCGGGCCACGGCAGCGCACGCCCCAGAATGCTTGTTCCGTAATTAAGGGTGGCTCAGGTGCTAGATTTATGGAGATTTTCAGGCCTGTGATTAAAATTGAAATTTAATTCTGGTAATCTGGTGGAGGTGAGGGAAGAGGAATATTGAATGTGAAAGGGGAGGGAAGGACGGTTTGGGTGGTTGGCTAGCCACATATCAGTGGGAGATACTTCACACAGGCTGTTCAAACATGGACTTAAAACAGGCTTATCTCCCAAAAGGTTAATGAGGAGCGGCTGGCTGCGCCTCTTACAAACGCACAACAGAGGTCTCATCTTCTACTGCACGGCGGTGTGTCAGTCACAGAAATACACACACACGCACACACACAGGCTGGATAAGCTGTAGGCATCACAAGCCCACAGCCTCACTGATAGAATTCTCGTTTCCAATAACATCCTCAGACGACTTAATTACTTTTCCTTTTGATGCGACTCACAAGAATAAGCGGACTTTAGATGGAATCTCTTTTCTCTCCGTCTGTCTCTCTCTCTCTGTGTTTCTCCCTCCTCACTGATAGCTGATAATTTTGTTGTGGCATTTGAGATGGCTGGGCATGACTCGGAAGTCCATTTCCCTGAGTTGTCATACAGCGTATAGAGTGTGCAGTTCACAGTGCAGGCTCAGTGGCGATGTGTGTGAATTTTCTCAGCAGAGGTGGGCGATATGCCCCTAAAATAATATCAATATTTAAGAGTATTTCTGCGATTATGATATTCTTGACCATATGCCAAAATACTTAAAATCATTTTTGGTTTAGAAAGCACAATAGCTGTTTAGCTCGCCTCGTGTGGTTTTTGGCTCTCGTACTGCTTCTGAGGTGGTACATCTGATCTTTTGTAACCAAACATTACTAAAAGTCGCTCCCCTTTTTGTAAATAACTCCACCACCATGGAGCCAGTAGCTGTGTTACTTTACTTTCAGCCATGTTTGTTGTTGCTGTGTGTAACAGTATGACATCAACAATATCACAGCATTATTTTTTTTTATCATAATAAACATGTTTCCAGTATTATCGTGGGCGATAGGATATGATATCGCTCACCCCTGTTACTCAGGTTGTGGAGCTAACTCATTGTAGAGGACACACTTGTGCTTTTGGACCTCCATGGTCAGTATCAAAGACAAAAGGAAAGAAACAAAACAAAGCAAAGACAGCAAAAAAAATATTTGGTGTATGGAGGCACACACACACACACACACACTCGTGCACTATGTGCCCTTTGCCTTTTGTTCTCTTCTTTTTTTATCTAACTCCTGACCAAAGTAAAAGTGTGCCACTACAAGACTGAGAAATGTTCTATTTTACCTCGAGGTGCCCCATTTACCATTTTGAACTAACCCTTTTATTCCCCCTGTGCATATGGGTTTCATTCTATTGTTCCCCCTAAAATGAATAGAGGCTCTGACATTCATTCCGAGGCTTTAAATCATGCGTATCCTGGACGAGCACATACTGCAGATTTATGTTGAAGTGTATTGTAAATGCAGCACACTGTGTGAGGCACAGTATGTGGATGTCCACCTTGTTTTTCACCTGCAGGGAAGCAAGTGGTTTCTCTGTCTTATCAGCACATGGTGGTGTTTAGGCCTGGCAGGGGGGGAAGGTGTGCGTTTATGAGTGTTATGACTGTGCGTGTGGAGGGGGGGTTCCCTGTACAGTGCCATACAGAACTGTATTAGTAGCATTGTACAGTGTATTTTTTTATTTTGCATGCATGAGTGTCCTTGTTTTCTTCTAATCCTGTTCATCCCTGTTTGGTGGAGAAAGTTAGATAAGAAGATTGATACCACTTATCAGATCTTTTCATTAATTATGAAGCTATAGCCAGTTAGCTTAGCTTAGCTTAGCTTAGCTTCAAGACTGGACAAAGGGGGAAACGGCTAGCCTGGCTCTGTCCTAAGTTAACAATATCTTATTTTGAAAATCTTTTAAAGTCAGTAATTAACACTTGTTATTATATCTTGTTTGTTTAATCTGTACAAAAAACAACTTTACGTGCTAGGTATGTGCTCAACCTTTTCTTGGTGGACTTCCTGGATTCTCCACTGGTTGCCTGGCAACTGCTCAGACATGTAACCCCGTGTAAAAAGGTGAAATATAGTTTTTATGCTTTGTTTTTTGTTTGGACTTCGAACAAGATATAATGCATTAATTAGTGAGCTTTAGCAAGCTAGCTTTTCCCCACAATTTCCTGTATTTGTGTTAAACTAAACTAACCAGCTGCTGGCTGTGACCTTATATTTAGCTGACATATATGTGTGTGGCATCAATCTGCTCATTTCATCCTCCGGCAGAAAGCAGATAAACCCAAAATGTCAAACTACTCTTTTAAGTATAAAAATGTTTAAAAGGGAACAATTTGAAGTGGTGCAACCTTTGACACCACTGAAAAATGTGTAAGAGATCGACCCATTTTCTGTATGGTAACGTTAACTCTCTGTTGACTAAAAGTTTCTGCAACTGAGAGACAATGCACATTTCCTCATACATCTGTGAAGGAGAGTATTTATGTGTGTGTTTCTAGGATTTAGTTTTGCAGCAGCTGCATCAGCAGCGGTGGTAGCGCTGGCAGCATGGCGTCTCTCTGGCCGGGGTTGTGTCAGCTACAGAGATGAATAGCCCTCTGCTCTCGGCCCACTAAGTAATCCAGCCAATGATGAATCGCTGCTCTCACTGACACCCAAATTGGAATCATTGGGTCCGGGAGCCAAAACTGGAAGAAAAAAAAAAACAAAAACAAAAAACACAGAGGGCCTCTGGCGGTGGCGTCTAGTCATCTGTTACTGTGTCGCTTTCCGAGGCCGCACAAGGTATTCTCCCCCCTCTCTGTGTGCTCAAGGCCTCTGATAAATAGAAAAACAAAGGGCCTTTCAGGAAGGTGTCACATTGATATCCCTCCCCATCAAAATGATGTTACTATGATAATCTCCATTTGGAGGTGTTGTAGCTGCAGCCAAGGCCCCTCGTAAGAGAAAAAAATGGTCATGAATTTAGCTCTTTTAAGGTTTTCCCAAACATTTAAGATGATGTTGAGTTCTTCCTTTAGCATTTAACGTCTCTAACATCATCTTAAATGCTTCTTACACTGCGTTTCATTCACTGAGTCCAGCCCACATTCTGCCAGCGGTGGCCCGAGTCTGTTGGCGGCGCATGTAAAACAAATCCCCCAACACAAGGAATGACTTAATGAACTTAATGAGGTTTTCTAATTACAGAGGGAAGTTAGCCCATGTCAAATGGGCCTTTTCTGCCTTCCTTGACATGGATTAACAGCCGGACTATTAAATCCAGCCCTACATTACAACAGAGGAGAGACTGAAACACAATCAGTCATATCTGCTGTAATTCTGGCCTACATTCAGACGAACATTGCTTCATTTGAAGTGAATGAAGCTTGTATTTTATACTGAACAAGCCTTAGGCACGATCTGAACCTCCACTCCAAACCTTCTCAGGGATGGTGAATGGGGAATAAAAACAGGAACAGAAATATTTTAGTGTCTGAACCATGAAGGCCATAACCTTCATATTAAAGGGTTTGATATAAAATAGACATTATTTCATGAGTTTGGACTGTTACTTACTGTTCTGCCATTTATTCCTTTACACGTCTTCTTTTTTTCCTTTGCTTTTAACTCATTGATGCTCTTTGCTTTTTCTCATTCGATTTCTTCTGTCTCTCTAACTCCTCCATGGCAGGGAGGATGATTTACTTTGTCATCATTAACACATCAAAAGAGCCAAGTGTGTATTTCAAAGTCATCTGATAACTGATACTCTTTAATGGTGTGCTGGAACAGTAATTAATTTCAAAAACATCCCATTTATTTGTTCTGGAAGTGAATGCTCCCGCCAAAGCGGCATAAATCCTGTCTGTTGCTGCAGCTCAAATTAATTTACGTGTTGCGTCTCCTCGCATCCTTTGAGAATTTAATTATCTCAGCAAACAGGCTCTGGGTGTGTTGAATATACATTCTATCAACAGAGTTGTACTGAAGCCAAAACAGTACAGAGACATGTTTCCTTCTGACTCCTCTGTGTCATTCCAGCCAGTTGCTTGCCACAAACATGAGGACAAAACTTCAAAAAGAAAGCAGCAGATGAAGACTAGATAGTATCATTGAGTGCTGAATAATACAGTGCAAAGGCAACCTCTGAATACCACCTAGTGGGTCCATCTGTCCCTCAAGTAAAGTCTCATCTTCACTTCCCCGTTAGACCACTTGATCCGAGTCAATCCAGAAACCTAAGTGCTCTGGATTTCTGAGAGTAGCTTTTGGCATATGGGGGCAGATGTGATAAATGACAGATAGATACAGAACTGAGTTCACATCAAGCCTGCGGAGGTGGTGGACTGAGAACTTTCCTTGACCCATAATGGCCAGTCACCTTAACAACAATCTCAAAACCCATCCGATGACGATTTAGCCTCTGGTGGCAATGGCCAACGTGCTCAGGGCCAAGACTTCCTCTTTACAGTCTGATTAGAAACTTGAGATGCGAGAATGGTAATCTCTGTCTCTCTAGATTGCATTTCGGTCAGTACTTTCTGCCTCCTTTGTTGTTGGTCAATACTACTCGGACTACAAACAGAAACCAAAATGCTTCCCTTGCCTACAGATTCTGCGTTCATATTCAGATAGATTTTTACAGATTACCTGCAGAAAGCAGAACACTGTCATTGCCATTTTTGATGTGAAGCTTTAAAGTTATTTGTATTGAACTGATCAGGTCTCTACAGGTCAACTCCTACATGGCTGTCTAGAGAAATACCTGGTGTTCTGCTGAATTTCGACAAAAAGGAAAATGTGAGAAACGACTTGTTTAAAGTACTGAAATATCAGGTAATTCGTTTTTTAATTAGAGTTTTTTCAAATTTTCTGTGTTGCAACTCAAATTTTTCCATGCTTAAATGAAAGAGGCGTGTATAAACAGGTTGATGGAAACACCAACATAGAGGCGTAGTCTGCTGTTATTAGTCGGCCGTTATTAGAAAATAAAAAGTTAGTGCGCCCTGGTAGCTCACCTGGTAGAGCTGGCCCCCTATGTACGAAGGCTGGTTTGTAAATATTTGTATGATTCTAATGTCAGGTTTGCAAGCTTTAGATTTCTGTTCATGTATTTTTAATGTTATTTTGAGGCTGCTTGTGTGTTTTTATGTGTGGGTATTTAAAGTTTGGGGTTATCAATGATAGTTTTCTAGATTCGTAGCAAATGAGTAAAGCTAGGCATGAATCATCTAAATTGACTGAATGACATAAAATATGAAAGATACGCACTCCCACACACATACTCATGAGAAACAGATTTTAGACTGTTTCTCACATACATTTTTAAACTCCAGATCAAACAGTCCTTTTAGGTGGAAGTCATCAACTTTTAAGTTGAGTTAGCAATACATTGGGCTTTTACTCATTTATCTTTTATTGCATATTGATTTCAGCCATGTAGTGGGTGGAAAGGACTCGTACATGTTTCTGTAAATGAATACCTTTCCATTAAGTTGTTTCTGAAAGGGCAATTCAAATATTAAATCAGGTTTGAGTGATGTACAGGAGTTGAAATATGGCAATAAAAGAGTTACAGCTCGCTGTCATCTTTGTTTTGACAGACGATCCTGGCACAGCACACACACGCACATGCAAACAGCCAGACAAACAGAAACACACTCACGCACACAAAGTCAGCATGATTCGTTGGGGATTTTCTCACAAATCGGCCCCCTAAAGGGAAAGAGGCCGGCATAAATCAGCTGGTGTCAGGGCTACAGACACCCACGGCTCCTTATCACCACACGCAGGCGGACACACTCACAGATTGATAGGTAGATAGTCGGTCTGACAGGCAGGGCGACAGGCAGCCAGGTACAGAGGCTTACAGAGGCAAGCACACATGGTGGAGGCAGACAGAGGGAGGCAAAGGCAAAGATAGACAGGAAGAGGCAATAACATAGGGCAAAGGCAAATGATTACAAGGACACTGGTCACAAAGTCGGACACTTGATAATATGTAATTATCTATAAACTTTCCATTTATTCCTCCGATTTAACACAACAGGAAATGCATCCTGCAGCCAGTTCACTAAATCTTTTACATTTACTATATAGAAACACCGACTGTGTGCTACATGGTTTATTCTTTGTACACATTTGGGCAATGAGGTTTAGAGGAAGGCCTGTGCCCGAAACGCGTCAGTAATACATTAATAAAATGTAAAGCACTACAGGTAGTGGTTGCTTTCATGGTGTGCCACTCCTTTTTTTTTTTTTCAACTCTTCAACTGATTTGTGATTTTGAGCTTGAGCACCCACTTGAAACATGCTGTCCACAATGTATGACAAATCCCCCGGGAACTGACCGCCAAGCCCTGTCCCCCTTAGCTTCTGCCAAGATTTTCATTTGTTGTCACATGGCACATATTTAGTTTACATCGAGAACAGTGGCAGATTCACCACTCAAAACTCTTAAGAAACAGTGGCTCCTTGATTTCAGAGAAAAACAAAAGCAGGCCTTAAATTACTAGCCATTGACCATCGATTTTGCCAGATGGAATGATAACTAGCTAGCTATTTAACGTTAGCTCCATGAGTTGGTTGTAAACGCTGTATCCACCTGATTTGCTTTTTCCAGATTACTTTTTTTTTAATAAAGCACTTGACGACTACATTACATTCTTACTGCAGCCCATAGGTATATAATAGAACTAGATGCCAGATGCCAAGATGGTG
>NW_023339650.1:5428190-5428434 GCF_004916995.1 Morone saxatilis
CTGTATAATCAAATGAGAATTGGATACACCAAAAAAGGTTTTCTAGCTTTTGGGTGTACTTTGTGGTTATATGGACCACTGAATATGCACAATATTGTACCTGTTCTGCCTGTAGACTTTACATTGGGGTGACGTCATGGATTTTACAAATTCACTGCATTATGGTGAGTGGCCACTGGGCAAAATTGTAGGCAAGGCTGGGCAGCGCCACCATATCCAGGTTCTAAGTATTACATCCATGCTA
>NW_023339650.1:5428534-5428911 GCF_004916995.1 Morone saxatilis
GTGCAAAAAACTAAAAGCGAAAGGCCTCACAACGCTTACAGTAGAGACTGTAAGGAGGTAGCGCTCTCCTCCCTCCGATCTGTGTCTCTGTATGGATATAAACAGACAAAGGCTTGTATTTCTGTCAGAGAGCATTTAGGACACACTGTATCATACACAGCTATGTTGGGTAGCAGTGCCAAACTCCATTTGTTTCCACCCATCAGAGTCTACTAGAGCAATACTAAGCTGGTGTTCCATTTCATGGGCTTGTCTGTTTTGGGTCATGCACCAGAAGCAAAATGCTTTTCCTACACAGACAGCGGATAACATCTCTGATCCCATTATTTACTCTGTGGAAGACTTAAACATTCCCTGTGGTGTTTTTTTTTTTTTTT
>NW_023339650.1:5429006-5454133 GCF_004916995.1 Morone saxatilis
TTGAAATGACTAAATGTGTGGTATCACACTACAAATAACAGCTATCCACTTGAGATCAAAGAAAATGAAACATAGAGTGATTCAGAGTAGACATTTCAGGGACGAAAGAGAAGGAGACACACAGTGATGCCGAGTGACGTTGATGCCTTCTTACACACAAACACACCTCTGTTGGAAATAAGACTAATATTGTGATATTTTTTTAGAGGCTTAAGAGTTGCGTCACAGGTCTCCTAGCAACCATGCCTGGTGTCACCCAGGTCTACTGGAGATTCAGCTTTGCACAAATATAATGAGAAGTAAAAGACAGGTACATAAAGATGCTGATTCATTGTGGGTGTTGGTAAATTGATTTAAACTAGTTAGAGCCTGAATTACATATAAAACATTAAACTAAACAACGCTATGTCCTAAAGGTCCAGTGTAACACTTTTCATAGTGTATAATCTTCTGAAAAAAAGAATCGTTTTGTTTTTGTTACCTTAGAATGAGCTATTTATATCTAAAGAGGGAGTGAGTCCTCTTCCACAAAGTCTGCCATGTTCGACCGCTTTGTTTCTATTGTATCCCAGGACGCACAAACCAAACACCTAGGCCTTTGGGTTTTCTGCAAGTCTTACGGCCACCATAGTTTCACCTATGTGCTTGGAAGGGAGGGTGAGTCGAGATGGATATATGCCACTAAATCCTTCACACTGGACCTTTTAAGCTGTACTCAAAAATTATAGTTCACTTTATATAGCAGGCTAATTTAGAAAATCAATGAATGTTAACAAGTACTAACAGCTAGTGGATGCTTAAATACCGTTATTTATTAAAGTTTGTTTTGGCCACTTGGGGCAGCGCAACAGTCTATAAACACGACATTGACGTATGTTGATATGACAAAGTGATGGCTATTTGGGTCTCCACTGAGTCCTGAGGGGAATGTCTGCTTCCTTAGCAGTCATTTGGGGCCAGGCATGTAGCACAAAGTTGGTTTGTTGGAGCTGCTGCCAGAAACAACACTGATCAAAATAGTAAAGTTGTGGGCAAGAAAACCAAAACAATGAGCTGAAAGATGCTAAAATGCTCTGTAGAGCTGAGGGGGAACTGCAGAGACAGGTGATTTTCTGTGGGTTGTCACTGCAAGCATTACAGGGAGCCCTTTGACTGACTGTTCATATGAACTTATATTGATTCGTACAGCTTTAATATAGCAAGGTGGTTTAGAAAAGCAGTGAATGTTACTGCCAGTGGATGCTGAACTACCGCTGGCTTCGATTGTCAACATTATTGACCAAAGGCAATGGTTAACTAACTGAGATGCAACTTCAAGATGCTAAATCATCAGTGGCAAAATAAAGACCATGTATTTTGTATGTTCAGAATGTTGTGGACCTCCAATATGATCACAAGGTTTATGTATATTTATGTGAAGCCCATTTAGTGGGAGGTAACAGTGATTATCATCACACATAAGATTATGATATAATTTTGAAAAAGACTTTAAATGTTTTGGCTTCATGAAATATTTAAAGATACACTACTGTTCTTTTCCCATCTTACCAAAACACTCGTGCAGTGCATACAGACTGCACACAACACACACACACATGAGAAACACTGTGGGCAAGAAATGCAAGCACACAGACACAGGAACATTTCAATTTACTGCAGCTTCTATACAGCATTTAGGGAAGTATTGTAGAGGCCCTTCTCAAAATAGACCAGCCTGCATTAGCTTCAAAAAGACGAAGCGGAAATGAGCAGAAACACCAGTCTCCCCACTAAGAGTCAGGTGTGCTGCACACTTCAAAGTCAAAAGGAGTCTTGAATGCAGCACAAATGAAGGCTCCGGTGTGCCGATTCAAACTTCCACATCTCGATAATGACCTCACTCTCCTACACGATTACTCATCATTCATTCAGTCACTGCTGTGGTGGGAAGGTAGTGCTGGTTGTCGAGGCTCGCAGAAGGTGATGGGGGGGCGGGAGGCTTGGGTGAATGAAAGCGAATTGGAGTAGTTTGGATAAGACTTTATGATGCCTCCTCAGAATAATAGTGAGTTTTACTTCCATGTGACGTTTGCGTCGCTATGTTTGGCTTCATTAGCTCTGTTTTATCTTTAGTTTAAATACGGTGTGATTGCTCAAGACGGCCTTACTTCAGTTTGACACTACCTACTCTTCCACTGTGAATTTCACTCTTAATGTTTTATGTCAGCCTGAAAGGGTGATAAACTCTTTTGATGCAGCTAAGTTTGGGTGTGTTTACCACTTATTTATATGGTTTATATACATGTATATAATTACAAACATCCCCTCCGGACATGTTTCATGACATATATAAACCCAAAAACTTTTTCTAAGAATGTGTACTACATATACAGTACTTTATCCCCTCCATTGAAATATCCTAAATCTATGAATATGCAAATGTTGTTTGATTTCAAGAGTTTAACTGCAAAAATCCTCAGTGTATGTGCACTCAAGGTTTCAATCTTCTACATCACACTATAGTTTGGATACTTGGCTTCTAAACTAGTTGTGAAGTGTTAAATGTGAGCATAGAGAAACTTTCCTCTGCCAGCCAGCCCTGTCTCCTCGAAATTACTTTTATTTACAACTAATTTGCAGCAACAAATATATTTTGAGGGGAAAGTAATGCAGAGCGGATTACGTTTTCTATTAACATAATAAAGAAAGGTAACTCGCAAGTATAAAAAAAACGGTGTTACTGAATGTATCAGTAAAATGTAAAATAGGTAATCTTGTAATACTATTCACTGGTAGTATTATTCAAAAGTTAGCAGTGACTTGAGACAATATTTTTTATTCACATTTACCTAGGGCTGCACAATTAATTGAGCCAAGTGCAATATGCAAATCACAGAAAGCTGCAATTTTTTGATAAAGGTAATGTGACAAAACAGCATTATAGTGAAGTACTGTAGTGCTGATGCCATGGTCTGCAAATCTCTCCAGATTTAAGAAGAAAAAAAAAAATGTGTGAACCCATGGGTGCTACAGCAAGGACTCAGCCTTGGTTCATATGAAAGCCAGCTCTACCAGGTGAGATATAGGGCGCAAAAACAGCCTGCTAATATTCAAACTTCTAGGAGACAGGGTGGCTGCCAGTAGATGAATGTGTAAACAACCGTGTAAGACTCTGCACATATATCGATCTGCACAGTGACAAAACAGGTTTCAGTGGAGGGGTGTGAGTCAAGTGGGCCCCTTATGAGCCATTTTTCAGATGACGCAGTTATAGAACGCTAGATTCTCTCACTCCACTATGACCTTTGTTTCAGGTCGGTAGGATATGATTGCAGTCAAAACAGAGCATTAAAGATTTGTGCTTCATTATGACACAACACATACCTTCATCTCTGTGGCACCAAATCAAAGAAATACAGCAAAAACCTTTTACTGTGTCTGCGTGCCCACATTCTACATCTCCATTATTCAGCACACTTCTGACAGTTTGAGGACTAAATATACCTTTTCTCTTTCTTTCTCTCTCTTTCTGTTCGATTCTGCTTGACTGTACTTTTGTTTCATGTGAAGGTTCGTATTTTTTTAAGCCAGCTGTGCATTAAACCAGCTGTGCTGTGATGTGCTACTGAACGCAGCACGCATGTGGAATATGTGTGAAAAGGCCACAGGTTTATTTGTGGGGACTCTAAATGCACAATTACTCAGTGAGTCAAATCAGTGACCAGTGTGTGTTTGTATATGTACATGAGAGATTTCTACTTTATTTTAATATTATTTTAATTTTGACTTTAGAACATTATGGGTGTGAATAATCCCCCCTGTTCAGAGGACATACTGTCTTGTCAGTTCATAAAAGCCCTCCATTTCAGCCTTCACAAATGATCTTTTGAATTACAGGAAATCACATTTTCCTGCTCTACCCTCTTATGTAGTTTTCAGCTTTTTCTGCATGAATCTTGGCAAATTGGAAAATATCTTTAAATTGCTTAGGACTAGATTGGGCTAAAACGAGCCCTAGGAAAATGCAGAAGCTTTTCCCTTTTCAATTTCAGTAAACATTACACTGATATTTCTAAGATATTGAGTGCCCTGGAACTTTCCAAGTCCCTTCGCAGCCAATATTACCACAGCGCCATCCTCCCCTGCAACATTAATGTCATTCTTAGTAGCCAAGGAAAGTGCTTGTTGTCAGATAAGTGATTTTTTTTCTCCCTGAAAAATAGATTGCTGTGCAAGCGCCGAGCCATTTACATTTCACTCAAAAAGCCCGCTTTTCCAGTCCCCCTCCCCATTTTTGTTGTATTTTGGAAAAAAATACATTATCAAAAGTGTGTATTTCATCCGTTGTTTGTCCCAAGCTAGGTATACAATATATAGATCTAAATATATGTTCCCAGCAAAGCTATATGGCCTGTAGGAGACCAAGACAAATGCTGTCAACTAACAAACTACCGGACTGATGCTTAATTTCCAAGTCTGAATGCATCAACATCAAACAGTTCTTTAATTGACTTAGAATCGCACTAAATGTAGAGCATAGAATGGGAAAGGGGATATTATGAGCTGTCAGATTGTATTCATCAGGTTCTTCGTTCTTTTTTTCCACTCTCGGATTGAATGGAAAATGGAAAATTGAGGCTTGAATGAAAACAGGCTGAGAAACCTGTGAGGAAATCTGACGTGGGGATCCAGATATTCCCACAACCACTCATGTTAGTGTGTGAAATGTTGTGACACATGAAACTGTCCATTTGCCAAACCCGTCCCCTGATCAGCGATAGTCCAACGACAGCTTAGCATCTGTAACAAAGCATGGCAGGACTGTTGGATTGCTTTTTCCTTTACAGAGTTAGGAAGGAGCAAAAGTGTAAGGAAACTATCAGTGTGTTTATTGTAAGCTATAATCATTAGCATGTCCGGCTAACTAGCTCTCTGCATATGGAGTGTTACTTTCAAGGCCAAGGAGCACAGTGTAACTTTGCAGGGTAAGCCCTGTTCACAAATACAGTAGTATGTACTGTGAAGTGTTTCTCCACTGTGTAAAAGCGGGTTCTAGATGCTATCAGAGTTTAGGCTAACGTTAGCATTTCGGTCCTGCTCTTTATTGGATTTTGGGCACTTAGCAACCCCAGCAATAGCATTACATTAGCCAAATACATCAATCAGTCATCATCCTAAAAGCTTTTTTCTCTTCTAACATTGAAAGTGAAAACAAACTAAATATGAGTATTATGTAAGTATGTAAGCTAGGCAGCTTAACAGGAAAACATGACTATTAATATTCTATTCCATTTCAGCCAATAGATCCTACTAAATGTTACAGGACACTGAACCTATAAAACAAGTCAGCTATAGGCAGCATTTTCAAAATGTTCATGGAGCTAATGTTAGCTAAATAAGCTACCTAGCAACAGCTGCTAACATCTTCTAGCGACAGTTGTCATTTCAGCTGTCAAATTGATGGTTGCCAGCTAAGAAAGAGAAGCCTGCTATTGATTTACCTTCGTATAAAATAGAGGACACATTGTTTTAAAAAATTACAAAGTATTTTAAGTGGTAAACCTACTTTAGTTATTATTGTAAACTAAATATGCGTCGCAAACTTAAAGCTTGACAGGCGTAACAACAGCAGCATTAATGCTTGTATGAACTTTCAGGAGACTTGGAAGTAAAAATGGATTATCTCTTTATCCCTTTTTTGATATTGAGCATTAAATAGTGAAATTTACAGACTACCTCTACTCTTTTCTAGTTTCCTTTCCTCTTCTGCATCCCATTTCTTCCCTCCCTTTAGTCAGATGGCTCATGTGAGTGAGTCCCGAGCGGCCAGCCAGCCGGACTGCCTGAAACTTATGACTAGCCATGTTCTTCAAACATCATGCTGCAACCAAAGCATGGCAGGATGACAGATAGTCCCTTCAATGTATAGTGACAAACAAATTAGTGCAAAGATGCTCCTCGCTGCATACCAGATGTGTTGGGCTCTGTGGTATGGAACAGCCGATGAAAAACTGTCCACGTCCCATCTGTGCTTTGCCGCGACCATCGGTGCAGCAATTTGTGCTGAACAAAGTAGTGCAAACAGCCAGGCTGATTATATGTGTCATAATGTGAGGCATAAAACACTGCTGGGGAAGATCACACAGAGGCTGGCAGGTTTATTTGATGAGCAGAGAGGGAGGAATTGAGCAGGAAAGGACAGGATGTAGGTGAAATAATGAATGGATAAGAGGGAGAGGTGAGCTGGCTTATGAAAGGGAAAGAATTGAAAATGGGGAAAATAAAAGTGGTAAATACAAGTTTCTTTCAGCCCTCCAAACACATAAATTGTGGTTCATATTAAGTTGCACCAAAAAAATCACACTCCTTTCAGCTATTTTTCTCCCTCACACCTTCCCTCTCCTCAGAGTGTTGCTTTCCAGTTCCAGCTGCCGTCCAGGCTTGAGCCGCTGACTGCAGGGCTGTGACACAAACGGGCCAATTTGTATCTAACCTCACACCTACCTATTGACTCCCACACACTCGGAGATTGGAGACTGCATGCGGGGTCACATCACCATTTGAGTGCCATGTCAGCATGGTTGTGCGCTTACTGCCGAGACAGGCAATAAGCAACACAATGTTTTCTCTCTTCCGAGTGCATTGGCAGGACAGGATTTCATCTCTAAGCACACAGATGTGATAAACGTTGAGAGAACGGTTTCACAAGTCAAACTAGAGAAAAGCAGCATTTGATATTCATGCTTTGCATCCGGGCAGATGACAGCGCTGTGCAGCGTCGGGCTGCAAAGGGAAGTATAGCCCTCTGACAGAAAGAGGGATAACCGCAGGAGGGAGATGAGCAACAACACACTGAGAGGCAGAGACATTCCTGACCTGCTTAGTGTCATTACACCGCAGACTTATCTCGCTCGCTCTGCCTTGTAAATACACTCGAGTGCTTGTTATCAAACGAGCAGGGCGACAAACCTCATCCAGGTTTGAGTCCTCAGCTTCCTCTGCATGCTTGTAAATGAGTCATTCTCATGGATGACAGCCTACATTAATATTCTGTTAAAGAGGGAAGCGAGTGCGCATTAAATCCGCCACTTATCAGGTAGTGATCGTGATCTGTGTCGAACTTTGAAAAAAAAAAAAAAAAGTCATGCCTGTTTGCTTTTAATTGCCAAAAGGTATTCGGGGGAAGGATGGCAACAGCATATGGGATTCATTTTACTTATTTTCATTGCCACTCCATTTTCAGACCTCACTGACATTTCAACAGGGGCTGTGTTCATTTTTAGGATGACAAGTTGCTTGTGTTTCTTTTCCTTCACTCTTTTCATAAAGGCCTTTTCAGTACTCGGTACATTCGGTACATTGTTCAGACGCTGCTATTTTAGCGCTAAAAGCTTTTGCAGTCAAACGCAAAGCCGTCCAAAGGCAACATACTTTTTATTCAAGGTGCACAAGGAAAAAATAAAAACACATGCAGTGAAAAATTGATATTTTTTGTTACATGAAAAACCATACTTTTCCACAGTTAAGGCATGAGATACGACATTAAAAAGCTTTTATCATGACAGTATTCTCAAGTTTCATCCTTTGCATTGAAAGTAAGCACGGCTCTCAGAGGTGAGTGCCTGAAGAGCTGTGAGCGGTGTTAGGCAGTGGTGTGGCCGACGAGGCAGAGCCTCGGCGTGATCATAAGCCCCGCTGTACCATCTCACCGTCTGCTGGGCCTCTGTGACAATCCACAGCCGTCACACACTCTGAGCAGGTTCCTCAATGACACTCAACCATGGCAAGTCGCCTCTCAGGAGCAGAAGAGTGTACTCTGTGTCTCGCTGTCAAAATGGAATAGCAAAAGAAAAAAAAAAAGTGAGAGAGAAAGTGGCATCAAATTTCCCCCTGCGCCACAATATGATTAAGCAATTCAATGTCCACTGAGTTCTGCTTATACACTCCACAGTGGAATACATGGTTATATGCTGTGGCCACCTCAGTTACACTTTGAGTAAAGAAGCCTTCGCTGCCAGTACTGCCTATGAATTCAAAAAGGCTCTTCTAAATCTTATCTTTGATTGTATTATAGAGTGTAGGACAGCAGGGGCCAGCGCCTGTATTTGCAGCAATAAATAGTCATAATACAGCATAGAATACAGCAAAATGAAAAACCATGTGAGATGGAAGAAAGAAGCACAATGAATAGATGTTTGCTAATAATAAAATGAATGAAACAGCTTTAAAGTCAAGATACTGCACATATGTGTGGTTATGTACAGTATGTACACATTTTGGCAGTGCCCAACGATAAGCAGTACAGTATTTCACTTTTAATCTGTTAGATCATGTATAGATAGTGCAGCTTGATTATTTTTTGGCAACACAAGTGCTGTGAGATCAAGCAACTTACAAAAACAAATGTTTTGGCTTCATTAACTGGCACCAAGGCCTTCATTGTTTTCTAGGTTTCTTAATCGGGGACTTCTCTGAAGAGCGAGAGAGCAAGCTTCACAAAGCTAGTGCTATAACTGTGACATACAGGTCATCAGAGGTATTTGCTAATATGTCAGTGCAATTTCAGGGGACACAAAGCCATCATCAATCTCAGGATTTAACTACTGGGGATGTTGGTAGGAGATTTGAACTGTGCCTACATTTTGGGAAATGCTTTCCTACCGAGAGTTCAGTGAGAGGACTGATGGCATTCTCATGTCCGCACACTAAATATGAAGCTAAGCTAGCCAGTTGCTAACTTTATAGGTAAGTATATATTCTCGTATGACTGTCGGCAAGCAGGCAAATATGTGTATTCTCCAAAATGTCAAACTATTGCTTTAACGTTGCTTAAAATGTTTTGGCATACTGTATGATAATGTGAAAACATGTACATACTGTGTATCAAAACCACACATTATATTCTAACATATTGTACAGTATATATGTTTTATCTTTAGTTAAAAGCTATTTCATTCATTTGATCATTCTCAGCATACTCAACTGGCGTAAATGTGTGGCACTGGTTATTAATTTCATTTTCTGTCCATTTAATGATTTTTCTTTTAAATAATTTTTGTTTGTCGCTTCATGATTCTTCTTCTTTATCGTATTATCTGTTTTAATTATTGTTTCAGAAAAGTTAAATAAGATATTATTTGCAAACAAATCAAATGAGAAGAAACGTGAGATTGTACAGCAAAGCGATGTGTGAAGTTTAATCAGCCTCAGTCTCAAAGGGTGTCACACACATAGCTTTTAACACGATTAAACGAAAAGCAATATCTGCCAAACTCAGTCTCTAGATGCAAGAGCAAGAAATTACAGCAATTGCACAGAAAGTGAGACATTAGCCTGAAGACATCAACATGAATACCTCATGTCACAACATACATATGATGTAGATGATGCGGTACAAACTGCATTATACTGTATTTTCATGAGCAATGAGCGTATTTATATGAAAACAACATAACACAACAACTCTCTGTCCTTGGCTTCATGGCCAGGGGAGCAAATGTAAAGCAGATGGCCTGGTTACTTTGTCCTCACTGCCGCTAATCAGGTGCTAAATATCCATCAGTCTGTGCTAATACATCCCCCTACCTCTGTTTTACTCCCTCTGTCCTCTATTAAAGGATAATTCTAGTTATTTCAGTATCCAGTATGTAGTAGTAGCTTCAGTGTTATAGACAAATTGTAACCTAAATGTGACTAAACCACGTTCTTCCCACACTTGTTTGAGATACCAGAGCCTGAAGAAAAACCCACACGCTGTTAGTAATTAGAACTGGGCTGTTGATGTAAACAAGTCTCCCCAGCTGACAGTCAATATTTATGGGTTTGTTGCTGGAGCTGGAATTGTCACCTTTAGAGCTGAGCTTAGCAGTATGTCTACAGCGACATAGGAGGTGAGATCTAAACTCTAAATACTGTGCAGTCACAGCCCTTCACCACTTAGTCCAACAAGTCTTATTCCACTTAAAGGACCAGTGTGTAGGATTTTAGTTGCATCTAGTGGTGTAGCTGCAGATCGCAACTCGCTCTAAGCACAAAGGAGAATCTACAGTGGGGAAAAAACGTGCGAAAAACACACAAGTGGTAATTTCACCTGTTCTGTTCACAAACACAGAGGAGAAATATATTTTGATCAAACAAAAATTCAGTATCACCTGTTTTTTTTTCTCTGCCTCTCTGAACTTCCGTAGAAAACACATAGACGTGTTTGTTACGTTGTACTGCTGCTTCGGTAGTGAAAAGTCATGTCATGGAAACGGCGGAGAGGACACTTAGTGTGTCAGGGTCTATTTTTACATTGCTTTTTGCTCAGAGATCAGATGTGAGAAGTGACAGGAATCTGGTTTAAGTGCTGTGGAGAAACAATGCAACCTCTCATTTAGTGGCTCAGTGGCTTTCAATGTGAGGATTGCAGGAAGACATTGAGAAAAAGATAGAGACAGGAGAGAGAGAGAGAGAGAGAGAGAATGATTTCCCCCAGCGCCTGTTTCAATAGTGTCTCCCGTCGCTCATCTGACCCATTCGTTATGCTGAGCCATGGGGAAATCTGATTGGGCTCATTACCCTCTCCTCAGAACTGATATAGAAAGTGCAAGGAGAGAGAGAGAGTGAGAGAGACTGTTCTCCAGCTCATTGTGAATGGACACCATCACCAGTGTTGTCACTATCAGGAGTGTATGGCCATCTGCCAAGGCTCTCCCTATCTAACCTGGCTCTCCTGCCTTCCCTGCCTTTGTGCAGTGGAAACAAATGAGCGCCGTCTCCTCTCACCGTGTCCTGGTGCAGTGGGGGATGGACGTAGCGAGCCGAGACTATTGGCATGCATTGTCTCATCCACTCGGCTGGCTGGTGAATGAGAAGGGATGGATGACAGATACCGTGAAGGGCATGTAAGGTAACAATGTCCACGTCAGCGGCAGTGATCGGTGGTACACTTGATGAACTTTGCACCAGGCGAGATTTTTCCTCCCTGCTTTAAAGTGAGTAGTAGATTCACCTTATTAGCCCAAATCAAATTCTGGTATCATGTAAGGTCACTGGGGGGATGTTAGTGTACACGGGAGGTGACAAACATGGAAACACAAAGCTGGCCTCACTGCAGACGGTTTAGGCTCTTTATCACCACTAAGTAACACATACACACACACACACAAGTAGAACTGTAGGTCTGAGGGATGTACATTTTCTGACAACACACCACATGATTTCTGTGTAAAGGAGCTTTCAGGTGGTCTAACAGTCTGCCAGCCATATGGACTTCCTCTTGCTTAAATCATACCAACAATCTTTAGTTTTCAAGTATATATTGACTCAAAAACATACAATCTTCACAATAATCACCACAAAGAAAACCCACATCCTCAACCAGTTGATACTTAAACTCTTTGGAAAAACATTCTGGCCACATTGTTATCATACTATCCTATACCTCCTAAAGGCTCAGATAACCTGTTTAAGTGACTAATACTCCCCCCACATGATTTTGAATAAGGTGATTTGGCTTCATTTAGGACAGTTCAGAGGAATTTTAATATTAGACTTTAGAATGTAATACCAGAATAGTTTAAAACTAACAATACAGCCAACCAGTTGTATTACTATCCTACAACGTCAGACTGCATGAGCTCTCTGCAGTGTATTTTAATTTACAAGGCTGAAAATATGCTGCATCTCTCTAGGAAAATCAAACACGCTACATACTGTAAACCACTAACCAAAACTGCCTCTGACGTTATACACATCTCGCTCATAAATCAGGGTGAAGTGTGTTTTTGCCGGCGCTTCACAAACCTATCAAAAAACGATAAGAGGTGGCATTTCGAGGATGACCTCTAAACTGCACTGCTTACCACTGCGCAGTTGATTCAGCATCAGAGTTATTGAAAACATGATGATATTTTCCACTCAATAGCTACTTCCTGAGACATTTGAAATGAACTGTGGTCCATTGAAAGTGAGAAGAATTGTTTTTGAGGTTTACTTTGAAATTATTCAGACCTGAAGAGCTCTATACAGAAAAGCTCTATTCTGACTCTGAACTTTGTCATCCAAATAAAAATCCTTTGAATACAGAATAAAAAGGTCCATTCAAGGTGTTATACAGCCCAGCGCAGCAGCAATCAATGAGGATAGTGCATAGAATTAGTTTCCTCTTTACAGGAAAGGAAGGAGTACTAGAACATTTTACTCAAGTAAAAGTACTGTTACTTGTGTAAAAAGTAAAACAAAGTGTCATGTCCAACAAGTAATGACTATATCAGTCCACCTTGGGGTGTGAACTGTACCACCGGGCTCATATGTTCAAACTAACAATAAATTAATTTCTGTAGACATTTGCAGCCTCTGCATGGATGACCTTACTCACTATAGCCTCACTAGAAATAACCAGAAAAGCGGGACTAAACTCAGTCAATTAAACAAAAAATACATCATAATAATATGGACAGAATTGTATAAAAAGTTACAGAAAATGTCAGTAAAAGGGGTCGTTTATGGAATAAGGTTTGGGAACCACTGCTGTAGCAGCGTCTGATTTTTAAGCTCATGGCCTTTTGTACAAACTGTGTTCATCTGTTTACCTTTCACACCGCTTTGGAATCTCATTGCCCAGTGGGCTCTTTGAATTGCCGTTGAGTGGGTGGTGTAGACCCTTTGGCAAAACAGAATTATCAAATATACATTACAGACATTTCAGGCCACAGTGTGAAAGCTCAGGCTCATGTATGTTAATTGCCTGTAATTTCATGCTTGATGTAAACATTTGTCTTCTCATTTGACTACAAAGCAACTGGGAACATGTTGTACAAATGCAAGAATGAGCTAAGATATGCTGTAGCGGCCTATAGCCCCTTAAACACCTCTAATTTTACCACTTTTGTAAGCACACCAGACAGCCATGTTTTTTACTGTAAATAGAGCTTTAGGGGCTTTAAAAACAATATACACTGATTTGAAAATGGTCAGGATAATGACCCTGTTGGCCAAGGGAGTCATTTAGGGCCAAATTGCTGCTTGTGTTGGGCTTTAGTCCGTAATTAGGTCAGAATGCAAATGCTTGTATTGTGATGTTGGCCCACGAGGACTAGCACAGCTCCAGCCTCAGTGTTTAGAGTGTATCCATGTGTGTCAGAGTGACTCATTGAGCCCCTCTAGTGCTGTTGAGGAGAGAGAGAGAGAGAGCACCGGGGGCCGAGCTCATTCACAACCTTGCACTCTTATCAAAACATGTTTATTGCACTGTAATGTGGCGCCCCGTTTATGCAGCGTTTAGCTCTCTGAAACTGTTGCTCCTGCAGGCCTTAATGCTGCTTCAGGACTCTGGTGGAAAGGGGCAGGGAGAGCCTGACCTCACGCTCACCCTCTAACCTTCCACACGCCTACATAAACTCATTTTACCTCATTTTACCTCATTTTCCTCTCCTTGCTTTTCTCCACTTCATCATCTCCCCCTTCTCCTGTCCACCTCCAGTTCCTCCCTCTTGTTGCCTCTCGCTTACCTTTCTCTTTTATTGATCATTAGTTGATGTTGGGAAGAGAGAGGGGATGTAATTAAGGAGCCAGACTGGTCTGTCAATTCTGCTCAGCCCTGCATGGAGTGCACCAGACCAAGCGATGGCCCTAATAGGGCTTCATACTGTAAACATCACGCACACCTGGACAGCAGCAGGCCCCAGGGAAAACAGGAGAAATCCACTGTCGACAAGTTAGCACTGATAAAAAAAAAGAAAGTTTATTGCTTAAGATGTTGCAAGTGTGTGTGTGTGTGTGTGTGTGTGTGTGTGTGTATGAAAGATCCAATCAAACAAAAAAAATCCAAATAAAATACCATTCGCATTGTTGTTTTTTTTCAAGTGTTCACTTACTGTTATATTAAATGACAATTATTTTGCTTTTTGTATTTACTATCAGAATAAATTGTTCTTGACAACATGGTAAAAAAAATCAGCTCTATCACAGTTTGGGATTAGAGCTAAATAAAACTGAACTAATTGTCCTTTTGTGATTTAATTGTGAATAAATGCATCCATAAAAAGTGACACACAGAACAATGGGCATCATGCAACAACCTCTCATGATTCCTTCATCATAAATCATTTTGAGCTGGTTCAACTTAAACAGCGTAAACATAGGATAACTCTTTGGTCACACTAATATTACAAACAAATTTGATTTCCTTTTATATTTTCTCAGTTAAAGTCTTTATTTCTCACTAAG
Source organism: Morone saxatilis (assembly GCF_004916995.1). NCBI lineage: Eukaryota > Metazoa > Chordata > Actinopteri > Moronidae > Morone > Morone saxatilis. The sequence continues at coordinate 5,443,197 of NW_023339650.1, forward strand.
ATCTTACAGCTGCAGTTGCTCCTGTTCTAGCTACTCTCTGGAGAGTTTGAACTTCCAAACAATGCATGCTGGGAAGTCTGCTAACTATTTAACTGTCAGTTATTTAACTGCATGTTAAATCATTCCCTCTTTATTTCTGTCACAGTGCAGCGCTGCTCTTTTTAGCCTTTGGTAACATTCAAGTGGAACTTTTGCCACAAACTGAGCGGAACAGGCAGCCGTATATGGCAGTTTTAATGGTGTTGATTATGTGTCTGATCTCACAAGCAAGAAGTTTGTCCAGTAAAGAGAGTTTGGTGGATCCCATTTGGACTTGTATGCACAAATCTTACAGAAAAAATTAAAAAAGGATTAGGATAATAATACGAAAATGTCCTTGCATGAGGCCCAGTGTGTATTGTATTTCACATAATTTCTTATCCGTGTTTGTGTGTGTATAAGTTTGTCTTTTCCTCCTTATGTGTGCATGTAGCATTGTGGTCCATGCAGGGGTGACAGAGAAAGGGTCTTGTGTGCATACTCCTGCTCACTTATGCTTCGTCTCTGTCCCCGTGTTGGGCCGACACTGAGCCGCGGCTTTAATCGATAAAACTATCAAAACATCTCTGCCGCTGCCCTCTTGTTGACTCTACGTGTCTGTTGTCTCTCCTCCAGAGAAAGTCAGTATGCTGTCAGCATTGATCGCTCCTTTCAAGTACATAAGCCCTGGGACCAGCAGCACAGAGGACGAGGACAGTTTAAGTAAGCTGCTGCATCTTTTCCTTCTCTCTGTCAGCACGCTGCGCTAACTCCCTCAGTGGCAGGCCTAATATGGAAATGATCTCTCTGTCACCCACATAATTAATTATTTTGGAAATGGGCTATTTGATTACGCATGGGTGTCAGCTTGTGTGTTAAAATCTGTATTATCTTATAAAAGTGAGCTATTGAATATTAAATTTGAGTGTTCGTGATAAATAAGTCATTAGATAGTGTACACAGGCGTACATGTACATGTCTATCATCTAGAGCTACAATCTGCTTCAGCCCACCAGTGAATGTCAGCACTTGATCCCAGCCTCCCACTCCCCCATTAACATTCTTGTTCCAAGATCTGAACACCCTATTTTTGTTCATTTCCCATCAGAAATGCAATACGCCACCACTTCCCCATAACTAGGTTTGAAGAGCGTATCACAGCTGTTCAGACTTTGCTCTCACAGAGGATAGAAGTGTGAAATAAAGCGGGCTGCAGACATTTCATCCTTTCTTGGAATGCCTGCCACTCGATGTGATCCCCACCCCCATTACAAATAGGATTGATGCTTTGCATTGGCCACAGGGACCGATGTTTCCCACTTACAACACAGATTCAGAACCAATTTGGAGGCAGATTACAGAATGATTTGGCAGATAACATCGCCATTTTTAGGGGATTTGTATTTGGATTTTAAAACACTTAAATATGATAGAGCCCTGTGGTATGAAGTGTGCTCAGCTCAGAGAGATGATTGTAGATTTGTTCATTACCATTTCATTGTGTATCAAGTGGCTCAATCTGCCTTGGGAGATTTTCCATTTTGTTCAGCCAGGATGAATGCGAGTGTCACACAGTAATGACTGCTTTTATTTTTGCTCCTGTGTTGGATGTCTTTTTTATCGCTCTGGATCACATTGTTTCTGTTTTTATTGCAGGTACAAGCAGTGCAGAGGTAAAGGAAAACCGTAATATTGGTAACTTAGAGGATCGCTCCATAGGATCTGCAGAGTGCCAGTCGCTTTTCTGCTCCGACTCTGCAAGAAGTGGGAGCTCTGGTCTGAAGAGGAAACGACCACTGGAGGAAGACAACAACGGACACTTGTGTCAACTCCGCCTGATCTATAAGAAACTGTCCTGGTCTGAGGCACCAAAGAATGCTTTGGTACAACTCAATGAGCTCCGGCCGGGCCTCCAGTACCGCATGGTTTCTCAGACAGGCCCGGTCCACGCTCCTGTCTTCTCCATCGCTGTGGAGGTGAACGGGCTGACCTTCGAGGGCACGGGACCTACAAAGAAGAAAGCTAAGATGAGGGCTGCAGAGCTGGCCCTCAAATCCTTCATCCAGTTCCCCAATGCTCCTCAGGCCCACTTGGCCATGGGAAACATCTCAAACCCTTCAGCTGACTTCACTTCAGATCAGGCCGATTTCCCTGACACTCTCTTCAAGGAATTTGAGTCTTCACCGTGCTCCGGTGGCCTCTCGCTCTGCAACTCAGCAGCAGAAAGCGAGCTACTATCGAGTGAGCTACTGAGACATGGACGGTTGCTTTGCCATACTTTGGACCTAATGGTGCAGGCTCAACAGAGGTTGGGTGGTATTGTTCCAGAGCCAGAGGCCGCCAAGAGTCCTGTGGCATTGCTCAATGAGCTCCGGCCGGGCCTGCGCTATGCCTGCCTTTCGGAGCGAGCTGAAGGCCGGCGGCTGCGCAGCTTTGTGATGGCAGTGCGCGTGGACGGGCGGATATTTGAGGGCTGCGGTCGCAGCAAGAAGCTGGCCAAGAACCAAGCGGCCCAGTGTGCTCTTCAGGCCCTCTTCAACATCAGGACAGCCCCTGAGGGAAAGACAGGCCTCAAAGCCAGCAGGAAGAGTTGTCCTCATTTACCCCAGGTGAGTACAGACACATCCCCAGCGCCTGTCTTCTGCTAAGCTTCTTTGGCAGATACTCCACTTCCTACAGGGGCCTGTAATGACCAAAACAGCAGGCGTGCAGCGAAAAGCCAAACACCTTCCAACAAGTAATTAAGGAGGAAAGGAGATAGGAGCAGGGATGGAAGGAGAAATGGTGGCACTGCTGATAAAGATACGTGTAAGCAAGCTGGCATTTACCTTGTGTCAGAAATAGTGTATATAGTGAAAGTACAGATCACAGATTTGTGTGCATGTGTTTGTGGGTGGCTTTGTGTGTGTTCTGCAAAGCCGGGGTTTTGAGTAAACAATATCTGTTTGTTGGTCTATTTAAATGGAAAAGCATGTAAATGAAGCTAATTATTGTCCTTGTGTCACTGACACAAGAAAAATCTGCATCACAACTATAATGAGATCCAAATGAGTTTTTTTTTTTGTGTTTTTTGAGTCTTATGTGTTTGTAGAGCTGTAATTGGGAGAGTTTTGTAATTTTGCATGATCTCCTGTTTCCTCATGTGTGGCATCACAGTGTCTACAAACATTAATTCAATCTGTTGCCCAAAGGAGATAGGAAAGCAAAGAGCAAATCGACAAACAAACCACCGAGCCCAATCCCATGCTCATTTAACCAAATATGTAAATGGCAATCAGAGCGAGGAAACTAGTTTTATAGAAACTTCAGGAAATTGGAGAGCCTAAAGACATAGTGGTTGGATTGGCTGGCACTTGTTGACAAACATTTAAAACTTAATTTCCGCTGAAGAATTTCATCTGAAGTAAAACTGCCCTGAGTAGATAGTCACACTGATTTTAGTTGTTTACTATTGTTTGTGTAGAGAAGAACCTTATATGCAAGCTGTCCAGGTCACTGGCATGTTGGCAGCTCAAAGTGAAACTTTAAATTTCCCCTCTACTATCCTAATACAACACAAAAGAATGTGCAAAGCACTACACTCTTGAAGTTTTGGATCGAAAAATTAAGCCGTACACATCCAAAGCTTCATTTTCCCTCAAGTCTTTCCTGGAAGCCTGCTGTCGACAGACACGCCATGCCACCATATTGTGCTCCTGCGCATCCTGTAGGGTATGTGTCATATTAACATTCTTTTTCAGCCTTGAAGAAATAAACTGGCGAGAGTGTCCTTCCCCAGAGCACAACATCAACCCAACAAACCTGCACATGTTTGCCTGGGAGAAACTTTTTCTTTTTCTCCCTGCTGCCACGGTGTCTAAAAGGATTTTAAGAGGATTTGCTGCACCCGTTTAGTTCCAGAAAGCACTCGCTTGTGGAATTTCTTGAAAGTCAGCCGTGCTGTCTGCCAGGCTCGAGAGGCATTTCATTTTCATTGGTAAAGGACAACAGCGCACATACAGTATGTATGTATGTATGTATGTATGTATGTATGCATACATGCCCGAATACACATGTGACGAGGCATGTGTTTGTGGGTATGATGTGCTCCATGTCTGAACTGTTGCGTAATGTTAATTAAAAACCCTCGAGCTCACATACACTCTCTCCATGTTCACATGTGAGTAAATCGTCTTGCCAAGCAATGATTGCATGGGCAGTGGTTGACTACACTGCAGATGTGACGGGTAATGTGGGGGTGGTTGCCAGCTGTAGCCTGGGGACACAAATGTTGTGGTGCTATGCCAAGTTATGTGTGCCACCTCGGCCCGTTCTCTTTTCCCAGAATTACCTCTGGCTGTACCTGTTGCAGGATAAGCTCTGTTGGGAAGATATTAATGGTCCTATACACCATATATGGTATAATACCCTTTTCCTAAGATTAGAATTATTAGGTTCTATGTGATATTTTTGTCAAAAAGTCTTAATAACCCTAATCAATCTTTTTTTTTTGGGGGGGGGGTTGTTTAGTTTCATGTATTAACGGCCTTATACTTAAACCTTCACTTCATAAAAAAGTGAAGGTCATATTTCCAAAGTCAATTGTTAACCTTATTCCACCTCTTTACCTTGTTGCCTCAATGATCTGTAACTCTGGTTTATTGAGCTGAAAGGTCATGAAACAGTGTTCAATGTGTGGTTTTAAAAAGCTTCCATATGAATCACTTGAACAGAGACCTTTATGAATGACACTGTAACAAATACCAACTGAGATGAGTCATTTTTATCTTGTTCGCTCACTAATTTTATTTGCACAGTTCATGCTATAATTTCTCAGCAATGTCTGATCACGGCAGTGTAGTGTCACTGTTAACCCATTAAAATTAAATAAAATCTATATGCAAACCTTTATTATTGGTTGCATATGAGTTATGAAAAGTTCCACCAGAGAGTAATTTCCCCACATTTTCATTTCAATAATTATTTAAAAGGGCCTAAATAGGTAAAAATATCCTTTATTTCACAGGATTGGAGAAAATTGCAGTTTGGTATTTAATCCCGGTGTTCATCTGAACACTAATTCTAATATTACCACTGTTCTTGCAGATAAACGTAATAAACGCCTAAAGCTGAAGATACACTGCACTAAAAAATAGTCCTGACCCAACTTAGCCGCTGTAACAGCCTGTACCCATGTGGATACCCTCTATTTACACAATATAATTCCTCCTGGCAAAGGAGGCACTAGGTCATCTTAATCATTCCCAATGGTGGCGGAGAGCTTTCCTACCCAACCTCTCGACTGATTGGTTTACTTTAATAAAGACCCAGAGGGTACACCACCAGCTAACAGGGTCAGAAGTTAACCACAGGGTTAGGACAACACTGCTACTTTCTTCTTGTAAAAAAGAAGTGGGGACACAGAGAAGATGAAAGGCATTCCATGCTTGAATATATTGATTGAGGACAATGAAAGTAAGTAGGGGGAGACAGGACAGTAATATGAGGATATTGCATTAACTCAACAGAGTGGAACATAAGGACGAGGAGCAGCATTACTCTCTCAAACTGGAAGGCTGGCAGCTCCAGAATCCATCCCCGCAATGAAATATTTAAACTCACCAGAACTGCATGGTGCTGTTTTCTTCCTCACATACATACTAAAGAATAATACAGTGAGAGTGACAAGACAAGCATACTAGTGCACATCCACACATGCAGTAGACTCAGACTCAGACTCATGCAGTAATATAGCTTATACTTTTCTCTATTTCTCCTACGCTCATGTCTATGGGAATTGACTTTAACAATCATACCAGAAATGAGGCATTGGGCCACAGTCTGCTTGACATTAAAGAGCTATTTGTCTTCCAGCAAGGACTTTAATTTTTTATTCCTCCATTTAACCTTTATTTATCCAGGGAAATCAAGTGAGAATGCATTCTGCAGAGATAGCTTGCCTTATATTGACTTCTCTCTATTTATTCATAGCTGAGAGACGCCAAGTACAACCACATTCATTTAGATTAAGCAGCTCTGTTAGAGCTAATGGGAGTTAGCTGCCTTGCTCAGCAGCACGTCTTCAGTAGTAGTTCAGGGAAGGGAGATATTCTAAGTTGATCAGGGGATTCAATGTAAAAGCCTTCTGGCCACCAGGACAATTTTCTAAGGGACTATGTGGGAATTATTAGGGTGGGGAATGGTGCTGAATATTATGTTTGACCCCTAATATATTTTATTGCAACTGTTTAAATAAATTAGTGAAAATACAGGAGCTTTCTATTTTTGAATACAAAGCCACCAGCCACCATATGAGTTAACCGGGAACAGGCCACAGCTCGGTGCTGAAGGGCCTGTGCACCACAGTATTTTCACCCCAATCCCAGCCCTCTGTCCTTGTAATTACGTTTACATATAACCAGTTTGTTTTCCCAATGAAGCTGTGGTAACAAGTGTAAATGCTGCCTGGATTATGCCAGGCACTTTTGACTGAATAAACAATTTTACAAAGCAAAATTATGTACCACACGGAAGTCGAAGGGAGATGGACCTCGACACTAGGGACCAGGGTTCACATCCCAAGTCTGTGGTTAGGTATGGTTAGTGTGGTTAGGCAAAAAGCACTTTGGTTAAGGTTAGTGTAAACATAATATTAAAAAACCTTAATAAACCTGTAGGTGCTACACCTAGATATATTATTGCATATTTTGGAAACCAAATAAAACATTGTAGTCTGACCTTCAGTATAAACGCAATTTCCTCATTATGTTATTAGAACACGCACTTTAGTCCAATTTATGTTTTTTGATAACATAATGAGGAAGAATAGTCTGCTTTCAGAAAAAATAAAATGTATAATACTTAACTCCACCTTTACTGACCCTCCCTCCTCCTCCCCCCTAATACTTTTTGTATAGTCCCTAACCTCAAGGTTACATTTGCCTCTAATCACAATTTATAGTCTTTATTATTAATCAGTCAGTAGAAAGCTGTTTTTTAATCCAACCCACAGCACTCTAGTTACCGAAAAATGTCTTTGCCCTATTAAAGCCTGCACAGTGAAGTGAGAAAGTGCTGGAGTAATCCTGACACCCATTTCACCAAGTGGAATGATTACCCTACTGTTCAGGCCTTGATTGGCCACTTAATCTCTCTCACCGTCACAAGGAACTGTGGTGTTGCCAAGTCAACTGAGCCTGAGACTTGTGTGCAGTAGACGGAGAGTCAGCAGGTCCACGTGGAAGGACAGTATGGAGGTCAGTGGTCAGGACGCTGCGCTCTGCCACCTTGGATTAAGGTCCATTTGAATAGGGAAATTTGCTTGGTGGCAGAGCAGCATGGAAATTAGGGTTAATGGGAGGGGGGGGGAATGAAAGAACTGCAGATAAAAAGCCAGCATATTTGTCTTTTGGTTCTTTTGGGTATTACAAACAGAATATTTTAATTTTTCATTATGTCAGCTGAGATCAAACGCAGCTGTATATTGTCCTTTATCTCATTGCAGTTCACAATGATTTGATTTAGTTATCTCCAAATGTGAACCATCACAGATAGAGAAGGATACAGACTGGTCAAGTGGAGTAATTTCCCTGCCTCCGCCACAGCAAATTGAATATGATTTCAGACACGTGAAGGTGACCCCTGTCAGCCGCTGAGCCTCTCGCAGATTGTTTTCTTTGTCTAATCTCTCCCACTTCTAATCTGTCTCTATATAAACAGCTGTGACAGGCTGATCATTAATTAATATTGCCACAACAAATTAGCAGCGATCGCCCAGCCAAGCACCCTGTCTAAGATAGAAATCCACCAAGTCGGAGAGAGAGAGAAGGTGTGAACAACACATTAGAGAGGAGTTGATTAACAGCTTCGGAGACCTTGCAGATAGTGTTACAGCCTCAGCATGTGGACAGTGACGGATACACACACATAGTGACAGCTACCACAGCAGACTGTACTCACAGGATCAACTGTGATTATCACTATAAGTGGTGCAGTGCAAATAGCCTGATAAAACATCTGCATTCATCAGTGTCTACTGATTCAGAAGACACTTTCGTTAAGTTTATTGGAACTGATTGGTTCAAAGTACCCAGACTTGTGAAAAATATAATGCAATGTAAGGATAATTTTTGATCAACAACACAACTCAAAGTGCTTTGGTAATCTGCTGGATGCTGCAGAAATGGCAGAATATCTCTGGTTTTATATCATTGAAGGTTGAATGTCTTTGGACATCAGACATTAACACGCAGTTTGAAGATGACACATTTGTAGTATTTTCTGATGTTTATAGTATAAGCAATTAATCTATTAAATGAGAAAATAATCAAAAGATAAATGGAAAATAAAAATAATCACGAGGTTTATCCCTAGTTGCAGTATTGTCAGAACTAGTAATAGTAATAAACTATACTTATCTAATAAATAACACCGGTAGGTCTTTGCTGTATTTTAAAACTAAAATCCTGATCTCTAAGTGAGACAGAGGAGGGAATTTCTCATGTGCATCCATAAAGTATCTCATTGCAATTTGTCACTTAATGCACAATAATAAGTTGAGCAAAAAGCCACTGTTTGCACCTGGACTGTCAGTCTGCCCTTTAAGCAGCCACTTACCTCATCATGTGGTATTTAAAGAAAAAGCAGCTTGGGAGAGTGGAGATTTGTGGGTGAAATTACTGAACAATAATGTTTCCCTGTCTGAATGGAAGCACCCTGTACATGGAAAGGTTAGAATCATCCCCAACTGTCTAATATGTATGCAAAATATGACCTATGAGGCTGCAGGCTGTTGAATCTAATGTACCGCGTCAGCATGCAGCTTTGAGGGAAAATCCCTTAGCGGGGAGGAATTGAAATGGGGTTGGTCAGGTCAAGTCACCTCACATATACAGTAAAACGCCCCTGTAATCTATTCCAAAGAAGCGTGACGCTCCTGTCTGCACCTCTGCTCGCCCTACAGTATCCTCAGTCGCTGCTACAAAGTCTTCATTGTTTGTGACAGTCCTCCATTCCTCCCTTTCCCTCTTTCTCCCTCCTCCTTTTCCCCTCCACAGCCCCTAGCTGTGAGCCGGAGCATGGCTATAATCATTTCTGAAGAACCTCTCACACTTCATTAAAAGCATAATCAAGTTCATTACAATTTCATAGGCGTTCAGGTACCAAATGGCTTCCGATAAATCACGACTATTGGTCCTGTGTGGCTGGCATGTGTAGGTTTATCTCTGGCTCTCAGGCAGGAGAGAGGGGAAGAGGAGGAGGGAGGAGAGGAGAGGTCTGGATGTCTGGCCTTTAAATGACCTTCCAGCCTGGAGCTATGGACCACTCTGTCATACTCACTGAATGGAGAGGTGCACACACCCGCATCAGCACGCAACGCAGCTGGAAGATCAGATTGTTCATGAAGCCAACACGCTGATAACCAGTAAGCAGATCAACAGATGTGGCACCAAAGTATTGTTTTAAAACTTAACGCATGCTGTGTGCTGGGCAGCACGACATCCCATGATTTACTGTTTTATCTTACAGTTGTTGTAGATGATTACTTGTATTACTTGTTGTGTTGGGGAGAAGATAGCTGTCAAAATAATATTTATACGCTGGGATATTATACTGAAATTTTAGACACAAAGGATAAAAAAAAGCTTCCTGGATTTCACCGACAGTGTAGTTTCAGCTGTGTTTCCACCGCAGGAACTTTCCCCAGGGACTAGCAACCTGAAGAGGAACTCGGTGCGTTTCCACCATAGGGATCATGGCCTAAATGAAGTTCCGGAGGCATTATTTTACCCCCCAAAAAGTCCCTGATTTCATATTTTATTTCATTTTTTAAAAATCTGCAGCAGCGAACCAGTTTGCTTTCTTCTCTAACTCGATGTTCATTTGTCGAAGCACAATAACCAAAAAACATATGACAGGTGGGCCGAAAATTCCATTTAAATACAGCTGTCAATTTTTTAAAAGTATATTCTGTGTGTGGAAAGAGGAATGGGAGTTTGGAAACACCATGACAGGAAAGTTGGGATTGCCTCAGTACGTGCTGGAGATAACCATTGTTACCTTTTAATCATTTTTACTGTATCCGGCAATGTAAAAGTCTTTTGATGGGGTGAGAGAGGCTGAGGAGGAGGAAGGGAAAGGAGAAAAAAATCAGTATCTGCAGAGAAGCAATAAGCTGTGATTTATTTATACAGATATTAATCCATTATCATATTTGCAGTTATGCGTACAGTATTTTTTTTACTATTACAGCAGCTTGCCTTCTGATCATAAATTAGTTCATTTAGCTGTTGCTTTTAATCTACCAATATGGTGTGATGTTTCTGTGCTTCCTGAATTTATTACAGGCGTCTTAGCTGCTGATTGTTGATTTGGCTTTTCAGAAAATAATAATCAGCCATGAGCCCATATTATATCCTCAGAACAAATGTCCTCAAAAATATCTGTCCTGTGTCTGCTACACACAGAGACAGACACGCATCCCTTGACAGCGATTGTCCCTCTCCACCTACTCACATGCCTGGCTGATCACTTGGACCCACTAGGCCTCCCAAACCTCTGTAGATGCTGTCCCATGGGGTCTCCTCCCCTCGCTTCCATAGCTGAGGAAGCATGGCTCGTGTTGTTGATATTTTCAGCTTGACTGTGGGATAGAATATTAGCAGAGGGAGTTTTATACGGCTGTTGTGGATGTTAAAATACTCACCTTCGCATCAGTCTGCTAATACGTGTATTGATTCAGCCTTGTTCCTTCATAGCCTGACTGCATCTGAAAGACATCTGAGACATCTTCTGTTTGTGCATCTGGAGTTAAATGTAATTATTTTGGAAAAATGAAAAAAAAGAATTGTTTTCTGTCTTGATACCATGATCAATACCACTAAATATGAAGCTACAGCCAGTTAGCTTAGCTTAGCATAAAGATTGGAAACAGCTAGCCT
>NW_023339650.1:5454233-5470708 GCF_004916995.1 Morone saxatilis
GGGGGGGGGAGAGATATCGAGGGGGGGATGTAGAGAGAGAGTTTAGCATTCTGGGAAGACCTCATGTCCTCAGCCCTCATATTTCAGCCTGCCTGCCCATGAGTATACAACAGGCAGCTAGTTAAGGCCTGCGCTGTGCCTGGAACCACTGTCCACTGGGTTATGGATGGAGCTCCTTCTACATCTTCATGTATTTTTATGTTATCCCACTGGGCAATAAGAGGAAACAGAGGTCATATATGTACCGCATAATGTTTACATGATGGTTTTCACACCCTGTGTTAGGGTTCTCCGCACATATTTTGTAAATGTGATCAGGCATACATGCACATGCGCGTGTGTAACATTGTAGGGAAAATAGATGCAGTGTTTCGTAGTATTCACTCTGTATAGCAGCATTTCTCCTTGCCCTACCGCGATAGCTGAGCCCTGCCAAATTAGAGGAGTATGAATGCACAAAATAAATGCTGCTGAACTCTTACTGAACTTTTTACTTTCTTCGCTCTTATCAGCTGTTTTTTTTTTGTATCAATTGTTTCCAGAACAGCTGAATTGCTGATTCGGGTCACAGGCGCCACCTCTAAATTTAAGAGGCGGACCTGAAGCTGCCTGTTAATACCGTCTCCGTTGTCATTGTCACAGAGGGATGTTTCTAGGACGACCTTTGATGGCACTTCTTCCCCTCCGATACAGGAAGTGCTGAACTCTGCATACAGATGACAGGCAGGGTTGCCATGAGTCATAATATCTCTCGCCCGACGCCGTCTCCTTGCAAAGCACTTACCAGATCAAATAAGAGCCATTCTGGAGGCTAGAGCACATCATGCCCTTAGAACATTTGTACCAATCGTTCACACTATCACAGAGGCGGCTCGTATGTACACCTTCAAGATATCTCAGCAGCGTGAACTTTAGAACAAAGTCTTCTGGGTAGATGGGCTGATTAGCCATTCGATTGGCTTCACAGAGCAGTGATAAAGCTTTGACAGATTGTGTTATATGAAAAAAAAAATCCACGGCTCACAGCATGAATAGTTATCATATGCTTTAGTCAGAAGCTGAAAGGGAAAGTTTTCAGTCCCGGTGACTTTTAAGCTTTTAGACGAAGAAAAGTTTGACCCAGCTCGCTGCACTTATCCATCACATTCGGTGAAAAGATGATGAATTACTAATAGCACTGGCAGAGTTGTCCTCACAGTTGTATATAACTTTAACCGCCACACACTCTGACTTTTAATACATTTCTACCGTCGCTTTAGCACCTGGTTGTATGTCAGCAGGTACATAACAAATCCATTCCCACTGCCCTGTTTCCTGTCTCTGCATCCCGGCTGAATTTCAGGGCCTGTATTGCACTCTCCTGTGCTGGATGATGAACTAGCACCGTTCCTGCTGATGGAGAAATGAAACGCCACAGTCACAGACAGACGCATATAGGTTGACAAGCAGAGTTGTATGCACTAAAGGCATAAACAAAAGTCAACTTAGCTGAAAACATGCTACTTTTGTTGGAAGTAACATCCTTCTGTGCAAAGATGTTTTCAGGTGTCACTTCACCCACGGGAAAAAGTATAGAGCTATACAAAACATAGTGAAAGGTGAAAGCAATAAGCAAAACAAACAGAGTCAAATCAAGGAATGTAGGTGGAGGAAATGATAAAGAGAGAAATAACATGAGGGATTAGTCAAGTGTTGGCATAGTGTCGCTGTGCTATGAATGTATCTCGAAAAGGGATTTTGAATGTTGCAATAAAACTGAAGCTTGTTGTTGAATTCATCTATTTGTTAGAATTGTAAAATTTCAGCTCTGGTTGATTTGGCAACACCTGTGGTTACCGTGGTGACAGCAACACTTGAGCATTTACTTTGTCAGAAACACAATAGATGACTAACTTGTGTATCTATTTACAGTGCAACCAAAACCACTCATGTTGTTTAAATAGAGAAGTCATCTCATGCTTTGTGCGGTGCGAGTATCTTTATAGCAGGGCACAGTAAAATGAATACTCCAAGCAATATTTGAAACTCTGTTAAAACTCTGCAGAAAACAACCATTTTGCTTTGTAGACGCAGTTTTTTTTAAATGATTGATGAATGACAAATACTTTGTTTCCTGTGATTGCTTCACAATAAAGCCCCCTTGTGTTTTTGTGTTTGTAGCTCACCTGGTAGAACCTGGTACCGAGGCAGGGTCGTTGCTGCAGCGGCCATGGGTTTGACCTGTGGCCCTTTGCTGCGTGTCGCTCTCCTGTCACACTTTCACACCATTAATTAAAGCCAATAAAAAGCCCCCAAAAATATTTTAAAAAAATAATAAAATGAGCATAAATTGTAACAAAGCAGGATTTGATTTCATGAAAATCTTCAGGATTATACTGTAACTTTAAGCTAAATAAACAATTCACAAGCCATCTGAAAATGCATTGTCACAAGGCTGAAAACTAATGTTTTGCTTAACAAATGAAAGTTGACATTTTGGAGATGTGTGGTTTATTTTGGATTTTCTTCTTTACAATACTTAATTAATTAAAGACATGCAGTTATTTGTAAGGGCTTAGTCTACCTGCTGCTCTGTTTTTTTTATCTGCTGCGTGAAATGTCAGCATTGAGCCTCTGTGACATTGCATGCTGTATTGCCTCATTTCAGTGTTCTCAATCTCCCACACTTCCGCCCATATTCAGGTGGCATTCAGAGGTATGCATGAGCGCATGCACACTACAGTATACACAGACTGTGCTGTCATCCATAGACATGTATGTATGTACGCTCCTTTCTCCCTTTTCTCCTTTTGTCAATATCTTCTACTTGCTTTCTCTTTTCTGCCCTAATGTCAAGCATCTTCCTCTCTGAACCACTTCATGGAAACACATTTACAGCTTTGTTTTAGATGTGGCAGCTCTTTCACACAAACAGCCAGGCGCCCCAGCATAGCTGACATTCAGTGCTTTCTCTCAGTGCTGTTATTAAAGCTTAACCTAAGCAGCGGTCGGGGGAGATGCATCCACAGATTGTGGAGGTGGAGAGATGACGATATCCCTGTTTTAAGGTGAACTGCTCATTTGTCTCCATTTCTCTTTCTGACCGCTTTTCACCTCACCTTCTAATATAGCAACAGCGTGCATTATGATCTGCAGTGAAGGACAAAAAACATGAAAACAGCTTGTTAAATCTGCTGTACAATACTTAGTAGCTTGACACGCATTCATTAGAGAAACTGTCTGACACATCAGACAGCGCTGAACAGTGGTGTGTAATTTTCAAAAGGAGGCATAGACTTTAAAGTACAGCACCCGTGCACGTACACACTGAATAGGTATAAACCTTCAGTGTTCTTTGCCTTTTTTTCAACTCAGTTCAATATTGACTCTCCTTTCAGTCTATTGTCATGCCTCTCCTGCTCTCTCTGCTGGCCTACTGCAGGAGCTTATGAAGTATGTGAAAGGTTTGGCAGACAGGAAAGAAAAGGTGACAAAAGAGAGCATGTGCATTTGTTACAGTCTATCTGCCGTTCTGCTTACTCTGCAAACGCCACGTGATGGATTTTTAGTAAATGTTAAAAGAGCAGGGGCCACAGACTGATTTCTCCGGCACGCTAAAAAGCCTTTCTCACGCGGTTATTTGCATTCATTTCATCCGCAGGCTGCGAAGTGCATATTATATTATGTCGCACAAGCTGTACGTGTGTGCACAGCGGTTGGTGGTGAGAGGGATCATGCACTGTTTAAGCCTCTTCTGTCAAGGGATGTTTGTTAGAAGCCGCATTCATCAGTGCAGAAAAGAGCAGCCCTATTTTCTCCAAAGGGCAGGTCTAAACTTATAGCGACTGTCTGCAGGATAAACACATCACTGTTGTTGGGAGAAAACCTCACATCTCCAAAATGGCAACTGAACAGCTCTGTTTAGAGTTGGACATACATGCATTCAGTTTGTCCAGGGGGGATTTGAAAAGTTGTCATAAGCTCCTAAGTTCCTAAGGTGAACTCCCACAGAGGGGCTCGTCATCTTTCAGCTGGAATATGGCAATCAGTGGAATTAAAAGGTGTGAGGTTTCACCCAACATTGATTATTTAACCTCACACTGGCACATAACCGTGCTTGAAGGGGCGACATCTTAAAAAAAAATACCAATGCTTTTTGCGATATGAACAGGTAATTAACCATTTTTGCCGTAATATTCATCAGCAATAGCTTTTTAACAGTTTCGCCAGAATTGCTGAGCAGTGCAGGAGAAAAGCTTAACTTGACAGCTGTTATTTTTACCTCATGTTACAACATTGAAGCCTTGCACAACTTGACAATAGATGTGAAACTCGCAAGCTGATGTCTCCATGCACAATGTCGCAATTATCAACAACTCTTTTTTTTTTCACACATACACCAAATTAATTTTCATGTGAGCCTCCTCCCAATGCATCAGACCAACTGTACATTCATTTGTGTCTCCTCCCGTTATACACACAACCTTTGTGTTATTTAAGAAAAATCTTGTAACATGGCCCAATGCTGCGACTTTTATGGTCACAAACACATACAAAGCATTTTATACTGAGGCTAATTTCTATTATGTGAATTTTGGCTTGTTTTCTATTTCATTCTGATCCCAGTGGCTGCAAATGTGTGTTTATTATGCGGGGAAGCACCGCGTGCACAAAAAAAGGCAAACCCAATCGTCCTACCCAATATGGGAAACATACCATATAATATGTCAAACAGCGTGCTATATGTCTGTTTATGTGAACAAACTTTCTCATGAGTTGGCACCTATGCGCAAAGTGCATTAAAACTCACCTACAGTATTTGTAAGCAGCCACAACTCAGGAGACTGGATGTAATGCTTGAAAGCAGGTGAGTCGGGCGTTTAGATCTCGTCCTCTCAGGAAACCCAAAGCATGACTAGGTTATAAAACCAGATTACCCAAATTTCATATTTAAATTTTCTGTCTCTATCCAATTGTCTATAGATAGAAAATTAAAAGTTAAATTAACTAAATTTTACAATTTTCTATTACTTCTTTTTTTTATCTATTTATCATAAAGTATAGTTGTTTTTGATTTTAACATATTTTGGTTTAGTCTCTTAGTACTATACTAAAAATCTGAGACAGGATTGACTGAAACCAAAAGGGATAAACAGAACTGAACTCTGAATAAGTATGGATACAACCTTAAATCATATCAAATCCTGCTTCAAGAAACACAAACACAGTCACGCCAAAGGGCCATTAGCTCAAGAAAAGTTAGCTACCTGTCCCGACCGCCTCCATTATTTCTACCAGTCTCCCTCATGTCATTGAGGCGCCCCAAACCAACACAACATTGACATTTCCCCATGATCCCTCGTTGACTGTTAGGAATTCAAAAAGAGCACCCAGAGCTATGAATCAAATGTCAGCCGTGGCGCTGTGGTGGAACCGTATCAATATCTGATGATGTATGGCTGGCTGTAGGGCCTTTTGGCCACAGCAGCACCCGCAGACATGACACAGAGACTGGTCCACACTTAGTCACCAGCAGAGGGAAGGCCACTGGATAAATGACTCCTTCACAAGCAAATGGACTCCACACTGCAAGAAACTGCTGAAAAAGTCCAATAGTCTTGTACGTTATTGTAAAAACCATCACCAACTGTCAGCCAGCTAGATTTAAGATACTGTAATTACATAATTCCACTCGATTTACTTTTGTAAACCTGCTCTAAGGTTTTTTTTTATTATTATTACTTATGTAATCTTGCAGAATAGTAATGTGTATTAATGTTGGCACCATTTGAACAGCAGCTGAGTGTAATGTATTTATAGTGCGTTGGTTGTATTTCCGCATGGTTTTAGCAGCACATTGTACCCTTGACAGTACATTATGTTACAGGCATTGCTTGACAAGGAGAAGGAATAACAGAAAAGCATCTGAAAGCACCAGTGTTTCCCCTCGTCTGCGTCTCTAATCTCCACGCCGTGGGGAAAGCGGTGCTTGGCAACAGATGTTCACGGGCACCGTTCAAAGGGTGGAGCCGGGGTTTGAAGTCTCGCTGATTGCCAGGGTCGAGCCCGCCAAAAGAGCCACAGCGGTATCTTCAAGAGCAGCAGAGATGGAGGCGCGGCCGCCGCGTCTGGGCGTAGGCCGACACAATCGCCCACCCTTTGGAGGGAGCCATCGCAGCACTTCAGAGGAGCCATTTGAATGGCTCGGGTCTTTCAAGACATGAAAGCCAATGGTAGATTCTGCCGTATACTCCCAAATGTTTTAAAGCCGGAGCTGCAGCCTCTCCACATGTCGAAACAGCAAACACCGTTTGGTTGTTGTTATTATTTCTGTGGCTGTGCTCTGGCCGGCATAAAATATTACAGATTCCAGACAGAAATTCTCTGTTGGGAGATTGAGAATAGAGTAGGACTGATAAATCTGTGAGCGCACACATCATGCCAATATGTGACTTTTATTAAAAACCTGATGTCCCGCACCTCTGTTATGATATAAGTCTGTCTCTGACCACAGTGAGTAGTGAATATTATTTCATTATGATTATTATTATTTTTTATTTATTTATATCACATATATGACTTGTGTCTCTCGACTAGTGTGGTGTGGGGCTACTGTAAGTAAAACCTGCATCTTCCTGCCTTGAGGAGCTGCTTTTAATGGAGACTTTCCCGCTGTTGTCTCAATACAGATTTTTATGAAATGGCAAGAGGATAAATGAAGGAAACACACTGGACTTAGGTATACAATAATAATGTTTAAAAATTGAATTGAATTGAAAAAATTGTGTAAACGAGGCTCTTCCTGAAAATAATTACATGTGTGTAGCACAGAGCTGAAAGCTTCGTTTGAAACCTACAGATGTAATCTGTGCTTCTCTGTCAAGAAGGAACAAATGATTTTGTTCAGACAATGTATTCCTTCAGATGAATGAGTTGGAAAAAGATTCATTTAACAGAAAGCCTGTGTTGTGTGTATGTAACTCTGTTAAAATGCTGACGAGAACTCTCCCTAACACCCAGAACACGACCCAGATACAATCTGTGCCTGACCATCTAGGCTACTGCTTTGGTTTTTTGTTTGTTTTGTGTTTCTATATATTTTAGTAGTATTAAGTAGGTTGGTTTCTTTAATACGGAGTCTAATGACATCATATACCTCTCACACAATTTAATGTTAAGTGTACAAACTATTTTCAGTATAACAGTGGACTGTGTTCTAGCAGATGTGGCTCTGCACTGGACCCTACTTTTAATGTTTGAGGATGCAAATCAAAGAACTTTAAAATCCCTAAATATTCACTTCTGGCAGCTTCATTTCATCTTTAAAAAGTCACATTATTCCAGTGCTAATAGACAGGTAATGTTGCTATGTATTTGCTTGGTTTCAGCAATAAATCATGGAAAGTAATCAACTCAGTCGTCACTTACACAGGACATTCCTCAGAACTGTTGACGTTTTGGTGACAATTAGTTGCAGTTGATCAGCACTTATTGGAGAGCTTGTCCCTTCAAAGTGGCTAATAAATCTCTCAGGCGGCTGTTCAATATCGCAGCAAGTCTTGAATTATTACTGATGTGCAGGAATGTAAGTGATAGCTGTATATCTTAAGTTTCTCTCTGAATGATACAGCAGACCACAGAGGTTGGCCCCCCTCACTCTCTGTGCTGAATCATGTGCAGATTAATGGGAGTTGTGTGAACAGCCCTCAGGGGCCTTTGGAGTGGCCTCCTCCTCCTCCTCCAGCCTCCCTCAGTCAACTACGTACTGTAGATGATAGTCTTGTTAAATCCTCATTGCTGACCCTCTCATTTCCTTCTCCGTCTCCATCCAGCCTCTCTCCCTCTCTAAGTGCCTGCCTGTTCGTCTCCTCTTTCGTTCTTTCTCTCTCTACTCCCTTCTCTCCATCTCTCTCGAGGGTAGGTCATGTTATCTTTTCGCAGGAGTCCCTCTGCTGGCCTTTGGTGCATAATGTATAAAGCCGCTGGTGTGTGTTTTACACTGTGCCTGACATTATTAAGTCGTTTCAGGCATATCGTTGCTTTTATCTCCACCATGGAGGTTAATCAGAGGGGATTTATACCAAAACGACTTAGACGCGCTCCAACTGTTGTCACCCTGAACCTTTTTTTTTCTCCTCTCACTGTGTGTGTGTTTTTTTTTTCCTGCCCTACTCATATTTTAGAGACAGATTCAGGTTCAATGTTAGTCTATCCTGTTACTTTACACTGGGAACTGTCTTATAAAGAAGAAATGAATAAAGCAATTCCTTGGAAAGTCTGGGAGCAGCGCTGTGGAGCACACACAGATTTACTAAAAAACAATTGCTAGTGTGTGTAGTGCAAGTACATACCCTGGGAGGTAATGCAGCATAATTGCATTTCTAATTTCTCATTTATGTTAATTACAGTAATTATTGCTTAATGTAACCCAATCTAAAATGTACAGGTATGAATGGGATGTGAAACTTGAAAGAATTGTATCATAAAACACACTTCTGTCACCTTTATACTGGATTACAAAGGACTTTACAGCCATTCATTCCACATTATTTTGCCTAGTTTACACAAAATGCATGTTGGTATTCAGTGACTTCAGTTCAACTTCGACCCACAAGATTAGTTTAATTTATCCTCCTGCATTAAGGGGTTACTTGTGCTGTATAAACTTAAATGCAGCATACATTTGCACATTAAAAAGTTCAGAAAATGTATTTGCTCAATCAGCTTCTGATGGGATCTTACATGATCACAATTTCCTGTCGAAGTTAGAACAGTTTTGGTTATTTCATATGAGGGATTCATTTTTTTCTCTTTGCTCTTCTGGTTTTAAAACCTACAGCAGAATCAGCGATGGTTCAGTGGAATAAACTATATTCCACAAAAACTCGGGTGACCCACAGAAAAACCATGGGGAAGGTTGTCTGGGGACCTGGCAAGCACTGGTTCCACGTTACAACCACACCAAACATTATGCCACACATGGCCCAGGCCCTGATAGTGTCTATGTTGTCATAACTGGCTGTTCTTGTTTGATCAGATGAAGAGAATTTAGATTGATAATGAGTTTTAGAGTCAGTCACGCTTAACATCTGCGGTTGGTGGTTATGATTCAGTGGCTTCAGTACGTTTTGGCTCCAGTGTTGGCTTTCATTTCCCAAATTAATGTTTGGATTTAGGCTTAAGATCATTAGTGGCTTTGTGCGGATGTAACCAGTCGGGACATATGAAGTTAGTTGTGACAAAGTTTGGGTTAGGGTTATTTCATTTTAGTTTGATATTATCTATGAATAATTGTAAAAAACACATGTTCGCATTTCCTGCACAGATAAAACATCGTCTGTCATAGCGCTTCTTTTAATGTTGGGCAATGTCATTTATTGTCAAATGCCTGACTGATTTCTGAGATTCTGTCCAGATACTCAGTGACAAGCGAACAAATGCTTTCAAAGTGATTTGAGATAAGAGTCTAAAATGTGGACATTTAATATCACATTGCTGTACAATGATACACTTGGCTTGTAATTGTCTGTTATGTGCCATCTGTCAGTGCATTTACAGCTCTTTATCCTTATTCCCTTCTTTTTAGAGTCTTTAAGAATATCAATAACACAAACTCAACACTTCCTGCATCAGACACCTTTCATTTGTTTACAAGGCTTTTTAACATTTGCAGGAATGCGTTTTGGAAAGCAAATGTTTTACTTGAAACTCCACTCAAATGTTAGCATGCTGCTGATGTAAAAATTTTCTAACAGTTAGTACTAAACTTATTTGTTTTGCAAGTATTTGGTAATAAACCAAATTTTGACCTGTTGATGGCGCTAGATGAAACATGAAGGTCTGTACCAGACTTTGTTCCAATCCATCAAGTAGATGTTGAGATATTTGACTAGTTAAATGAAAAATATAATGGTGGCGTTAGAGGAAAAGTGATAGTATCACCAAAGTAAGCAAGATTCATTCTCTGGGGACCATAAATGTCTTAACCAAATTTCAAGGCAATCCATCCAATAGTTCCAAAGTGGTGGACCAAATGACTTTGCTATCCCAGGAGACACGCTGCTAGCATGGCTAAAAATCTTGTATATTCCAAGCTATCTGTTGCCTTTGTCATATTTTGCTTTACAGTTAGAATGGTTACTTGCAGAAGAACTGGGCCATAGGGATTGATTGTGGCCCCAAGTGGAGAATAGGAGAGACATAATGATCCACCTCTATGTTTAGCATCACCACTAGGAAGAAGTGTCCTTGGTTTTTGGGTGAGGCTATCATTCTTGTGGTAGCTCATCCCTGACTCTGATCCTTACCACATGCACCAGGCTTATCGTCTTGGTTTCCACCTTTTCAAATCTAATGAGGACTCTCTGCTTGAGCTCTGCATTGCTGTTGGAAACCTGTGGTGCAGAATCCCATCTTCTCCTCCTCACCTGCACCGGAGAAAGAAGGTTGGGAGAGCTGTGGCAAAGACAGATCAATTGCACAATCTCTGTCACTTGTTCTCTCTCTCGGTCTCCTTCATCTGCCTTTGTTCTCACTCAGTAACATCAAGCTTGTGGTTTGAAAGGGAAAAACCTCTTCTTATGATGATGGCGGCCGCATGGTGTCTGATCTGACTGACGAGGCCCCGCTGTTCAGGCAAAAAGTTTGACACACAAACACACACACACACAAACGCACACTCGGAAAAATCTGTTCCATGGGCTGCAGGGCCATCTGGCTAAAACACAAGAAAAGGTTGGATGTAGTTAGAGGCGAGGTGCTGGAGTGTTTCACAGCCCTCTCCAAATTTGTACACAGTTCAACTTCTCTGGGTTGCACTCTGTTGTAATCACATGACACAACGGCATCTTTCACTGTCAATAAAAGACGAGACAACAGAGAAACCACTGAAAGAAGATCTGAATACCAGCACTGACATATCTTGTTTTTTTCCCTCTTGTGATACAGATCTGGAGGACAGAGCGAAGGAACAAAAGATTTAGGAGTGAGAGTGATGCTATGTGTCATATGGAGAACAAACAAGAGGGAAATCTGTCTCGCCGCGAGGAGTCTGGCTTTTTGAGAATCTAAAAAGCCCCCAGAGGCAACGTTTCCACCAAATGAATAGATATCCATTTTCAAAAGCCTCATGCTTGGCGGCAGGCGAGGGACGGGGAGAGGGAAGGGTGAGCTGGTGGTGGTGTAGGGGGGGGGGATATCCAGGCAGAGGGCAGACACTATTAAAACTCGGGAGAATGAATTGTTAAATACCTCTATAAAGAAATATAAGACATGGCCCCGTTTTTATGCTGCCTGGGCCGCTCTGCAGGCGGGTGATAAGGTGGTGAGGGTGGTGGGTTGAAGCGTGTGTGTGTATGTGTGTTTTCCTGAGGGTGGGGTAAAATCTAGCCCACATCCACCCCCTGCTACGCTGGACATGAGCTGTGATGTTCATGAAGGACTGACACACAGTCTCAGTTTTACACTCACCAAATTAACTGAGGAGCGATGTGTGGAAGCATATGGAGAACGTTATGGAAGGCCCTAAACTGTAATCACTGATGGATCTCCAGTCATCATTTCCCTTTGGGGCCTTTATGCTAAACAATAAATTATACACACGCATATCATCACCCCTACCAGCATGCGGAGACTTCTAGGTCAGGCAGCAGCAGAGAAAAACTCCCCTCGTTGACATTTTGTGTTTTCTGGCACAATATTGACTTCAGAGGGAAGGCAGCAGGAGGATTGTTGGTGACATTCCACATTACCTTAGAGATAGATGCTGAACTGTTTACATGCACAGTTGGGGAGGCGTGGATGGATGGATGGATGGACAGATAAAGGAAAGATGAGCAAAATAGGCCAGTAATAGATATTTTTCTTAACTTCGTTCTGTAGGTTTCTGAAAAACATATATATATATATATATATATATATTATAATTTTTTTGGTTTTATGGCACACATTTTAATGGCTTCAGCAAAAATGTCTGATAACCCGCTGTATGCTACTTTTCCAGCACCAAACATGGGTTCTCACCCACACCGCTCCCACACTCATACAGATCACTCAGGGGTTAACCTGATCGGGGATCAGACAAGTACAGCTCGGTACGTATTCTGTATGAGGTCATGGGTTTAAATCACTGGAGCCACTCTGTCACTTTAATGAGCAGGAGAGTGAGAAAAACCTTATTTCAATGTAACTTTTGCTGCCATTATCATAGGGAACAGACCCTGTGAGTCAGGGTGCTTATTGACATAGCTACACTTGAGTGGAGTAAGATTACGCACTTAAAGAGACAAATGCCTTTACATATTTTCAAAAGTTGGCTTAATCGGACTTCAGTCCGTCTTGATTGCATCTTGGTTGCATTTACACTTAGCTTCAAATAGCTATGCAGTCTGCACAAAACATGTAAATGTGGTCAGAGGTGAGCGCATCAGTTTTAATGTTCTGTACTTCAACACCGCTTCTTCATTATGGCTGATTGGGGTTATGCTGCAGTAAATCTCATCCATAGCAACCATAGCAGTTACTAAATAACTACTGTTGGTTGCTTTCTCCACTCTGAGGAGGCCCAGAGGAATTTTGCAGTAAATTGGTCAGAACTAATGCAGGAAAGACACCAGGTGGGCTGAGTAACACAATCGCCTCTACAGTAGTTTCTGCTCGGAGCACTTTCTACCTGAGATGTATTCCGAGTGGAGCTTACGTCAGTTACCTGAGACCAAATTCCCAAATGTAGCTAGCGTTAACCTTGATGCTCATCCAAGAGGAAGCCAGCCAGCCATACACTGGCCCTCCTCTTCTCGCTGTGTGGCAGGTCGCACTGATGTTCTGTCTGACTGAGGAGCAAGATCCTTGGCCCCGTTTTTCTGCCACATTAGGCCACACTGAAGGTGGCACTCAGCTTCCCTACTGAGGAAAGAGAGTGTGTGACTGTTTGCGTATGTTAAGAAAAATTATAGGGGAAAATGTGTGAGAAATACAGGTCTATTTAGATATTAGCTCATATAAACAGAGATGGTGGAAGAGGTTTATTTGTTCCAAAGGGAACCGCAGCTGTAAATCACAACCTATTTTCCTTTTGTGTCAGGTGATGTAGATTATGTTGTCACTCCTGGCTCACAGGATGAGGAAATTATAGGCTCTGACTCACCGTTGGCTTCTTAGTCCTGGCACATCACTGCCCCCTATCACAAACCAGCATGAGAGAGGGAGAGAAACCTGACAATGTAGGAGGAGGAGGAGGAGGCAGGTTGGTTAAAGGGAAAAGAGAGGGAGAGTAATGAAAGGCGAGACCAGAATCTGAAGAGTCAGACTTAAAAAGATGGGATGAAAAGAAGAAGAAACGTGAATTGACAGAGAAGGGTGAAGGGGAAGAGAGGAGAGAGAACAAAAGGAGTGGAGGAAGAAGCAGGAGGGAGGGACAAAAAGCTGGGCCGTGTGCCAGGGTCTATTCCACCTTTGCTCTCCAGGCCTTTCTGAGCTGCCACCTTCTCTCACCTCTGTAATGGCATCAATGAAAAGGCCTTTAGGAGGGATGGAGGACTTGACTCACGGTTCAGACTGTGACCGACACCAGCTGACGCTGCCAAGCCAAGCAGGATTCTGTTAGAATTAATTGGATGTCACTTTCAGGTACAAGGAACAAGAATGGGGGTTTTTTTCTCCACATTTTTTTAACTCGTACTCCTACAGAATCAGAAAATTCTGCAACAATTTGGGCTGATGAAATTTAGTGAATCATCTCGAAACAAAGCTTTTCTCTCCAGTGGTTTTCTCTCCTTCCTAAAAAGTTGATTATCAGGAGATACAGGATTTTTACTTCACAGACACCCATTTTTAAGTTGGTGTGATTAATGAAAGATAAACTATTGATTTTGGTAACAACTTTGGTGATAGTGTTCTACACTCTATGAAATGTAAAAAAGTCTTCAGGTGTCTTGTTTTATCTTATCAATAGTCCATAACCCAAATATATAACATTTTAAATTATATAAAACAGAGATTATTATGTAGCAAGAAACACTATCCTTATATTTTGGATATAAATGAAAATGCTTACTTAGTAGCAGATTGGTATGAAGACTTTAAGAACAATACCTTTGGAGAAATTGAAACACACAATATCTCTTGATACACAGTATCAGGGGATGTATCAAAATATGGCAACCAGTTATAGATGCAATGGACCCATCTGGGCTAGACATTCTTCTACCTACAATCCTGGAACTGAGTACAGCCCAACTTCACTGACTTGTTTGTAGGATGTCAATCTAGTTTTAAACTATTTGTAAGCTAACATCAGCTTAATTAGCTAGCTACCTCCAGCTGCTTAAAGATATAACACTTCCACACTAAAATGTCTAAAAGTGCTTTGTTATATCTTTTGTTTTACATTATTATTCCAATAATGTTCAAACCCAGAGAGTCCTGTGATTTTATTCAGGTAATACTACATTACCACCTGTAGTTGCTAACCTCTGGTTAAATGCCGGATACATTGGATACGTCCGAGAGTGAGGAAGGAAGTCCGCGATCGAACGTAACATGAATAAAACTTAAATACATTACTTCGTCTGTGAACAATTACTGCCTGTGTATAGATTTTCATCAGCAATGGTGGTTGTTTAACAATAAAGACAACAACTCCCATCATCCCACACTACTCCATGCCATCATCAAACTACGTCTTTGTTATTGTTTTGACGTGAGAGACCCCTAAAGGCAGAAATTGCAAAGTCTGGTAGCGAGCGTTTTCATTTCAGCCGTCAGCTGGGATGAGAAGTCTGCTTCTGTTTACCCCTGTCTGAAATCAAGGAGCCACTGTTTCACAAATTCCAATGTAAACATTCGCAGTTCACAATGCTAAACACCGTTAGTATTGTACAGAGGAAATCTCTATCAGTCTGTGATAGACTATAGTAGAATAAACATTGAAATATTTCACATTGTGTCTTTGAAAATTTAAAACAATATTTCCTAAGATAAGTCACTTTTATGCTCATAACCATTTTGTCAGCTGTCACTTCTTGGTCAAACCTGCAACATGAGCTAGAGCACAGCAGACATGCTCTTAGTCGGGACTGATTATTCAAGCATAAAGTAAACAACACAAGATGAAAAGTCATGAAAAGAACTACATTGATGTCAGCTGTGACCTGTCATGTAACTGTTACAGAGCTTGATAAGGCATCACTCTTGAAACAAAGTGCTGAAAGTTATTCACTGTTGACTTTTCACGAAACCTCACCATTCTTTCTATGCTTCAGGCTGACACAAGTGTCAGAGCAACAATATGTGCATGTGCGTACACACACGGACCCACACACACCACCCACCACAGCACAAGCTGTGAGCACCTCAACCGCCAGTTCCAACTGTGAGAATATTTCACAGCCCTGATGAGGGCTATAATGTGCAATATGTTCACTAATTCAGTCACTCTCTCTCTCTTGCTGTCTGTTTTCACCCTTAATCTCTCTCCTCCTCTCTCACTCTATGCGTCCGTCACCGTGGCATCTGTTGATGTCCTTTTAGCTACTGGGGGCTCAATCTGTCCAAAAGGCCCACTCTGCTGCCACTCTGTTGCCATCTCCCGGTGATCCATTTATGCTCTACAGTTGATATGAATGCTGCTCGGAGACTAAGCCCTTAATTACCACTAGAGTAATGAGCATTGGAGGTTCTGAGAGGCATGGATAGGATCCACATGTCTTCGCAACATCTGTTGAAGGGAGTGGATTTAGTGGATGTCTGGTGAGAAGTGTTGATTTGGTTGGAGATATGGATAGGGGAAGTGGATAGATGAACGGAAGGATGGAGTTCTGCTCATACTTATAGTTTTACCTTCAATAAATCCTTAACAGTCTGCATTGTAGACTGTGAAAGACAGTGTATATGGTGTACGTATACATATAAAATGTATCTTCTTTTTTCTTGTTTACATTTTGTCTTGGTAAAGAGTAACTTAAAACCAGACTGTTTGATTGCCCTCCTAAGTTGAAAGTTTAAGTCAAAAGTAAGCATTATAGGTTGAGTCATCCTGACTTTTAGTCTATACTATAGGACAAGCTCCAAAAAAAAAAAAAATGCTGGTTTTCACCTTTCACATAAAGCAACTCAATAACATCTTTCTTTAGACGCCTGATTGCAATGTGGGCTTTCTGAGATTATTACATCATCATGGTTATTGTTTCAGATTTTGAAAAAAGAAAAATCCAAAGCAACAGAAGACATTATACAACTGTTGCTGAAATTAACTTAATGTGTGCCCCATTAATGCCAAGTCTGTTGCAAATTACTAACACCATAGCATCATTTATTTAGAAAGATATGCATAATAGATAGTAATAAATACAAATATACAGATAATGCAGTTTATGCAGTTTATGCCCCTTCAACCTAACCTTTAAAGTCCCCCTCCACTCAGAAATGTGTTTTTCTTCTTGTTCCTAGAGTGTGATGTTTGATCTTCACTGAGCAGAATGATGTATGTGCAGAGTTTT
>NW_023339650.1:5470808-5478968 GCF_004916995.1 Morone saxatilis
CTTTTCTAAGGATTTGAATGTGGAAATTATACCTTTTTTGTGGAAAGAACATATGAGACACACATTATTGTTCCAACTAGACTGTTATGCGTATATATATATGTGTTAATACATGTCTGGAAGTGATGAGAACGTTCACACTAAATCCATTGTTTGTGTCCCCCCTGTTAGTTTACACTATGTCGAGTGATGGTAAGATACTGGCAGTTTTGTGCTGGGTGAATAGCAGGGCTGTAAGTAAAAAGTGTTTCCCGAAGGCGGACTGTGTGCCGACTGAAATCACTCCGCAGTAGAGGAGAACATGATTAGTTCCTAGTGTAATCTCGGCTATATAAGCCATAATAACGTATTAGTATGTTTTGTTTGTTTTTGTTTACCTGGCATGTAAAACAAGCTGTCATGACTAAAACCTTTTCTTTCTGTTGGTCATACTCAACGTGTTGTATGGAAGTGTTGGAAACTCACTATAATGATGTACAGAGAATGTTTGACTGATTTTTGCATGTACTTATAGCTAAACAGGTAAGTTAACCTTCGGGCCAATCTTCCAAAAGCTCATTGTATTACCTGAACAGATTAGGGACGTGGAATATTATACAGCGAAATGAAACCTGTGAAGTCAGTCTCCATAGATTGTGTTTAGTAGAAATTAAGGGCGCGATTGTGTTTTTCAGGACTTTGCCGATTCAATATTCCACTTGGTGAGGGAGAAGTACCGGTCGCTGGTGGGCGGCTGCAGTCCTGCGCACGCTCGACACAAATCCCTGGCAGGCATCGTAATGACCCGAGGTATGGCAAATTTCATTGACTTTTATATATCACTTTGAATTATTGAAGTGGTGCAATATAGAGAGAGGGAGGGAGGGAGGTAAAGAGAGAGAGACAGGACAAGAAATGGGAGGGGGAAGGAATTCTAGATTGAGAGAGAAATGATAAACTGAGGGTGGGACGAGAGAGAGTTTCCACTCCATGCTGTACCTTGCACTCGTAGAGAGTATACCTTCCTGATGAATTATTGACTATTCAGAGTCTCTGAGGAGAATGAGACATGGTGCTGGGTGTCAGTCATCCCCACTGCATGCTGGACTTGCTGTGCTCAGGCAGCTTTGACAGGAGTTCCAGATGCCACAGTGGAAATCTTAACTAGATCAGCTTAAAACTTAATCTGAAACCCAACTGAGTGACACACTGAAGGAACAGCGAGGAGGAGGAAGCCTCACACTGCTGGTCTCCTGCAGCATGAAACAATGAGTTATTACTACGCATTTATCTTTCATGCTGTATTTATCTTTCATGCGTGGTGTTTGTTGCATATTACATCAGGGCCTTTCACACGCACAAACAGACACACAGACCCATACAGTACGTACACACCTCGACACACCCGACACACTCCACATCTCTGATGATACAAAAGGTGCACCAATGCACACATAAACCCCAGAATGAGGTCACATGACGTTTGTACAAAAGGAGCTGTCATATTTTTTTAATCTGCTATGAAAACTGAAACAAGATTTCAAATTTTGACATACAAATAAGATGAATCATAACCAAAACCAGACCATCTTTGTTGTTGTTAGCCATAGTTGTTACCTGTTCTTCAGTTATTAGCTGGCTGAAAACGTTGTTAGCTGATATTGTCATTTGCTGGTGTTAATTATTTACTTAGCTGTTGGTGGTAGCAGGCTGAACATTTTGTTAGCTCTTGTTATTAGTCATTGCTGCTAGCTGGTGATGTTTTAGACAAAAGTGTATGGTTTGTTGCTTGCTAAGGCGAGTACAAGGCGAGTGTTCGGTAGCTATATAAAGATATATATATGTCAAAAAACATACAAAAAAGAAGCCAAAATATTCGGGGTTTAGAGCCAGACTATCGAGGTCCCGCCCATACACACAGCCGACTCAATCGCAAGCAGTGCTCAGCTATCAATCGTGACTTGAAACACCCTTTTTATAGTATTAAATTATTTTTATTTTATTTAACTTCAGAAAAACTTCAACAACATATACTGTATCTATCTAAAATGCCAGAAACCATCTTTTGGAAATTTACGTGTTACCTGCTAATATGGAGGGGGCGGAGTTTATGACCTATACTGCAGCCAGCCACCAGGGGGCGAGCAAGATCTTTTGGCTTCACTTTTGGGGAGCTGTCATGACGTTCATCTCTATAAACAGTCAATGGCTTGGCCCACGTGTTACCGGTGATAGCAACATGCTAGGTAGCTTAACATATTCCAAAACAAAGGGCCTTCACTTTTTGTGGGATAAACCAAGTCTACACACACAGGTTCGCACATGTGCAGTGCCAACACACACACACACACACACACACAAACACACACACACACAAATCCATGTGCACACAGGAAGATAACACTCCCTGTGTGCACATGGATTTGTGTGGCTGCAGGCTGTGGGGTGCAGGGGTCAGTGGAAAGGGGATTGTATCTCTGCTGTCTTTGGATCTGCAGCTCATCAGTTTAGCTTCACTGAGACCGCTGCTCATCCTGACCCTAATCCAATCCCTCTACTTCCTCTGCCTTCTTTGGGTTTTTTTTATTAATTACACGTTATGTTCGAGAATGAGTAGGGTGAAAGTAAATTCCAGGAGGTGGAGGGCGGTGTGGGTGGCCGGTCGTACGTCAGAAACTTGCGACACTGGGGAGTGTTCTGTTTCTCCCCATTTTTCTCTTCTTTCTCTTCCTCTTTCTTGTTTGTCTTGTGTGTG
Source organism: Morone saxatilis (assembly GCF_004916995.1). Classification (NCBI taxonomy): domain Eukaryota; kingdom Metazoa; phylum Chordata; class Actinopteri; family Moronidae; genus Morone; species Morone saxatilis. The sequence continues at coordinate 5,473,543 of NW_023339650.1, forward strand.
TTATGCTCTGCTTTTTCTAAGATTTAATAGTCCGTTTGAACGTAGCAACACTTGTGGATGTCGGACATTTAGCTGACTGAGTGAGATTAAATCGCCAAGTGGAGTTCGGGCGCAAATCTCTGTGTGTGTCTCATGCCTCTGCTTTTGCCTCAAGAATATTAATCAGGGTCCGTCTTTGAACCGTAGACAGACGAACCCCCCCCACCCTTGCTGGAGTCCCGTCGAGACATTTGAGCTGCAACCTGAGTGAGATTAGCCTCGCCACCAGGCTGAGAGTTGCGAGACGGCCGCCAAAGTAAACCACCAGCACACATTGTCAAATAGTGTGGAAAATCTCATTTGAATCGATCTGATAGCATTGGGTGCCTGGAGATGGTAAACAGTGTTCAGATGTGCTCAAAGACATGAAAAATCAGGAACGTCCACATTGAAAATGCTAAAAAGACCCCCCCCTGCTTTTTTTTAAACTTGTTTGTTGGATGGGATGAGAGAAGCTTCTTCTGAAGCTTTTTTATTCAGCAGGGTGATGAGACTCAGAGTGCGGAAAAATACCACAGGGACTCAAAGAAAGAGATGAGAGCAAATGGTTTCAAACAAGTTGATTACAAATGACGGTTAAGCTATGGTTCTTAGTCTCCATATCCATTTTCAAATAGGGATTTTTCTCTACTCTTTATCTGGTTTTCCGGCTGCCTCAAATTTTAACGTTCAATAATCACATCCGGCAACAAAACAGCTTGCTAAGAGGCAAAAAAATTAGCAGAGATGTGCCCAGGGTGTGTTGCAGCAGAGAGAGATTTGAGAGCTTCAGCAGGATTTCACAAAGACACCCTTATATGTTCAGAGCAGTTGCCTGTTAAAGCTAATAAAGATTCAACAGTGTGCATTCTCTGCTCTTGCCAAGTTGTTGTTTTGTTTTTTTCTCTGCAAGTGCTGAGCATTTTCAGAGATTTTCTGTGATTCAAACGCCATGCGTTGGATGACATTCAGTGCAATCATTCCAACATCTTGCGATGAAAGCACACATGAAAGATAGGATTTATTAAGCTCAACCTAAATGGCATATAAATGAGTTTACTAAAAGTTGACCTTGAGAGCTTATTCTGCTTTAGAAGAAAATGTTTTAATGTCTGCTTTATGGTGCTCATAGATAATGCGTGGCTTATTAGGAAACATTTCCCCCTGTTTTATAACCATAGAGAATAAAGGGATTCAGATAATAGCTCTGCAGTGTCTGTCGATTGCCATAGCCTTGTGTAATAATGGATCACTGTAAAGTTCATGGTCATGCCATTTATGTATTTTTCTATTTGATTCTCCCAGTGGTTACTAATCGTGATTGTATTTTTAGCAACTTGTCCTCACTTTTTATTTGAATGATGTAATTTGCTTTTTGCTCAGGCCTTATCTCTAATATTTTGTAGATATTAGCTTCAGTTGTGTTTCTGGAGTAGTTCACAGAGACTGAAGGGTTAGCATTAACTGGAGCCTTTCTGTGTGGAGGTTATTTGCGCGGGTATCCTCAGTTTCTTGCAGTGTTGGAAGATGTATTCAGAGAACACAGTACAAATCCTCAGGTAAAGTTCTTCATACAGAATTTGATTTTAGTTAAGCAAACGAGTATCGTCACCAAAAAGTGCTTTAGCACCAGAAGAAGAACATTTTTTTAATATAATAAACCTGTTTCATATACAAATAAACTTGTTTCAAGTGTGTGAATCTTGAAAAAACACATAATAAAGATTATAGTGTATCAGAAATTCCTCCAATACTGCTTAAAATGTGGTGACAATAGCAGACTATACATTATTGGGTTGGGATTCCTGCAAGTGTGGATAACTGATGACCTTATTAGCATTTCTTTGGTAAAATATTTGCTACAGTGTGTTAGATGGCTCTAATACACATTTAAGATTGCATCTAAAACAGAGTTTTCTCTTCCATTAAGTAAAAGGGAAAATGATAAATTAGATAATTATAACAGTGACTCAGTAAATGAAATCAAATTATTTTCTATTCTGAGTGACTGATAATGGCAGCAGTGTAACATAGTTATTTGATTGCAGCATTAAGTTCAATTTACACATCATGAAGTACAATCCAGCCTGTGAAAACCGGTTTGTAATGTCTTCTGTAGCTCTCCAGAGAGATTTCTAATGTTTAAAAAAAATAACCATGATGATGTCAGGGGAGGTCTAATGCATGCTGCTTTTAAGTTGCATTATGGGACATGTAGGATCAAGGTTGTTTTTTTTAGCTTGACACCGATCTCAGCCCCACTACCACATATGGAGCGTAACCACTGATTTTACTGTTTCTTTTTCCCTTGTGTGTCCCTGGTTGACATCGCTGCACCATACTTTGTTTTGTGAGAAGAGTCCAGCCCCTTCAATCAAAAGCCTGGCGTCTTAAATCAAAAATATAAATTTAGGTTAGGCTGTCTGGCCAAACAGCCTAAATGACTGACTCACAGTCTGCTGCAGCGCTGTGTAATGTAGTGTGATGCAGCCTGTGAGAGGCCATTTTGCCAACATGCAGACAGAGCAAGTGGAGAACCAGCGTTGTGGGGTAGAAGTAATGCAACATTAAGCACAAACACAGAGGGTAATACATATGCTGTGGCTGTTTGATAAATATGGTGGGTTACATTCTAACGTACGAAAAACAAACTGGTTCAGCAAAAATATTCCCAGACTTTATGTGCAGCTAAAGAGTTCCTGTTAGTTCTAGACTTACAACCTCAATGCACTTTTACCCTAGTCTTTAGTCTTTAATGTCCTGCTTCATTAAAGGAGACACTGGGTTCTATTTTCTATTTTTATCTGACTCCATGGCATATGGCACAAGGGGTAATGGCACACAGTGCAGGTGTGCAGGGCATAGTTTTATGGCACAGTTGGAAGCAGGGGGGGCATTTGGAAAAAGACATTTATTCACAGGTGCTGACATTAGTCATGACCAATAAAATGACTTCACTTTATTATTTTGAAAGGGGCGAGTCTATGCCACAGCATTCAAGCAATTTTGTGATGGATGGAGCAACGTGGTCTGGATCTGCCACAAAAGCTTCTCTCAATAGAAAACCAGAATCCCCATGGCTGAATATAATGTAGACTCAAATAAGTTCAACTGGCCAACTTTGCCTCAAAAAAGGCTGGTTATATTACTTCACTTGAATATAAGTACAATTTTCTCACACTTTTAGATCTCATTGGTGGGATATGGCTGCACAAATTCCCTTTAATTCTTGACAAGAAAATTGCACTGCTTTGCTTGATTATTACTGCACCCCCACCTCACTTTTCCCTCCACTTAGGTGCAGCCTCAAATACAGTGTTAAATAAACACCTATGTTCACCTGATGAAAAAAAGTCACTGTCACAAGTGTGTTTACCTCCTGAGTTGCCATAGTGAGGCGGTGTGTGCACTATACTGGTGTGCAGTGAACAGTAAAGTGCAGTTGCCATAGTAAGTAGTTCCAGTTCTCAGTCTGTGATGTACATGCTTTTTGACAGTGCTGTTATCCTGGGGTGTGACATCTTTGAATCACCAGTAACAGATGTATTTGTGTGTGAAGAGTGCCTCAGGCCTTTGACTCTACTCTACCTTGTTCCTTTTGACCCTCTCTTTTTGTATTTCTGTGATGCAGCTGATTATTCCTGGTTTAAAAACAGCACACTGCCTGTGGGGCTCCCTAGCTCTTCTGTGTGCTTCTCTCTTTTTACCTCTCTCACTCACTCTCCCTCTCTTTCATTCATCTCTTCTCCTCCTCTCCCTCTCTCCTGCAAACTGAAGGCAACCTCACTGCCAATTTCATGCCAGGGTAGTGAGCAGCGCAGCAGAAATTATCCACTGCAAAATTGATCTAAACAATCGCAAAGTGGAACGGCAAGGAAAAGCAGGAGAATGAAATTGGGAGAGTCTGTTACCTTTTTGAACTTGCTTTATCACCGAGAAGGAATTGGGGTGCATTGCTTACAGGGAATGCTAGTAGTTGAACTCATGATATAGAGATTTTTATGATGCTGTTCAGACATAAATATTGTATGTTTTCTGTGCTGTAGCACAGTAGGTTTAACCTGCTCTGTTGTAAACCTTAATTTACTATTGCTCCATGAGTGAGATTTACAACAAAAGGTGCAGAAAGATGCTTTAATAGTTTGAATGCTTAACACGTTTGATCAATCGCTGCACACAGCTGTATGCGCAGCATGTGTATCTGAAGCTGTGTGTACGTTTATATACATAATTCTTTTAATGACCAGTTGACACCTAAGTAAAGATGTAATGCTAGTACACCGTGAGTAAATAAATGTATATGACTCACTAGAGGAGCAAGAATTATTATTTACATTAAGAGCACTTTTTCTAAACTCAATATCCTCAGTTGTTGCTTTGGACATGTGATTCAAGGATAAAAAACACACATCATTTGTCAACACTGACAGTCACTTATGTAGGTTCATTTATACTGTTTTAGAATGAACTTGAACTATTTTAGAATTACGGATATTAGTGATGTGTCTTATGCATTGAAACCAGTCTTGTATAGTTACAAAATATTTTAAAGCTACTGTAATCAAATTTGTTATATTAACAATTTAGAGCTTTGATTCTCTGCCCGAGCCCGATGGGACCCCAAACTGTTGCCGTGGGTGGGGCTCACACAGAATTAAATTTAAAAAATATATATATTTAATATTTTATTATTAATGCATGCAACTGTAATTAATGAGTTCATTTGTAATTTCTTAGTTTTGATAATTATTTGCACTATAGTATATGCACAATGTAGCCCAGGTCGAGCTCGGTCCCAAAACTGCTTCCATGGTTCAGGTTTGGTTCAGGCTCAAGGAATGTTTTTGGGCTCAGGTCAGTCCTGATTCTTGAGCTCAATCAAAGCTCTATTAACAATGGATCCCATGACTACTTGTATGTAAAAGGTGTCGCTGGAAGTGATGAACCCACGGATAATTTTCCTCAGCAGTTTCCATTAGCTCTATGTAGCTTTTTAGCCTGTTTTGGTTTACTTTTTTCTGTAAAAAAGGTCTAAACACCCATTGTGCACAAACTGCCCAGCACCACAGACCAGACGGACAAAGTTAGTGACTAGTTGGTGAACACAGTGGAGGATTTAGAAGCAAAAGAGCCAGATATTTTCATAAGAAGTTGGTAGAGATCACAAATGGAGCTAAAAGGAGAGTGAATATTGGACTTACATTTGCCAGGTGGCCAGAAACGCAACTCCAAATGAACGATAGTGTTCCTCTGGGTGTGTAAATAAGCATCTGTTGATGATATCTCAGTAACACACACAGCTTGGTTCTGCTGTCCCCAAGTAGCAAAAAAAAATAGCTATTGGAAGTTTTAGTCATTTCAACATAACAACTGGTCAATCTGATGAAAAAGCGTGTTTCATTTTGTGT
>NW_023339650.1:5478986-5483991 GCF_004916995.1 Morone saxatilis
TCAATGACTTGAAACAAAGAGAAATAAGGCAGATACATCCACTATTCTTTCAGATTAACAATATTTTTAGCTGTCCGCTGTAGTTTCTAGAGTAAAAGTTGAACTTCCACCCTTCCTTAGACTTTCCTTTCTTCATCTTTATGCTCTTTTTTTTCTCAACTGCCCACACACACACACACATTCGTCCCTCCCTTAACATTTTCCTCCCTTGCCCTCCTTCCCATTCCTCATCAGTGGAGGTGTCAGGACTCTAGTGCTGCAGTGCCATCTGGGCCGAGGCTGATAAAAGCTCATGTGCCGGGCCGGCGATGCCTGCAGGTCTGCCAGTAGCCAGCGAAGCCTGACTTTCAGAGGCGATGGGAGAGATTTGTGGCAGCCAAAGAAGGAATGGCATGCCGTTAACGTGCTGATCCAGCGCATCACCTCTGTCTATCTGTCAGTCAGTCAGGCTCTCACATGGCCCTGCACTGGCCTGAATCCTCACTGACAACAGTGTCTTTTTTCTCAAGGAAAACCATCACGAGACAGGCTTTGTGATCTGTGATCTCCCTCATTGCAAATATGCTTTATGTCTCACATTGGAGAATGCCGCGTAAGTGACGTAATTCGAACCACTCGCGTCAAGCAGCACAAAGCAGATCGCAGTGACAGGCAGTCAGACACAGAAACAGCATAGACAATCGAGTCAATTTTCAAAGTAAAACACCGCATGCGGATTCTGTATCAAAATACACAAGTAAACTACATATGGCAGGCAACGCGTTCTGAAGACGCTATGCCTCTGAAACACTTTTGGTGGGATTTGAAGAAGTGCAGATTACGAAGCAAAACCGCACAACAGTTATAGGCACAACGTTATAAAGCTGTTTTCCGGTGGAATTTCAGGGTTAGAAGCTCCTAGCTTAAGTCACCCATGAGAACTTAAAGACATGGGCCTTCTGTGTCTGGTTCTTTTTCGAGATGCTTCATTAATGACGGGCAAAACAATCTGCTTTCTGTTAATGAAGCTGGGCCAAGAAACGTAATGCTGGTGCCCCCTTTCCTGGGAATTACAAATATACCTCCTCAAGGTCATTTACTCAGAGATGGCCCTGCAGGAGAATGAAGACCTCCTGTTTAATTTAATAATATCCCAGGACCTCAGTCTTTGTTTGCAGCTGTCAAAAAAATATGAAAAAGTGCGTGCCTTCACTCCTGTGGTTCAATGCTTGCACCGGCTGTGCAGTGCCTACTAGGGCACAGACAGTCCTTTGTACCTCTTTTAGAGGTATTATATATCCATGGTATAAAGAAAATGTTTTTCCAGCAGGAATGCCCCTGGAGTGACCAATCTGCCTCAGTTCCACTCAGGTGGAAGAAGCAGTGGGCCTGATAATTTTCTTGGATTTGAAGAGCAAGTCTGATTCTCTGTTATGTTTTCTAGGTTATGAATACCTATATCTGCATCCCAGTATGCCACCCACAGAAGACATATCAGGTTTGCTTCGGTATCTAGTCCTCCAAAGGTGTTTTTAAAATGCACTGAGGCAGGAGAAAGACCTCTCAGGTGGCTATAGAGCCTTATGGGCACAAATGTCAATGATTGGCTTATTGCAGCACCCTTAAAGCAACCACAAAGTCACACAGTGAGAACTTTCAGAGTGAATATGGAGAAAAGTTTTCACTCTGCAGCTGAATGTGAAGAGTTGAACTTATTGAAAAAGAAGGTGTGGTGCCAGCCCAGTTTCTAGGTGGAGGGTTTCCTCCCTCTCTCACTCTTTGGATCCAGCTAATCCTGGCTGGTGTGGTGTGATAGGAGCTTCTGAAGAGATGCTCTCTCATGCTACTCAGAGAACTGTGGTTATGGAAATAACCCAACAGCATCGGTCAGAATTAGCTTTTTACCCTATTCTCCTCTTTTAGTTTTCTTTTTTGTTTCACTGTGTGAGCAAAAGGAACTTTTTTTTGACCAAGTTCAGTCTGAGGTCTATTTTTGCATCCATCCATCAATCACGGTTGCATTTTATTGGCTTTATTAACTTTGATTTTGTGCTACTTTACTCTAAAAATACTTGCCGTGACATGAAAATGTTTTATATGAAGTAGTGTTAGGATATTTTTTTTCGCGCCAAAAGTCACTACTTCCTTAGGCCAAGTTGGCAAAATGGCACACTGAGCATGGTTTTATTGATAAAAAATGCATTTCCTATTACATTTCTTATCTGAAGCTGTAAAACACAACGCCTACGCCCCATAAAGACTTAATCTGAATATAATGGAGTACAAATACAAACTAAGTGAAAGATGTGTAGTGCTTCGACTGGCCAACGTGTGATTTATTCATGTCCTCTTCCACAACGTCATTATTGATTATAAATAAATGTGTGACAAACAAAAAAACAAAATAGTTACATTTATTGTTTGAGCACCCTGGTTTTTCACCTTTTGGTTTCTTTTTGTTAGTTTTAGCAATCTAAAGAATGCATGTTTTCTTCCTGTGAATGTTGGGCTTGTTTCCACAGACAGAAAGGTGAGGAAGGACATGCATTAGGTATGAAAACCTGAGGGGTTACTATTAAGCTCATGGATTAAGGAATCAATGTAATCAATGGAACGTATGACAAACACAATAAGGCAAACATTTGTCTATGTGTAATTGTTCAACAGGTCTGGACCTGAGGCACGCCCAGGTGGTGGCGTTATCCACGGGCACCAAGTGTATCAACGGGGAGTATCTGAGTGACCAGGGACAAGTAGTCAATGACTGTCACGCTGAAGTCACGGCCCGCAGAGCCCTGCTACGCTTCCTCTACTCTCAACTTGAACTCTTCTTGAGGTAATAGATCTGTCTTTTGCTGTAATATTCTTCATGTGCTGTACGTGCATTTTCTGCTGCTTTGAAATCCCTGTGATAGTTACATTCATCCCCTGAAATAGCCAATAATGCTTGCTATAAGTAGTCGATTGGTGGTCTGGAAGACTAGCTTATTATTGAAAAATCAAGTCACCAAATCTCATTCTTGTTTGTGACCGTATACTTGTGAACTGACTTACTATTCCATTTAAGACAAAAATGCTTAATGAATTGTTGATTCTTTAACTTTGTTTAATATCAGAAAATAATTAAAGGATTATGTTGATGATTGTTTGGGAGTAGGCCTACTAATTATCTTAAACTCAAATATATTTACTTAACTATCATAGGAGGAAGACAACCAACAAGTATTCACAAAAAGAAAATAGAGCCAGTGATGTTTTGCCAATTTTGTTCATAAAATGACTTAAACCAATGATCTATTATCAAAATAGCCCATTTACTAATATTAATCTTTACTAATCATTTCAGTTCTAAACCAAAGTTGATATTGATTTGTATTATATGAAGCTCTAGAGCTGCTACAGATTCTATCAGGATCATGTTGGGTACAATAAATGTAACCAGTGGTGGAACAACATCAAACACTTATTGTATTGTATTGTTAACATACAAAAAGGTGCTATGATCCCAACTTCCCTTCATTGACTGACTTCCTATGCAAAGGGTCACCCTGCTGGCTGTGCTTAGATTAGGAAAAATAATTAATATCCTCCATATTTAAAGAACATTTTTACCTCAGAAAATAAAAACAGAAAAACTGAAATGTGTATTATATATTTGTTCTAATAATATTTTGTATTTTTTACTAGAAACATCTGGTGGACCAAATTGAACCTCATGGCAGCAAACTTTGGGCAGCCCTGATTTAGAGGGATCTGTTGGCAGAATATGGCAGACATGTAGCAATACAACAGTAACAAATATTCCCTTAATAACTATTACATTCAAAACAGATTATTCCTGTTACAGATTAAATATTAAAATCATTGGCAGTAAAACACAGCCTTGTTCAGTTTAATACACTTTCTGCACTGCTAACATCAGTTTGCAGTCTAAATAGCTAATTAGCTGTTCAGCTGCAGCACATTAATGTAAACGTACCTGTAAATGTCACTTGGGTCCGGTTAGAAGCCGGTGGAGGCTGTAGCTCATGTTTGTTTACTTTGTCTCTTGTTCTTATGGTGTAACACCAGCAATGTGGCAGCTGCTGTCAATCAAACAGACAAGGACACACCCCTCCAGTCATCTGAGAGAAAAAGGGAGTATTTCTTATATTTTCCCAAAGACCTTTTTTCTTCTTTTAATAATAAAAAAAACTATCAGTGCATTTAAATGTGATTCACGTGATTTTAGTTGGACTTTAAAGTGGCCACCTGACATTACTTAGTCAATAATAATAATAATAATAATAATCTCTAGTATTGAAAATACTCATAACACATGACAATTGCCCTTTTCAGTGTTACATTATTATAAAGTAGAGAATTTGATTATTATTACTGATGCATAGGTATGTACATCATCATATTACTGTATTGACAAGTATTGACAAGTTAGACCGTTGCCAACATTATGTATAGGCTTTATTTTCTTTAGTTTCTAAGGTGCCTCTAACAATTTTAACGTGCACTACAGTATGCTTAATAGCATTAAATATCTTGTTTGTTGTGACCTCCCCCTGCAGTGCCAAAGACTGCTCTCTCCTCTGTAATAAGCTCCATGGAAACAGCATTGGTTTGTTCACCAGAGACCTTTCAATAATCAACGAGCCATATGTGCACTGTTCTCTCCAGCTAACTAAGCATAGTATCACACACTCAACTGGTTCAACTCGGGGTCTCAATGGTCTGTTTGTTTTTAGTACTTTTTTAAATGTATCAACTTTGTGTGCCTTTGCAACCTGTAAAGCATGCTCTGGTGCACACAAAGTCTCACCAAGATTTTCACCAGTCTGAAGAGACAGTCGTGATGATTTTTGACTCCTACCTGCCTCCAGTGCATAAGCATATATTATGTTTTTGAGCTCCCCGAGGAGCTCGATAGCAAGGCTGATTCATCAGATTAGTGGCTAGAAGTCTAGATCGTTGAATGTCATATTTGCATACACAGCACTGACTTTTTGTCTTAGCACAATGCTGGATGGCAGGT
>NW_023339650.1:5484091-5484251 GCF_004916995.1 Morone saxatilis
GTTGGTGACCTGGGTAGATTTAATCACACCATCTCCAGCCCTGGCCAACTGAATCAAATTGGTCAAATTAACAGCGGCTCCACAGGAGAAGGGTTCACCTCTCTCTCTCTGTGTCTCACTCGCTGTCCCTCGCTTCCTCTCTCTCTCTCTATGTGTGTGT
>NW_023339650.1:5484332-5487196 GCF_004916995.1 Morone saxatilis
ACACACACACACACACAACAGTGGCTCAGCTGTAGTCCTGTATGGCTCAGTTGGCACAGTGCGGTGCTTACTAAGCTAAATTCATGGGTTCAGTTCCTGTTGGGGCCCAGTCCTGGCAGAAAAACAGACTATATTAAAAATTGATTTCAGATATGTTAGAAAATACCACATCAAGGGTGGAAGTAAAGAATCACTATTGTAGAGTACCTTCATTGGGTACTTTTGTGTACAATTTTAAGTATTTTTACTCTTTTATACAATTATGGTTCCCAGAAGCACCATCAGGTCAAAATTGTCCAGTACTTTGGTTTATGAAAAAATACCTTTAAACTAGTGACAGTCTGTACAGCCTCAGCTGTACTTTGTGTTTAGTACAGTTTAGTGTGCACATTAGCAAATGTTAGCATGCTAGCACTCTAAACTAAGATGATGAATGTAGTAAATATCAGCATTGGGTGTCACTGTGAGAATGTTAGCATGCTAATGTTAGCATTTAGCACAAGTACAGAGCCACAGTAGCACTGCTGTTATTAATACTACCTTAAACTTCAAATTTAGGTTAAGTTATCAAACATGTCCTAATTTTTATGTTACTAAATGTGTTGTCACTGTTTTAAAGTGAGACTATGTAACTATGTAAGATTTTTTTTATTTTTCATACAACATAAAGGTTGAATTCATAAACATACTATTACTCAATTCAATACACTCAAAGTCTTTGCTGCTACACCTTTACTTTGTCTGGTATGACCAATAGCTTAGGGTGGCTAATGTTAGCTAATGCTAGATATTGCTGTGTAACATTTCACTGACTTTGTAACTTTTCTCTAATTATCCTGAAACAGTTTAGCAAAAGTTACACAGATTTTGACCGATGTCATACTTGGATATACTGTATTCAACAGAAGCAGATAAAATACTACAATATTGAATCGGTACACAACCATTCCTCACCATTACAAATTAGAACATACAGCTACACAAAATAATAAATATCCAGTAAGTGAATATCATTATGCATATTTGTGTGTGTGTATGTTTAGATGCCTCCCTGTGCCTCTAAAGATGCTCCAGTGTGTACACAATGATGCCTTCACTCACACAAGGACAGTGTGAAAACGGAGGCGGAAGAGCAAAGCTGTCCTGATTTAGCATTACCGTCTGTCCTCTGCAGGCTTGCCAACATGCATTAACAATTTAAGAATATACACAGGCTCCATTGTGTTTGTGTTCTCTGTGTAAACTACACAAGTGTTACCAGTAGCAAGTGAATGAATAAGTGAATAAATAAATGGGAAATAAGTGACACTACACTGGAACACTAAAATTATTTCAAAGCCGAACTGCTTAGCCCTGCTAGCACGCCTACAGCAAATTTTTGGGTCAACCAGAATTTTAGTATAGAAACCGTGCCCTTACATTTTGGCATATACCTGGTAAATTATAAATAAATAGCTCACAGTGGGTAGCTAGAGGGTTGTATGACTAATATGCTAGCTAGAGGAGAGTCAGCCCTACATATCTGGTGATTAAAACAATGGCGTGATTAATACACTAATTCATTAGAACGGGATTAGCTGCTCAAGTCACATATGGGAAATCAATAGTCACCATCCGCACTACAAAACATTTCACATACAGCATGGCTTATGGCAACACAAACATGCACCTACACACACAGATACACGAAGGTAAATATCAGACAAACCTCTGGCCAGCTCGAGAAGCGCCATTCTAAAATGTTTTATTTAAACAGAGATCACTCCTTCTCATAAGGAAGCTAATCTCCTAATAAAGTTAAACCTTCAAACAATCCTTTTACCTTTTTTCTCTTACGTAGACCAGAGACCTCCTGGGTGAAAGGATGTGTTGATCACACGGTTTGGAGTATATGTTAGGTTATCTTATGTTGACTGTACAATAAAATCAACACAATCCATGCACTAATAACCACAATGCTCAGTAGGGGTGGGATTGGAAAAGAGGAAATTATATTTAAGGGATTCGGCATTGGTGTTGACTGTTTTCTTTAGTCTATCTGCCTGAGATCAGTGGCAAATGCTTGAGATATACAACTGTGGATCTATTAAACTTTACTTTTAGGAGAGAGACATGCCCAATAAGCAGCATTAAGAAAGAAAAGCTGCACACAAAATATAAAGTCTCAGTTAAAATTTGCAAAATAGTGAACAAAGTAGCATTTTCTTTGCCTAGAGGCAAAATCTACATAATCTTAATAAAAGACAGCAAGGACAGCACTTTATCTGATAAATAACTGATTAGATTTCCAGTTTAAACTCGACCAGGCTCTTTCAGGTATAAATCAGTTTGCAGGATGCTAAAGGCAGCAGGACTAAAAGGTGCTTTTGTCCAATTTAGTTTCGACCCAGTTGACAAATAGCAAAATCAACAAGTGAAATTAGGCAGAATATAAGCAGAGAAAACAGAAAGAAAAAAAGAAACAATGCAACCTTAAACCCATAAAATAAAACCTTTTAAACCGAGAGGTAACATCTGGCAGCACTGACCTGGTGATCTTGTCCGTGCAGGACATGGTGATGAGCTGCTCGCCCTGTAAGACACCATCCCACGTCTGGACGGACCCCCGGCCTCGCACTGGTACCGTCCCCTCGCCAGACTCGATCTTGGTCCGCAGGTGGCTGCGGTGCTTTCTCATGAGGTGTCTGCTGCTGTGTACTGCCAACACAACACAATACACACAGCCTTAGCTGCATCACAGCACATCGTGTCATTTCTTATTACACGGCTTTGCTGGACACCCAATTCAATTAAACAATAAGTAAGTCTATTATTTATAAATAACACAAAGCTGTTTCAGATCTAATCATGTCAATCAGCAGAGA
>NW_023339650.1:5487212-5488382 GCF_004916995.1 Morone saxatilis
CATTTTGCAGAATTCTTATAAAATTTACTCAAGCTAAACTAGGCTGGAAATGTTAACATTTTTTTAATATGGTTTTAATACATTCAAAAGATGATCCATTATAGAGTACACATTAGCTGTTACCTTCTCTATAAAAAGGGGATATTCTTAGCTCGTAATCACTGGTGCTCATGTGGAACTACATATAATGCATGCATATAATGTTTACGTTTAAAACTTTATCCAATTCTATGGTGAGCCAATAAAGAATAAAACACTGCTATTATATATTTTGACAGGTACACTTTCCAGCAGAGTTTAAATGAGGTTAACAGCTTATTTTAGGGAATTCAATGTATTATTTGAGACCGTTGAGACCGTTGACTACCTTATTGTTAAGGAAGTAAACATATGACTGCAGACGAGAGATGTGGTTAGTAAGGGAGGAGAAGGAACGGTTACCCTGGATTATGTAGCTTTGATGCACCCTGGATGCACTTAGGCCAGTTTATGTTTATTAGACAAGATATTAAATAGTATTATATAACCATATACAGTACAGTACAGTACAGGCACAGGCCCTCGAACCGTTTAAACCACTTCCCTGTTGTTGTTAAAGTATAATGTAAGTATTATAAGTATAATTTCTGCATAGTATCGGTAAAAGAATGTTCACTTTTTGAAAGAAGGAAAAAGGAAGTACATTATAGCTATAGCTATTGTTTTTCTTGCTTTCAGTAAAATAACAATATGGATATGTCCCTAACAGGGATGTTGATAATCACTGTTTTTGTTTTAATAACCTCTCATTTCTTTAAGCTTAAACTCTGCTTCCTTCTCTTCTTCCTCCATGGCTGTTGCCTCGGCTGATGTGACAGCAGCTAAAAATTAAGCCCCGACTTCCAGCTCAGAAGTGTTTAAGAACAGTCAGGAAAAGGTACTAAGTAATTTTCTAATCTCTGAGAGCGCACTGCAGAACATTTAAAAAGGTTTAATGACCAAAAGCGTCAGGTTCAAAGGCTTCTTCGATGACAGCAACGTCTTTTCTCTCTCTCCCTTTCCATCCGTATGGGTTTCATAAAAATCTTGCCATGTACTCCACTGTAGTGTATATTCATAGAGCTGAATAGCAGCTTCAGTCTGTGATGTTTGTGTGTGTGTGTGTGTGTGGGGGGGGGGGTTTGTACATTT
>NW_023339650.1:5488482-5493061 GCF_004916995.1 Morone saxatilis
TACATTGGTTTGTTGAATTCTGTTTTGTGAAATTTCAAAATTTTGGTTTCTTGGGAAAAAGCTTTTGACATTAATTTTAAATTTTTAAGGGAAAAAAGGGCACCCCCAACGGGAAAAAAAAAAATTAGAATTTTTTACCTTGTATTAAAACAAATATTTTGAAAACCCACCAGTTTATTGTCAAACTTGTTTTAAAAAAAAAAAAAAAGGAAAAAATAGAAAAAAAAAAAAAAAAAAAACAAAGTCTTGTCAAATTTTTTAACTTTTTACAAAAAAAAAAAGACAATCTGGAAAAAAAAAAAGGCCAAAAAAAAAAAAAAAAAAAAAAAAAAAAAAAAAAACCAAAAACCTGTGGAAAAATTTTCCTGGGGTTTAGTTCAGATTTTAAATGTTTTGCTTTTTTTTTTAAATTTGAAAGGCTTTGGAAAATAAGGGCTTTTTTTACAGGGCTATTTTTTTTTTCAAATGTTGTTTTAAATTTTTTTTTTTCCAATTTCATTTGCTTTTTTTAAAAAAAAAAAAAAAGAAGTTCAAATTTTAAACATTTTAAAAAAATTTCCTTTGATGAAAAAGAAATTTTATGGGGGGGCATTTCCATTTATTTTTTTTTTCTTAAAATTTTCAAAAACTTTTATCAGGGGAAAAAAAAAATTTCCAAACCAAATAAACCAAACATTTCAAGGCCAAAAAAAAAAAAAAAAATCTGTTTAATTTTTTCAAAAATAAGGAAAAAAAAAAAAAAAAAAACTTTGCGGTGCATCAGGGTTTTTAAAAAAAGGATTTTCCAAAAAAATCCTTTTGACAAAGTTCTGGAACCTTTTGAGAAAAGGGACTTGAAAAAGGGGGGGGACCTGCAAGGGGACCAAAAAATTTCCAAAAAAATCACAAAGAAAAAGGAAAAAAAAAAAATTCTCATTCCTTTAAAACCCAATTGTTAATTTTTTTAAAAAAAAAAGGTAAACCCCTCCCAAAAAAAAAAAAGTAAAAAAGGGTCAAAAACATTGATTCCAACCAAAGGCTTTTCCAAAGCAAAAAAAACATTTTAAAAACCAAGGTATGTTATTAAAAATGGGAAACAAAAAAAAAAAAGGGAAAGCTTTTTTCCGGGGTCTTGTTAAAAAAAAAGGGTTGGAAAAAAAAAAAAAGGGCCAAACAAAAAACGGAAAAAAAGGTGGTCTTTTAAAAAAAAAATAAAAAAAAAAAAACCTGGCAAATTTTAAAAGAACCCAGCCAAGGGGGAAAAGCTTCCAAATTTTTTTTTTGCTTTGCAAAATTTTCAAAATTTAACAAAACTGGAATTTAACCATTTCAAACCTTTCTTTAAAAAATTTGGGGGAAAGGGAATTTAAAAAAAAAAAAAAGGGCCGATTTTAACTTTTTTCCTTTTTTTCCTTTGAAGCTTCCAGTAAAAAAAAAACTTTGGTTTTTCTAAAAATTCGAACTTTTATTTGGTTCTTCCAAAAAAAAAATCTTCTTAATTTTCAAAAAAAAAAGTCTTCTTTCAATAAAATTTTACCATTATTTTGGATGTTTCATTTTTTTAAAGTTAAAAAAAAAAAAAACTTTTTATTTTGGGTCGGGAAAAAAAAAATTTTTAAGAGTTTTTAAAAAAAAAAAATTTTTTAAATTACGAATTTTTTAAAGCCGCGTAATTGCTTTTTTTTTTGGGGCCGGGGGCTAAACCTTTCTTTTGAATTTTAAAAAACAAAAGTCAACTTTTTTTTCTTTCAGCTGATGCTTGTTCCAGCTCTGGTTTTGCAACCAAACTTCAAAAAAAAGAAATCAAAAACTTTAAAAAAAAAACAAAAAGTTGGGCTTGGAAATGCGAAAAGGGGGCAAAAAAGATTTTTCTGTTTTAAACCTTTGCGGTTGTCTTAATTTTTTCTTTCAAAAAAAAATTCTTTTTAAAAATTTCTTTTTTAAAGCAAAAAAAAAACAATTTCATTTGGTTAAAGTGTTTTTTAACCCTGTAAAATAACGAAGATCTTTGGTGTGGAACCAAAAGGGTTGGAAAGGCTGCCATTTTGTTTTCCGGCTTTTTTAAACGGGACGGGAAAAAGGTTCCAAAAAAAACTGCCGGCAAGTTGCCAAAATTGAAAAAGAAAGCAAAAAAGCTTTCAAACTCCGCCAGTAAACGTCTTCCTTCCGCTGGGGGGGCTCCGTCTAACTGTTCAAAATTTTTGCAAAAAAAAAAAAGCGGGGCCAAAAAAAAAAAAAAAATTTTTTTTTTGCCGAAAAAAAAAACTTTCAAAAGGCTTTTTTTTCAAAAAAAAAAAAAAAAACGGTAACTTCCACAAAAAAAAAAAAAGAAACAAACCAATGGGTGATGTCACGACAGGTTCACACTTGTTCCAGCAACAGCTACTGTATATTAAAATGACTTGTGAATTAATTTCATTGTACTGCTTTCTGGTGTGAAAATTTCCTAAAGTCAATGTATTCTTTAATGTAATTATCACATTGAGACATGTCTGACTGTCTGTGCGGTGTGTCATACCGCTGAGCAGGGGCTGGTTGCGTCTGTGCATGGCGGGCAGTGGGCCCAGGCGCTCTAGCCGCTGGTTCAGAACTCTGCCCAGATGGCCCGTGTGGCGAAGGCTGCCGATGGTCACGCTGTGCAGGTACACCGGCTCCACAAAGTGGCTCAGCAACGCCCCCTGTAGACCCAGGATGTTCCATCTGAGGGGAGGAAAGAGATAGGGGAGAGTGGGGGAAGTACAGAGAGAGGAGGTCAGGGACAATGCAGTGTGATGGTTTGAAGGAGGAGGGAGAAAAGGTGGGAAGAGAGACAGAACCGGAGGGAAAAGGAGGAGAAAGGGGAGCGATGGGTAGAGAGAGGAAGGTACAAAAAGAGAGGAGAGATGTGGGAGCCTCAATGACAGGTAGAGACAATTTGATCATTATCTTGATGTGGGACGTGATGAATAACAGCCACGGGACTGACAACACACACAAACAGATACACACGCATAATCTGACAGGCACGCACACGCACACACACACACACATTCCCTGGTTCACAGACACAAACCATCATCACCACCACCAACAACACTGCCAAAGGTCTCTACATCAGCATTCATTACATGGAACAACACATTAGCATGTGTGCATTCATCAGTGCCAGTGAGGTTAATGCACTGTAGGAAAACTCCCGTCAATTGCTCAGCGCGAGGGCCGATCACCTCAGGATTTGTTTCGGGAAATCCACGAGTGACACAAAATCACTGTGGGGCTAATCCTGCCAGCCGCACTGAAGCCTGATACTGTAGCCAGCTGGTCATGTGCCACCTACTGTCGAAATCCCCTTTATTTAACCAGCAGATGCTAATTTATGGATGGAAAATGATAATCATTCCTGCCCTTCATAGAGAGAGCGAGCCTGCTGCGTGCCTGAGCTGTGTACTCTCCGGTGCACCGGACTAATGAACTTATGCGAGGCACAATCAAAGGCTCGACATTATGCTACTAATTTTTAGATCATTGTTCTTTTTGTTAATCAATGTCTCTTTATCATGGATGCAATTAGAGCGGCTGCTTGTTTAGTTTTTTCTCTCTCGCAGACTTAATAATCACTCATTACGGCTTCTTTCGCTTCCCGAGCAGTCAATTAACATCAACATCAGCTTTCTGGGAATCACTGAATGCGCTCACGAAGCAGCGGTCGCCCCGCCTACGCCTTACCTGCAATCTGACAGTGAGATCTGTCCTTCCCTCTCAGGCAGAGAGGAGGAGCTTTGTTCCGAAAAAAAAAAAAGAAGAAATGCACACACATTCACACAAAACCCTCAGTGCTCCACCAAAACAGAAATAGTTTAGCCTGAAATATTAATTTACCCAGAAAGCGACACCGTGAATCAGAAACATCTTCTAATCTCATGCAAGAAAAGACAGCCATCTGGCTTGGGTGTGTGCATTTAAAGAGAGGAGAGGGGAGAGACCTCTTCTCTCTCTCTCTCTCACTTCCTACATCTATCCTTTCTTCCCTCCCCCGGTAAACGCCGACCATTAAAGTAATGTGTTCATCTGCATAAAACTGCAGCGGAATTGAGAACATCATCGTTCTATGAAAGCCATTTAGGCCCCTCAATTAAATCCAGCTGTCGACTTCAAATCAAATATTAGCAAAGGAGCTTGGCTGGGCCTGGCTTAAGGAACACAATGAGGAAAATCAGGTGGAGCAATTGCTCATTATCAAAAATGTTTATGATAAGAGCAAAGATCCTAAAATCCCTGATGGTCAAAGCTGAACTAACTATAATAAAGTGCAGGAACTGAAGGAAGTGGGGAAATAAAAAAGTAATGGGAGGTTGCAAAATGAGTGTGACAGAGGACATGAAGAGTATCCAGGGGATCACTTTAAGACTGTACAGTGTGTGTGTGTGTGGCTGTGTTGAGTCTGCGGCCCTAAGCCTCCTCTCAGTTCCACCCTCCAACCTGACCTTGATAAACTGGCCCTTGGTGACCCACTCACTTTAACGACGGCCACCCATCATTTACAGCAATATAAAAAATCGGAAAGAGGACGCTGTGGAGCAAAGAGAGTGCGTCTGCCGTCTGGCCTGGTGGGATGGATGGG
>NW_023339650.1:5493161-5509744 GCF_004916995.1 Morone saxatilis
AGCTCTGTCCATTATACATACTGTTAATGTGCTGGAAGCTTGGTGACATGTTGACTACTTGAGGGTACTTTATACAATGGGTAATGAGATTTTTCTCTGTGTTGGATTGGTCTGCAGGTCTTTCAGTCTCTCAAAGGTCAGAACTGTCAAGATGGAAATCTACTGATCACGCCAGTTCTATTGAAATTAACAGATTTTTGCCTGAAATGTTGTATTGGTGGATTTCCCTGATAAGTGATGAGAATATGGATGCCCATATTCTCATCAGGATTTATGTTATTTAACTCTTTTAAAGCATGATGGAAATACACCATGAATAGCCTGTAGCCTATCCAGCTCATTAAAAGCAACATTTAAATGAACTAAACCAGGAATTCACAGGTTGGTTTGCTTCCAGATTGTCTTGTAAAAGTAAATGACAGACTGTTCTATTCTTTAAACAGTGACATACTGTGTCATATGTATACAGTATCTATTTTCAGTGGTGCCTTCTAATAAATATGTCAGCTCCAGACCAAATGAATCACAACAGATCACACATGTAACCCCCCCCCCCCCCCNNACACACACACACACACCCCCGCACTCGCACTTAACAAACTCATGTACCCCTGCTTCTCCACAGTTACATTGTGCCAGCCAGACAAGCAACAGCTAAGAAGTTGTCTGGCACGCCTGCCTCCAGGGCTCCGCTGAGACCCGAGGCATTCGTTTGTAGTGAAGATGAATACTGGAAGAGGATCTGAATGACACCCAACTTGTAGAAACTGCAACAGCCATCACTTCAGATCTAGGCCAGTCAGAGTGGCTGAGCGACAGAGACACACAGCGATGCAGGGCACATTTTGTTGCAAGCATCGTTGACAAGAACAAAGACGATGACAATCACTTTCTATACGTACTACACACTTGGTGTCTATCATACTTGTAGCAGATTTCAAGTGTACTTCTTGAAGGGCATAGGAGCTCTTTGTGTTGCGGGCCTCTGCTCTGGGTAATTGGGTGCCATGAGGATGAATATTTTGTGAGGCCTGTCCTCATCAAGATTGATAATTGTACTGAATTGTCCTCTGGTGATGATAGCTGGGATGGATTTATCATTGAATCCTCCGACCGAGGCCTTCAGCGAGCATTTCTCATGATTTGTTCATTGACTTCTTGAATGGAGTCGTTTGACTTCGGATATTACAAGCTGCAGTTAACATTCGGAGAACTGTGGTCAGATATGATCCATTTGTTCATTATTCATACTTACTTATAATATTAAGTTATTATTAAACTCAAACTATAATAAACCTCACAGTAAGTACATAGTTTGTTTAATGACTGTAGCTATATAACTCAAGAATGATGCTGCTGAATGTCCTTCACACTGTTTCTTAGTGCTGAGGGTTCCTTGTGTTGGCAAATGATGTAGACATGCCCTTTACCTCCTGACATCCCCTTTACTCAAAACAAAGGTGGCCCCCTACGTCTCCTGCCCTCCCCCCTGACACATGATGTGTGTTTTCTGCGTGTGTGTCCACACGTCCCAGGCTGTCAGATCTTTGCACCTGCAGCACCTTCGAGTAGCTACAGTCTGTTGAAAGGTAGAAGGACGAGGGGAGGGAAGGGAGAGTAAGGAAGATGGACAGACAGTGGAGATGGCCCTACACCAAATCAATGTAATCACAGCCCTTATCAGACAGCCATTCAATCTGGAGGGAGCTCGGACAGAGAGAGAGAGAGAGAGAGAGAGAGAGAGAGAGACTGAGGGGAAGAGAGGGAGACGGCAAGGCAGGAAAGGAGGACAGAAAAAGAGAGCTTCAGTTGCATTCAGATGTCTGTGTGCGTCTCCCCCCGACACACACACACACCTCTTCTCATCTCCTCCTCCATCCTTTCATTGGCTCTGATGAGCTCCCCGGCTATTGTGTGTCCAGGGTTATTTAAAAGCAACACCCCTCGAGGAAATTCCCAGGGATCGCAGGGTCCGCTCTTATCGCAAACCGCCAAAGCAGCTCCACCTGAACCCCGAGGGCCAAACACATCGATGGACTGACTTGTCCTTCACTCTCGTCCTGCTGCTCACTTACACCGCAGCGCCAACCGAAACTGTGGCTCTGTCGTTTTGGGATAAGAAGAATTAGAACAACAGAACAACATTAATAATGGTTGTTTGCCACTTCTGTGGTTCATTTCACATTCACACAAGATGTTCCCAGTTGAGTCATTTTGCTCTGTTGTGTGAAATAAGTTTTATCTTGCTTCTAATATTTTTCTTTCAATATCAGCCTGCTACGTAGTCACGTTCATATACGCAGTCATTTCTAGTGCTTCCACTTTCAATAACAAATAATCTTCTTAGCTTATTAAGAATAAACCTGCCTTCTGTCCTTAGCTGAATAGTGATACTTGAAGAGCCTAATATCTTCTGAGGTGGTACGCAGTGTAAATGGTTTGAGAGACAGTGGTGTTGATAATATGTCCTTTTCTTTACACTTCCCTTTGCTTCTTTCTCACTGATTTTTGCCTTCTGACTCTTGCCCTAACTGGCAGCTTTGCGGTTACGTTTGTGCTGCCTGACTTTTTGTTTGCAGTGCTGACAAAGACCTCTTGCGTGGGTGGAGTTTTTTCAAGGGTGCATCCCCATTGGCTCAGGAGTTTTTGAGTGACAGCTCCATCCCCCGGACATTGTTCCGCCAGTGCAGAGAACGCGAGTTTTGGCAGACAAAACGTGTAGTGCAGAACAGACGACATAAGTGATCCATACTTTATTACACTTTATTAATCTTGTAGTGCATGACCAGTGCTGCTGTTTAGGGTACCTATGTGTGTTCGATATTTAAGGGACACAAAGGGATTTTATAGGATGTAATATTTACATTTACTTCCAAATTCAGCATGTATCAAGAAGGACTAGATATTTCCAGTCTAGTCCCATAAGGACTTACAGAAAAGGACAGTCAACCAGCACATGAGCACAACACCTGTTAAAAGTATCAGTTGTCCTTGTAGGACTGTGTTGGAGCTGCACACCTGTTAGGGAAGAAAGTAGCTGTATGTTGTATAAAGTGTATATAACTGTTTGCTCAAAGCGGTTGGGGTTAAATTGCCACATCCCAGCCTTTCTTATAAATGAGTTGCTGCCCTTCACACAGACACTGAAGACGTCCATCTGTTCACAGACCTGTTGCCTTATCACTCCACTGCTGCTCCATCCCCACAAGGGACATGTTTGAAAGCCCTGCAGTACTACAGTAATGCAAGATAGATGCAATGTGTACACATAAACACTCAAGCTTCAAGCCTCAGATATTAAGCCATGGGTGTACTGTACAGTTATAAATCCCATAACCAAAGGCTCTAATTCTGCCTCTTTCATGTCTGCCAAACACTTCCCTGAAGAGAAATTGATCAAGTCTTCAATGAGGGAAAAATCAAATTGGCTATTACAGAAACAGAGGAGTCAAGTCCATTGAAGGGATGAAATGAGCCATGAATGGAGCGAGAGAAAGGAAAAAGGCAGGATGGATAGGAGGGTCTATTGTTCAAAGAGGTGCGTCTCCACAAGAGAGAAGAGATGGGTAATAAGAGACTTGGAGGATTGTTACTGTGGCAGGCAATTCATTCCAGCTCCAAGGAGCTATAGAAAAGAAGGGCTGAGATTGGTGAATGGAAGAGTGAAGACGGGAAAATGAGTGTGGCAAGGAGAGAGATGATCTGCAGGCATGTATTGTGGTATTGTACATCAGGTATTGTACCATAACAAGCTGTCTGTCAGACGGTGAGATCAGAGGCAACTGTTGTTCACCCGTTTCACACAATCCGTCTGCTGATTTTCTATGAGGGTACCTTTAACATTGCATGATATAATAAATAACTGGGTTTGAAGTCAAGGTGAAATCCAAGACAGCAATTGCTTTGTGAAGACAGTTTTACAGATTTGGATATAATGTTCAAGCAGCACTTAACTGTCAGATTTTGTTAGCCCAGATGCGTCTTTGGCACTATGACACATATTGCACCCCGACTTTCCCTCTGTTGTAGTATTGTCAGCAATAAGCTAAAAAAGCACATCTGCGATAAAGCACAAAGTAACATGTTGTACTATAAATCAAAGTACACAGCATCAGACTATTTCAGCTTTAATAACACACAGGTCAGCAATTTGCTTCTTTTTTTATTCTTATGTATTC
This sequence comes from Morone saxatilis, assembly GCF_004916995.1. Classification (NCBI taxonomy): domain Eukaryota; kingdom Metazoa; phylum Chordata; class Actinopteri; family Moronidae; genus Morone; species Morone saxatilis. The sequence continues at coordinate 5,497,340 of NW_023339650.1, forward strand.
TAATATTAGCATATGGATATAACACTTTTTGGAAAATACGTTGTTATCTTTGGACAGAGCCAGTCTTTGTGCTAAGCAAAGTTAACCAGCTGCTAGCTAGTTTCATGCTTACGGTACAGACATGACAGTGGGATCAGGTTTCCTCATCTAACTCTTACAGGATGGACACACAGCACGGTGTGAGCAGTGTGTGGCGGCTGCAGTCAAAGGTGTACATGTTGCTGGTATGTCGATATGACGATGACCAGATCTTTTTCACTGTCTAATTTTCGCTGGGAACCGCTCTCGGAAAATATAGGCTTCTATCGTGAACAATGTCTGAGACGTGTGGCTCCTCTGACCTGTTAATGTGGGCGGCGAAGTAGAAAGCAAGACGTCCGGCGATGTACAGGCGCTGGAGATGCATGCAGAGTTTCCAGGGCTTCAGCAAGAGAGGACATATGTGTATTTCCCAAAACGCTGAACTATTCCAAATTTGTAGAAGTAAAAATAGTTTTACGGTTAATCACAAAAAACCTTCTATAACCTTTTACAGCTAACTTAAAATCTGGGACAACAGGTTTTTAGCCTATAGCTAACACTAATAAAAATGGAGGTTGCACTGGGAAACTTCCAGGTATGACGGCGTGAAGCAGGATGCCTCTTTACCACTGCTGGAAACTTCTGGGCAGGCTGATTTTCTCACTCCATCCCCAAGCATTATGTGGTTCAACATCTTCTACTGCTGCAGGCTGTACAGATCCACACTTTCCGAACCCAGGATATAGTGGGAAACTGGCTCCTATGAAACTGCGGCCTCTCAAGGACATTTTTGCCCTGAGCTCTCATTTGTTTCTCACCCCACTGTCAGCTCCGTTTCCACCACAGGCCCAGCACCTCTGCCAACACCTGTGTTCTCAAAGCAGACAGCTAATTCTCTACACAGAACCCAATGTGACTGGCACTCACCTCCACCTCTCTCGTTCTCTTTCCTCGACTGATCGCTTTGTGTGCTTTGCTAGCGAGGCTAATTATTTCAGAGAGCGAAGGTAGAGAGGGCGGGACAGAGAGACATACAGTCCAGTGTTGGGGAGGGTTCATCTTTGTGAGTGGAGATAATATTTACAGCATACATCGTGTGAGGCAAACACTGTTAACTGCAGGAACTCTAGAGCAGACAAGCACTCGTACAAAGGCAGGAGCACGCTCCTTCTATGCTCAATAGCCCTCCCGTTCTCACCTCCCTGCCTCTCTCTCTGAGGGTATATCAAAGCTTCACAGAAACAGCCGTGCAGTTTCAGGCCCAGGTTGACTTGGCTTTTTGCAGCACTGCAAAACTTGATGTCTGCCATTAGCCTCAGGGAGAGAGCGAGGGAAAGGTGAAGGAAGGTTAAATGAAACAACAAAGTGGAGGTTTGAAAGGAAAACGACACATTTTCACTTCTTGTCTCGGTATTACTCAAGTGTTACATTTTAAAATCCTTTTATGAAATGTTTTGCACAATAAAGCTCATTTGGAAATCAAGCATAAGTTCAACCTCTCTGCCCTGTGCTGTCTTCCCTGTAGGGCTGAGCAGTGCAGAGTATCAGCAGCCGGGGAAGGCCTCGTGTGTGAGTGTCAACTGGACGCTGGGTGACACACAGTTGGAGGTGGTCAACACGGCCACTGGACGGAGACGGGAATCAGGGACACCCTCACGTCTCTGCAAGCACACCCTGTTCACCCGCTGGAACAGACTGTACCGCAAGGTGAGGGCAAAAATAAATACATCTGGTCAGTGGCTGAACTGTATTTTAGGCACACAGACAGTGTTAGGTGCCTGGTAGTTGGCGCACTTCCAGGACTTGGATGAGCATTAAACTTCATTTGAATCGCAGGTACAAAACACGAGCAACAGAAAATAAGACTGTTAGAAGATATCATGTTCTTTGATTAAAAAGTTAAAGTTATTAGACTGTGTGCAAGAAAAACAAGCTCACACTTCTTTTTGCTAAGAGGCTTAAAATTGTGTTGTGCGCGCGAACTGAAGCAAACCTGATAAAACATTCAGCTATTTGAATTAGCTCAGATTCAGATTCAGGGTCAGTTTTGGATGAAACTGCGATGTGTTTAATCCCGACTGCAACAAAGAAGAATTCTGAATTTGCTAAAGCTCTGATTTACATATTTGACTGATCTTTCATCTACGGTTCATGGGTGTTGTAGTATTTACACCCAGCTGCCAGACCAAACTCAGAAGATTTCTCAGAAACAAAGAGCCAGTTTGCCTTTATTAGAGAGGTGACAGGAAATGAGGGAGATGCAGCAAAGATCCCAGGGATGCTGCGGTTCACGGTCGATGTCTAAACCCCTAAACAACGCCGCCCTCCAGGGACAAAGCTGAGATAATTAAAACACACTGGCCATTACACAGTGTTAAATTATCCAGCTCCGATGTCTTCATGTTGCGGAACACTGAGGGTATGATTAGAAGGAATGGGAATTTACAGATAAAGTTACAATTCTGCCAGAAGCAGCAGCTCCTCTCACTCTATAGAGGGTTTCTCATTGCAGACTCTCATGGTAGAAGAAGCACAGGTGTAACATTAATGATAGCTCTGTTCCATACAAGAATACCGGCATGCACAACGCCAAGGCACTGGCACAACTAAATGGATTACAGCCATTATTGATAGTACTAACTACACTGTGCTTTGCTTGTTATGACATGTTGAAATTTCCGCCGTTAAAAAGTCAGCTGCTAATTTAAATGTTAATTAAAAAACACCCTCCACAGTGTATCTTTTGCTTGCTGGAAAAATATTATGAAGTACTATTTAATTATTATGAGCCTGAACAATAGTCCCGTTTTTATATGAAGAAATGTCTGTTCCAACACTCGACTCCCTGTGCATGCTCCTCAACGGGAAAGCAAGAGGCATCCCTCAAATGTTGTCAGAAACAATACGCAATCCTTTACCATCAGGAATCACATGCAAGCAGTAACACATAAACACTGACTGCAGAGGTGCATGCCAACATCCACTCGGTGAAAAAGCACAGACACACGTGTTAAAGTCAGAGCGACAGAGCGCTGTGGCTGCAGGTGAACGCCCTGTGGACGATATGTGGAATTTCCTCTCTGCCATAGATACATTTGTTGGCCGGGCAGCATCTGCTGTCTATGCGGCTTATCAGAGACTGGCAGCTCGGATCTTTAACGTCAGCACGCAGACCTGCTGCACTTTCATTTGCATTCTGAAACTTTATGTAACAGACACTGCCTGCATCACCAAATGGCGGCCGTTAAAGCATAATGACTATGAAACCATAATTATTTGGAGGAGTACTCGAGGAGGCCCCCACCCTAAGTGCTCCCTGCGCGCCGTATATAAGGGCCACGCTAGAGCAGTCGCACTAATCTCCAAAAGAAACTTTTACTCTCTCCCTCTCTCTCTCCCCACTTGTCTCTCCGCCGATCTTCATTGTTTCCCCTCGCGACAATAGGAATGCGCAAAAAGCACAGAGAATGTTCAATTGCTTGTGAAATTTAAATGGGGAGATTACACAGCTGTTGAAGCCCCCCACCACCTCCCAACCCCACCCAAATGCATTTGTGCCGGCTCATTCGTTTTGTTTGGTCGCTCTTCTTCTTCACCCCCACCTCACAGAACCTTTAGCCCCTCTGCCCCGGCTTTATTCCTCTCTTTGTTTTCCCCTCCTATCTTCACGTCTGTCTCTATGTCGCTTTTATCTGACTGCCAATTGCTCTCTCTCCCTCTCTCTCTCTCTCCCTGTCTTTCCTCTTCTCTCTTGCTCGCTGGCCTCTTCAGTTGGGGATCCACGTGTCCGGCTCGGCGGACCGCCAGCTCATGTACTGCGAGGCCAAGATGGCGGCGCGTCCTTACCAGACAGTGAAGCAGCAGTGGTTCAGATCTCTGCAGGAAACGGGTCTCGGTACCTGGGTCAAGAAACCGCCCGAGCAGGAACAGTTCCTGCTGACGGTCTGAGGAAGTGTGTGTGTGTGTGAGTGAGATAAAGAGTGTGTGTTTGTTTAACCTTTATTTTTTTAGTGTAAGATGACTACATGCTCTTTACCAACATCCTGCTTCACACCTTCATAGCTGGAAGTTTGTCAGAGCAACCTCAAAACTCAAGGCTATCACCAACATGTGTGTGTGTCATCCACCCAATAGAAAAACGACAAGAGGAAGGTCAACTGGACGGACCCCGAAAAGAAAACAGACATAAAAGATGGTCTCTTTCTTTGACTTGCCCTTCTTTAAACGTACAAACACACACACACGTTTAAGCAAACACACACCTAAATGCCCCCCTCTTCGGCTGTCAAGGAAGGGTGGGGTAACCTTGAGCAGAATGAAAGGCAGCCGCTATCTTGTCATCAGCTATTTCCGGGCCCCAAGGCTCCCGCTGAGGAGCGGAGCCACGGGGGAGAGAGAGCGAGAGAGAGACAGAGAAAAAGAAAAAGAGAGAGTGAGAGAGGTCCACGTCCAATTACCAGCCCTGTCAGGGTGACGGGTGATAGAGGAAGAGGAAGGGAAGCGATGGGAAGAGTGAGAAAAAGAGAAGGACCAGCCCGCCTCACCTTCCCTCCCTCATTTCTGCCTTTGTCCTCCTCCTCTGACTCACCCTTTGACTCCTGACTTTCGTCTTCTTTAGTCTCCACCTCTCCCTCCTTGCCCTCTTTCCATTTTCTTCCCTCCTCCACCTCGCCTCCTCTTTGTCACTCTCTCCTCTTTGCTTGCGCCTACCCCTCCGCTCCCCCCTCCGCTCCCCCCTCTCCTGCCTTTCAAGCTCGGCGGAGGTTAACACGACATGACGACAGGTTAATACACTCTCATTTTTTCTCTCTCTCTCTCTCCCATCCTCACCCCACTGGGTAGAGAGAGGGAGAAGAATAGAGGCGAGGTACATAAACGCAGCCATTACAGCTTGCTTAAGTACAGGTGGAGGTGATGATGGAGGGAGGGGAGTAGCTTCCTGTGTTTCCCTCGCTTTCGAACTACATTTATTTCCTTTCTATTTCTGTCTCAGCTCGGTTTTCAGCCCGCCACGGCGTGTTTCTGTACATCTGAATCGAAGCTTGCTGCCAATGAGAGCGAGCTTCGGTTGTGACTCATTAGCGAGGCCTCGTTGACCTGATCGACTTGCGCTTTCGTTCTGTGGTCATGACCGCCCTGAAATTTAATAGTCGAGGTGGAGAAAAGTTTTGTAAGCTCACCCCTCACTGTCAGTGCTGTGATTTTATTTGTAAACGGCATTAAACTCACAACCTTCACATACGAATGATCACAAATCAGCGAGGTGAATCTCTGATGTACATTTGCACCTCACGCTATTGTTTATGTCTCTGAGTATTTCATGTAAACATACACACTGTGTGGGAATCCTTTATGCAGCTTAGTGTTCATACCCATTCTGATCCTGACTGTGTCGTTCTGTCATTGCTGTATTCTCTTCAAGGTTTTTTTTAGTCGAGGCATCCAAACCGCCATCAGCCTGGCTCAGTCAGCAGCAAAATCTAAGTAGTGAGAGTGACATCTAGTGGTGTTTTTCTGTTGTTGTTTCCCCTGTGCTGCTCCCACCGAGCCCCCTGCTCTGCCAGCATCCTGTGCTCCGGTCAGGGTACGCTATCAAATTAAACTGTCTCACCGTTGGAAGTGTAAGAATGAGACCTTCGGTGGAGATGAGGCTCTGACACACAGGCAGATTTACACAAGAGAGAACTTGACCCACATTATGACCAATTTTTACCCATTTAACAGGTCTTTAATAGGTCGAGGATATTGGCCAATCAGTAATGCTTCACAGCTGTCAATGTGATATTCTTTGTTTTAAAGATTTAAAGGTCCCCAAAACTTAAATGACTTAACCAAAAGTAAAAACAACATTCTTAGTAACTTATTCAGAGTTAGAGTAAAAAAATGTGGTGTGTTCATATTTGATTGACAGTGACCAGATTGGGATTCAAATGTTTGCTAAATTGTCATTGGTTCACTTAAGCACGCAACATTGCCTTTTTCTAAATGGAGCCTCCACCTACTTGAAGTCAGTAAAAAGAGCACAAATCCAGGAAGCTCTCATGTGAAATACCCAAAACTGCTCTAACTTTGCCAGAAAATATTCATGACTCTCAGTAAAAAGGTGATCGAGAAAACGGGGCCTTTAAATGATTTGTTTGAAGGTAGCGGAGTGTCCCAGCGTCTCCTCTAACACTGAGCAGGTATGGTCGGGTCTCCCTTTCAAAGATGACAGCACTAAAAATATTTTAGTATCTCATGTTTCATTGGAGTTTTTATGTCCCATGATGGTCTGCATGTCACTTTAAAGCTTTTTCATCACGACGAGAATACAATTCTGGGAGACATTTACTTTTTATGTCATGACAGTGACAAAATATAAAGATATTGCTCCAGTATATTATCTGCTAGTGGCATTAACCTTTTAGGGCCCCCTATTGACCACCACCTATATCAGCAGCTTTAATATGCACCCAGAGAACAACTTCTTTTTTGTTGGAATAGTATCTGGCCCCAGACTTTCTGCCTGTCACATAGTTTGTGCTAATCTAATTAAATGCAACTTTATTTAGAAAAATAAACAGCGTAATTTAAAATAATAATAAAAAAAGGAATTAAGGGCAACGAGAGAAGGAACAACAGGGCAACAACATTAGTTCATAAAGCCTAATTGACATACAATGAACCTGGGAATTCTGGGTCTCCTGGGGGTCTGAGGGTCTTGGCCTGTGGCAGCTTTAATAAAAAACATTGGACGTCAGTTTTCAGGGACTCATGTTGCCTGATTCTTTGTTTACACCTCAACCGAGCGCTGGAAATCCTGAATCTGCTTTACCATGGCAGCAAAGATCAGACTTTGTGTAAATCTTGTCTGTGTGTATCAAAACCGAGAGTCAGTGTTTGTCTTTCATCAACATGTGGTACAGATTGTTTACTGTCTGAGCGTCTGTCATCAGCCTTGATAACTTCAGACCTCACACGGTTTGTCAACAACAGGTAACAACACTGCTCACTGCTTCACACCACGTTTCATAACGGCTGCATTAGCCATGAAAACAGATTTGCAGATTTATTTTGAGAGATAATAAATATAAGGCATGTCTGACTGGCAATATTGTATCAAAGAGTGTACATATGTATAAAAGATGTTGACCAAGATGTGAAAGAGATCCTAAAATGTCTAATTATGATGTAAATTAAAGTATATGAAGAATTGCTGCTACGGTCTGTAAATTGCACTTCAGTAACAAATAAAAAGTGAATGTTTGTACTGTATATGTGAATAAAACCACAAAATCTTGTAATTTTACCTTGTCTTGATAGTTTTTTGATTAATCACCTTTTGATGTCAGTTAAATGTATTATATTGTATCTGAGCACTGATATGGAGCCATTCCCACGTTGACAGCCTCATGATCACCTTTCTTTAGCCAGCGCTGGCCCCTCCAGGAGCATCCAGACAAATATTAAAGAGGCCTCCCTCCTGCCTCTCCCAGGGGAAATCCATGGGGAAATGGTTATCTCTTTTAGGCTCGGTGGCAGGTGTCATACAGACCAGCCACCAAATTAGCCTGGAGGAAGAATGAAGCGAAGAAGAAGAGGGCGAGGGGGGATCGAGGTATGCCTCCTCAGCGCCATCCCCCCTCCCCCCTCCCCCCTAAGGCCATGGAGTCGACTGTGTGCTCTACAATAAACATCATAATTGACAATTTGCTCCAGTGGCTGGTCACGGCCAGCCGGCTGTAATCTAATGGATGCGGACAGAGAGGTAAGACTCCACAGAATATTCTCTCTCCCAGTGTCGGGCTGTTACTCAATGAAATCTAAGAGCCATAACGCTCTAAGTATGACACTATTTCAACATGTAGGCTCAGACTAACATACACTACTTACATAAGGATGATATCTGCTTTTATGAGTGGCCCAGCATCTTCAGTAAAAATAATCCAACAATGCTCCAACCTTTATTTTGGAACCAAATGGCCTCTGGGTGCAAAAGACAGTAAAAATGGTGTGAATTAAAGTATATTCACTCAATTACTGTATGTAAGTTCAAATACTGCATGTCTCTAATTGTACTTTAATGTTTCTACTTCACTATATTTCAGAGGGAGATTTCACCTCTAAACCTTGCATACGGTTTTATTTAAACATGCAATAACTGATTTTGGCCACGTGGGGGCAGCATAAAGAAGTTGTGAACCCAACATTGACCTATCAAGTTGATATAGTGAAGTTCGCAAACAGTTGCTTATTTATCCATCCAGCAGTTATGGAGCAACATGATCATTCATTGGGAGTCATGTTTGTGGCCACCCAATGTGTCTGCATGTGGTGCTGAGCAGGTTGAGGGAACCAAAAACAGTAAAGTTACAGCCACACAGCTAAACACTGAGCTCAAACTCTGCAAAGTTCTGTAAAGCCGAGGGGAGCTGCAGATTCATGTAACAGTTCTTTGTAGGTTCAGCGCTGCCAGCCACCCCATAATACATTACCAATATTCAATAAGGCCCTATTAAATGACATGAAAGGCCAAATGAGATTATTTCATACAAACGAGATTAGAGAAGAATTAAAACAGATTTGTGTAGCATTAGTTTTTTTTTATTTCCTACCCCATTAGATAAATCAGGACCCCACAGATTAATCTAGTGACCCATTGGGGGTTGGGACACTGGACTAAACTCTATCTGCGTAGTATTTACACTACTAATGCACTGCAATATCTGTACTCTTAATAATAGGGACGCACAATATGGACTTTTTTCAGCCGATATGATAACCGATAAATACCTGCTTCTCATGACCAATACCTATACAATATCCGATAATTTAGCTTTTTTCAATTTTAAATATAAGTTTATAACCTGTAGTTTTTACACACCTGAGGGTAATGAAGGTAAATAAAGTTTTAGGAAGCAAAGATAGATGATTAACGTTCCATAGCTCTGTTCATTATAACGTCACAAACAGACTTGGGGTTGGCTGTAATTAAATCATCCTGATAATTTATAATGTAAATGTCCCATTATCATCCAATAATTTATCTGTCCTGATGATTATCGTGCATCTCTACTTAATAATATATTATATATAAGATAGGTCATTTTTTATACATTTTGCTAATAATACTTCTACATGTAAGAGAGTGTTTCTGCTTTTACTTAAGGGTCAGAATAATATAGGCGTGTGTAAAAATAAAAAAGGTTTATAAGACATGAGCTACAATGGCATCACATCTACAGTGACAGCTTTTTTGACAGTTTTACAGACACTAGAAATTGGACTAATGTAATACACACACGTCCTGGAGTAAGAAATGGCAACATGCTGCTTCAAGAGTCTGATTAACTTAAACTTGTGTCTTTGGTAAAGATATTGGCAGTCAACAAACCAGAAAAAAACACCATTTTCCTGGAAGACAGCTGAATACAATAAAATGAACGATGGGCTGAATTCTATTTAGCTGCTTTGGTGTCAGGGTCCTGTGACAGAATGTTTAGTTTAGACACTATATCTAAAGTGAAACGTATTTAAATGTATTTTATTTATTGAACTTCACTGAAGTCTGCTATTACTACTGTATGCAATGGTGTCGCTGTCACATGGCATCCTTTTAACCTTAGCAACAAAACTTTACACAAACTAAAAATATTCAAAACAAAATAAATATGTTCCTGTTTGCACTCTAAAAATATTCCTACAATTTATGGTTCCTTGTCATTAACTCTAGACATTATTCCAAGCTACTGGATTAACATCCAGATGAAGTGTGATTTTTTAAAATGATACATTTTATTGAACTGAATAAAAGCGTGAGAGCGTAAAAAAGCGTTTGTGTTAAATAAGATGAAAAAGAGACACGAAAGCCAGGAAAAGGAATCACACGTTTTTATTGGAAAGTGTCAGAGAGCACGTACCCGTCACAATAAAGTATGCAAAGTAGATCACATAATGAAGTTTGAGGTGAATATGAGTCGCTACAATGAAGCGAAGCCTATCCACTTTTTTACCCCTCCAATCTGGCACACAATAATTTAATGTATCAATCCAAAATCATATTTCCTCCAAGTCAGAATTCATGTGGGGTGCAAATCGGACTTGCCTTTCTACCTGCAGATTAAAATGACATTGATATCAGTGGGCGCGAGATTGAATTCCCTGAATGAAGCAGGAATGAAAATCATATCTGCACTGTGCAGTGGAACACAATTAGTTATTTAACAAGCATTTGGAAAAGTGCATTGATGCTCAGATGGATAAGGCTAATGCACCATTTTCAATGCAATGGTAAGGCATTTAAATACGTTTATTACATTTTTAGGTTCATGCTACTTCAGATTCCATCCTGACTCTATTGTTGGTAGAAACAGCGGGAGAGTGTGTAGCCTGAAGCCAACTTTTGGGTAAGTTATGCATACCTATGTACACTGAGCTACATCTAACACCAGCCACACGAGTACATAAGATCATTTAATGGAATTTACAGCAATGAAATAAGTTAAACATCTGAAGATACAAACTACAGCATGACTTCATTTTAGGATATTGCACAACTGTAACACAGAGCCTCCTGGATTTCGTTCAAGCCCAATTCTAGTTATACTTCTCAAACTGAGAATCAGTGCGCATTTCAAGTCATATTCACTGATTTCCAAGACAGCAACGGGCTTCACTCTGAGCACCAGAAACAGAGAAGAGCTGAGTTATTGCTTCTGTATTTGGTATAAAGAGTGCCTCTCACAGACTGCAAAGCGCCATCTACAACAAAAGGTGCAAGAGGTCACACTATGGGTTCAATGCAAAGTGTAAACACGATAACTTCATATTGACAGGCTGTTACTGAAGCACAGAAAATAACCAGTAACCAACAAGTTCACTTGGGAATAACACATTACAGCAACACAGGGCTCTAGGTTGGCAACGGGCTGAAGAGGATTGGTCTGTATTTCACTGACGCAAGTAAATATGGGCGCATATTATGGCTAAAAGTACTGACACCTAAACCTGTAACACTAGATTATGATAACGCTGAACACATCCCATTCACAGACCTACAAGAGATTTGTGAACAACAGAAGTGCAGTTGTTTTCCCATTATTGCTATGCTCTTGACACTTTGCATTTTGACAGAGAGGCAGAATAGAGTAATACTTTTAAAAAGAAATCCTACTGTAAACATGGAACAAGGCAGAGTTACAGTATCATAAGTCTGAAATATTGACGAAACAAAAATCTGGAAGTCTGGAGGCTGGCTGTGAATTGAAAGCATCAAAGGTAACAGGCAAGGACTCAAACCTCAGTGAGTGAAAACGGTCACACAGGATACATTTTAAGACAACTGAAGGACCCCGCAGCCTGCATGCTGCACAGCTGATCTGGCAGGCCTCAATATGATATGTTTTGTTCCATGATAAGAAATATTCACTAAAAGGATAAAAACATTTCACAGAACAACGTTATCTCTGTCAAACTCCACCATCAAAGGGTAGACGACTGTAAGACACAGCAACAACCTGCAACACAGGTCACTTAATGAGGCCACGACATAATATATATACATAGCGTCTTTATATCATATTCTACAAACTCTGGCCTTTTAATTGTTCTCACACACCTTTACAAGTAACATTCGCAAAACGGGTTTATCTACATGCACGAGCAACCATTCAGCAGTAACTAAACAACAGTGATGTGAACAGCAGCCTGTGACTGTGGAGTCAAATATATATATATGTGTATATATATATATATATATACACACTTTAAAACAGAAAAGGCTAGGAGTAAAAGGACCAGTCTAGCCATGTCACAATTCACGATTCATGCTAAATAGGTGAAAGGGTCAAATACAGGAGATCAGCTCTGTGGCCTCGTACACACTTTGAAAATGTTGGAACCGTGTCCGTCACTTAACGCCGGGAGATGTTCCTGCAGGTTTCAACTGCGCAATAAATGAGTCATTCATCTGGGGGATGTGCTCCTGTCAATCCATGTGAACAGCTGCATCGTCAAAAGCAACACTAACTTTTTTTTCCCTCACACAATCCAGCAGCTGGAAATCAGTGACATGATGACTAAAATGCTTCACGGGGTAAACACTTCCAACATGCTAGCATGTGCGAGGCCACAGATTACAGTGTTTGTGTACCGCCTCCTTCTCTACTGTGTGTTTCTGTGTGTGTGCGGCAGTGGCATCACTTCTCCTGCAGGAGGGCGGGGATGTTGATGTTCCAGCCGATGGCCTGTCTGTCGAAGCCGCAGGTGAACAAGTTGCACGACTGGTTCTCTTCATTCCACGCTGTACAGCACACCATTCGTCTGTGACCCTGCACACACACACACACACACACACACACGCACACACGCACACACGCACACACACACACACACACAACACACACA
>NW_023339650.1:5509844-5511075 GCF_004916995.1 Morone saxatilis
ATTTTATTATTACTGTATATTGATCCTGTATATATATATATATATATATATATATATATCTGTAACTCTCACCTTGTTACTCTGTCTGTTCTCCTCTTTAGTGCCCTCAGGAAATGCTCGCTCAGAGCGTCTTGGCAGAAGTGCCTGGCCAGGTGACGAGCTTCTTCAATACCATGAGACTGCGACCACCCCATGAGGACACACCGGTCACTGACCACTCAGCGTCAGCCCCCCCTGTGGATGTATCCTGAGGACCAGCTTTTCTCCTGAGTATGCCAACTACAAATGCACTTACAACCCAAACTCTTGCATGGCGAGCATGCAACATCCAGTCGTGTTAGGAGTTGTAAATACTATATAACATTACTATAAAGCCATAGTTCACATGTCCAAAAAATTGCTAACATGTACTTAACACAGATATTTAATGACTCAAGTGCCAGGATTGTTAACAATTTAAGTAATATCTTGTTTTATTGATCTGCACAGTTTTCTTAATTGAATTACCAATGTAACTTGTGACACAAGCTCTTTGTTTTTTGTGGAACATTTGAGGCAGCTAATAACAGCCATCTCATTTGTCCGTCATAATGTCTACATGAAACAGCTGAAGCACTTAATGTGTTCTCCATATCATTTCCTCCAGTGTCTACATATTGCAATGATCACTTGTTTGTTGGTTTTCAGAGTTTCATGTTTCTCTGGGAAATTCTATTTTCATTGAAACATAGACCTTGAACAAATATATAGCTGTACCAAATACAGTGAAGTCAAGTTTACAAAATATATCCACATATAATGGATTAATGCATTTGTTTAAATTTTTATCTTTTGTAGATTTTACACTACAAAGGCTATTATGTTGTGTCCTTGCTGCTGTTTTCTACTAAAGTCAGTTTCTGTTTTTATACTGAATATCACATTTGATTTGACTTACTGTTTGGTGCTTCCCTATGGGTGTTAAACATGGAGAATCCCTAGAATTCATTATCATCAGTATCCATGGGGAGCTTGGTAAAATGCACGTTTACACAAATGTACATTAGACTCTGTCTTAAAAAGAGGTAGTAAAACTAATTTTACTGACTTTCATAAAAATGGTCTAATACATTCACTATACATGTATATGTATTTGTTTTACCAATCACTGTGGCTTTGCCTTATGTAACATACTTTGACTGATTTTATCCGTATTTTATGTAAATATGATTTCCAGTGCAAGAAAAAAAGT
>NW_023339650.1:5511088-5515298 GCF_004916995.1 Morone saxatilis
AGTTTCCACTTCAATATTCGTAAAATTATTACACAATTTGAAAGATTTGTCATATGTCTGTGCTCCTGTCTGCATCTCATGACATTAAAGAAATACTGTGTGTATTTTCACAAAGTAGTGATTCATGTTCACAACCTATTTTGTGCATTCTTGAAATGTGTGTCTGTGTCATAAAGTACATTATAAATGTATACAAATATAATCTACATAGTTTTACTGTACTGTTACACAGATAGAGCTAGAGTACACTTTAATGTCAAGTATTATCATATTATCATCTTTACCTTGATGCCAATAGAGTGCAGTTGCAAAAAAACAATATGTATTATTATTATTATTATTATTATTATTATTATTATCATCAGTAGTAGTAGTATAGGTATCAACAAGAGTACTTACATACTAATGGTCCTGCCCTCTGGTGGCCAATGTGAGTAACTGCATAACAATATTAAATTGGCCAAATTCGCGTCACTGCTATGACAGCATGATAACACTTCCGGTGAGTTCTTTCAAAATACAGTGACTAAACTAAAACAAATGGACACAAGTGAAGTGAAATGACCAGTGCTGTTAAACACTGTGACCCCTGCAACGATGCTCAACCTCTTACATCGATATGTCAATACACTCCAGCAGCGTCACGGCTGATGTAATCGTTCATTTCCGGTGAAGACATTCAAAATAAAACATTGAAATTAGGCAGGAAGAGTGAATTCGCGCGGTGTCAAACGGGGCTGTTGTTGTGGTAACGACGTAACGGTGCGTCGCTCTGGGTGTTGACCATTGACTGGCAGAGCTCAAAGGTTCAAGCGGAGATTTAATCGCGACACTTTAGGAAAGGGCGGCACCTCAACGAGCACCACTCAACAACAACTAAGTGTTTTCTTCCCGCGACTCCTGTAACTGTCAACGGTGAGTTTGGGTTTAAATGAACGGCTGACAGCTAATTATCTTCGGATTTTAACACGGTAAAGGTGTTAATGTAACTTACTAACTAGCGTTTACGGTTTACTAGCGCAGTTAGCCTGCTAGCATTAGCTGCTGTAACTTACTGAACTCTGCTTTTGTCCTCCCCACCGCCTGGACCTCATTAGTGCTCATGTTATTGTGTCATATTTTCCACGAAACTCGGTTACTGCTTACCAGGCCGTGGCTGAGTGAGGCAGTACGGGGTTTGTGAGGTTGTATGAAGGCAGCTAGACTTTCACGTTACATGTGTTTACGGCGTAGCGTTTATTATTTAACTAATACCTCCGTGTTGAGCCAGGTCGTGAAGGTGAGATAATATAATTTACCTACCTACTTTGTTACACACATTTGTTTTCGTTGTGTCTTCTCTACGCGGTGCTACTACTCTTCACTAGCATCTCCACCATTTTACACACCACCGTCAATTATGGTGCGTTCACAAGCTTACAGTAACATGTTTGGTTCCCACAGTAATGCTCCTCTCTGCCTGTGTTATTTCTCAGACATGGCTGCTCAGTGTGTGACCAAGGTGGAGCTGACTGTGTCCTGTGACAATCTCCTGGATAAAGACATCGGCTCCAAGTCCGACCCTCTGTGTTCTCTGTTAATGAGCAGCTCTGATTCCCAGTGGTATGAGGTCCGTGACATTTGACTGGCTCTGCATCAGACTGCATAAAGATCCACAGTTGATATTTATGAGCTTATATAAAACTGCTAAAATCTGGTTTATTATTTTTGCCTGAATGTGAAACCAAAACATGTCCAAAACGTTTATTTTGAAAGGTAAAATGCATCCCTATCTCCTCTGCTATGGGAAACTGATTGTGCAGGTTATGTAAAGTGTATATTGTGACTAGGTGTGACAATTGCATCACTTTTCCACTTGCAAGAGAAAATCTAAGAGCATTGTTAATCGTTAACTCCAGATGGGAAAAGTCAGTGTTGTGTAAAGCAGCGGCTGCATCATGTCCACTTCCTGTTTCACCAGTGCATGTGTGCAAATACATACCAACTTTACCACTTGAGTTCACAGCAGTGTTATTTCTCAGACTCCTGGATCTCATTGCAGTCCAACCTTTCCTAACAGGTGGGACGAACAGAGCAAGTCCAGAATTGCCTCAGCCCAAAGTTTGCCAAAAAGTTTGTCATCGACTACTACTTTGAAATAGTGCAAAAACTGAAGTTTGGGATTTATGACATCGACAACAAAACTGTCGACCTGAGTGACGATGACTTCCTGGGACAACTGGAGTGCACCCTGGGCCAGGTAATGCGCTCCTCTCTTCTTCTGGAAGGACACGACTCGGTGTTCACAACACATGTTCATACAGAGTCGTCCTAAATCCGATAATTGTGTTGATCAGGGTGTGCTGAAGGTTACACGCACACATACTGTAGTGTAATAACACACCACTGTTTGACCATGTTAGAGATGAAGCATGAACGTCCTTGATAAGCAGTTGCTGTGTCGACTCTCTCTGTGTAATCTGACCCCAGATGTTCATTGTACCTGTTTGTTCTGGCTGTTTGCCTTGTTGTCTTGAGACTGCTGTGTTGTACTCATCCACCTCTCTGCTGGATTCAACTATTCATGCTGCTGCTGCTTCTTTCTTTCAGGTTGTGTCCAGTAAAAAACTGACCCGACCGCTTGTCTTGAAGAACAAGACCCCTGCAGGAAAAGGGACCATCACAGTGAGTGCCAGAGAGAGAGAGAGAGAGACAGAAATGTTGTTTGGCTGTATTTTTATTCCCCTGTTATTTATTAATTTGTCCCCTATTCTGCTGTAGATCAGTGCAGAAGAAATAAAAGATAACAGGGTGGTGAATTTTGAAGTTGAAGCAAGGAAACTAGATAACAAGGTATGGGTAATTCTTCTTATTCTTTTAGATATTGTCTCGATCTATCTACATTTTACTTATTGGTGTGTTTTATTCCTATATTCATTCACAGGATTTCTTTGGGAAGTCCGACCCTTACCTGGAATTTTACAAGCAGACAGAAACTGGATGGCAGCTGGCTCACAGGACAGAGGTACACATGCTCATTTTGTGTTGTATTGTAATTTTAAAGATCCCCTCCAGACCTGTATTGAGGTATAAAGACAAATAGTCTATTTGGAACAATAAATTGTGTCATATTGTGCACATATAACATCCAGCTGTAGGAACAAGATAAAAAAGCATGTTGTTGAGTGCAGGGGGACTTCAATTTCTTTCCTGTCACAACTCAATGGTCCATTTTCCAGAAGAGTTAAATAAAACTGTGAAGAGATGTTAGTTAGTAAGTTGAAGCTGCTACACTGACCATGGAAGACGGAGTAACCTGTGCTGTGTCAGATCTGTACCCATGGATTTCAGCCGTAACACTTCCATTTCTTGTTTTCACTCATCTGTATGAAAAGAGGAACCACTGTCCGACTGTGTTACACCACATTCACAGCCATTGCAATAACATGTATGTTGGGCCGTACTCCCTTCTGTATAATCACAAATCAAAGTCGTACAGTTGGAATAAATGCCCCACACACACTCTCTAGATTCTGTAACCCCCTTCCTGTGCTCTCCCCAAACCACTGCACTGTCGCAGGCCAATTCAGTTTTTACCAACAAATGTGATGTTGTTATGGTGTTATTGTGAATGAGGAAGCAGACGAATCACATTTGTGGGTGAGATTGAATTAGAGAACTGTGTTTTGCAGACATTTTTATTAGATGAAATGATGATGAATATGATTTTAAATCTGACCATCTGACTATGACCCTGACCTGGGTGTCAAGACTGAAGTATGTATTGAATTTAGACCTTCAGCATCCTATTTTGCAATAATCTGTATCATGTTTTTTGCCCTTTATAACCACTCACCTTAATAAGTGCACATGATCTGAGGGGTTGACAGAAATAGGAGCTCACCAGACCCAGTTAGACTAGTTTATTTAATTTTAAACACATTTAAACACCAAAAACGGATGTGGGGACAGTGGCCAAAGATGTAAAGTGTTTTTAAGAGTAACTTCTCTTAAATTTAAGTGTTTTGTGTTGTGGATGGTCCTTGCCATAAAGGACAGATATTTTCTTAAATAGACCAACTGAAGTGTAATAGCTTTTGTTATCTGCTAAACCATACATATCTACTCTTTAAATCACTAATGGATAGCGTCTGTTCTGTGTCTACGTTGATGGCAACCTTCTTTCCATACAGCCAATACAATGGTATCCCTCCAGCTGGCTGAGACAAAA
>NW_023339650.1:5515399-5519893 GCF_004916995.1 Morone saxatilis
TATAATTTTCAATAATTCTGTCCTCAGGTGGTGAAGAACAACTTGAATCCAACATGGAAACCCTTCCGAATCCCCCTGCAGTCCCTCTGTGGAGGAGACATGGACAAACCTATAAAAGTAACCAGAATACCTTTTCATCATATTTGTAACTACTTGCACATTTGTGCAACATGTGTTTGAATGGCCCCTTACACCTGCAGCTGCATGGCCTGTTTCTGACACCAGTGGCACTGTGTAAATTCATGGTCATGACATAAACCTTTCTTAAGGGTGTAAATAGTTTTCAGAGCAAAGTGATGTTCAGTGCTAGTTTTATGATATATATTTTTTTTAACTTCTGAAGCGAACATGTCAGGAAGGAAGCTGTTTCCAACCGTACAGTACAAGTGAGTTACCCAGCGCGTTGCAGTGTCTATTTTTCATCTTACCATCACTTAATGGGTGAAGTGTGTGAATGGGATGGGAAGACGCCACCTCGGCAGAGTCTCCGGCTCTCTCAAGTTTCCTTCATCCAACTCGATTCTACCATGAAAACACATTTGTCTGGAACTACAAACTTCTTCTTTGTTAGTCATTTTACTGTTCGCGTCTGTCAAGTATACTCGTATTACAAAGACACGTGTTTTGAATCTCACTCTTGCATGGTTTTTTTTCTTCTATGTTCTACACCTCCATTTTTTTTCAATTCCCATAAAGGCTCAGTTCACTGAAATGACCCCCCCAAAAAAACCTTCTCTCACCACTTTTGGTGTCTGGCCTTACAGACAGTTTTGGTTTTATCTGCCCATATTTAGAATCTACTGTGGCACTTTGGGTAATGCACAGATCTCGCTGTGAACACATTAGAAAGGAACTGCTCCTTTTTTAAAAGCGTCTCACAGTGAGCTCTGGGTTATTTGTTTTTGTGGTCTGGGTGAACTGCCCCTTTAGTGGTATTTATGTTTCTATGTGAAAGATTTAACAGTTTTCTGGTTTGGCACATCACTGTGTGTTTCTATGTGTTTTCAGGTCGAGTGTTACGACTATGACAACGATGGCTCACATGATCTAATTGGAGTATTTGAGACCACAATGACACGCCTCAAAGAAGCATCACGAACATCTCCGGTATGTGTTTGTTTGTGTTTACATTGTTTGGTTGTAACAACCATCAAATGCTATTGGAACAGCGTCAACCCATTTGAAGCTGCTCATTCTACTTGTAGCTTATGTTGTAATTAAATTGGGTTTCGGTGATGTCAATACTAATTTAGTTTTTATGGTCTTCTGACATTGACGTGGACATCCATGCTGTTTTTTTTTTTGTTGTCCTCAGGCAGAGTTTGAATGTGTCAACAGTAAAAAGAAACAGAAGAAGAAAGGCTACAAGAACTCTGGGGTTGTGGGCGTGAAGCTGTGCCAGGTGCAGTACTGTTTCACTGAATGTGTTCACCTTGGATTTCATACATAGATTTGAGATGACATGTTCTGCAATACTGTGTTTTAGGTGGTGAAGGAGTATACCTTCCTGGATTATATCATGGGTGGCTGTCAGCTCAACTTCACTGTAAGTTTTGGCTTCTCTATTAATGCCTGTTTTCATTCATTTGTATTCTTGGGTTACTAATGATATCTGTGTCTGTTGTGTATCTGTTCCTGCATTACCTGCGTGTCTGCCCGCTCCCTCAATGTCTTGCCAGGTGGCCATTGACTTCACAGGCTCCAACGGGGATCCCAAATCTCCTCAGTCTCTGCATTACATCAGTCCTCAGGGTGTCAACGAGTACCTCTCTGCTATCTGGTCTGTTGGCAATGTCATCCAGGACTATGACAGGTATGAGACATAAAACACTGTCTAGTACATTCAAAACTTCAATATTGCGCAGATCATGGCATTTTTCATCTGATCGGTATCGGCTATGTTCAACTTTATTGGTCCGATCTTTGGTTTTACATCCGCTGTGATACAGCTGTCATACGAAGCTTTCATGTACGGTGCAGCCATCGTCAACTCTCTCGCTCTCTCCTTTCCTCCACTCTGCTCTGTGTGAGAGAGCAGGAGTAGCCCCGCCCGCTGCATGGGCAAAACGGGACATCCCTACTTCATATGCAGTATCAGCATTTGTGCAAATTAGTTCCAACTTTCTCAAGAAATAGCCCTTCACCAGTGTTCCCTGTTAGTTGTATACAAACCTTTTTCTAACCTTCTGAGATGTCCTGATGACAGGACAGAAGCATATATGAACATAAGCCCTATCCAACTGTATGGTGAAAGTATCAGTGTATTTGTGACAAATAATTTGCATTTAAATGACAAAATATTGTGTCACTTATGTTCTAGTGTTGTTTGTCCCTTCTGTGTAGTGACAAGATGTTTCCTGCCTTTGGCTTTGGAGCCCAGATCCCTCCCACATGGCAGGTAAGATTGTATTTACATGTAAAACTACAAATCCATGCAAAAAGAGAGCGCTGCTGTTTGCATTGAGTTTGTCAGGTGGAAAAGCTCGGGACAGGATATCTGATGGAATTGTGTTTTACTTAACAGGTTTCCCATGAGTTTCCTCTGAATTTCAATCCAGCAAATCCATTTTGTGCAGGTTTGTTTGAAAATCTGTCTAAATGTATCTATGGTGCAATGATTTTTAAGGCTGGTTGAAACTGATGTTTATTATTTATTGAACATATGCCACTTAATATAAAGTAGGACTCACTGTGCTGTGTGTGTGTAGGTGTTGAAGGTGTGGTGGAGGCCTACAGGGTATGTCTGCCCCAGGTCAAACTCTACGGTCCCACCAACTTCTCCCCCATCATCAACCATGTCGCCTGCTTTGCTAAACAAGCCGTCCAGCAGACCACTGCATCAGTGAGTATTTATCTGTTCAGCCATCACCATTAATATGACTGTAGCCTCTCACAGCCCTGCATGCACAGAAACTCTCCATATTTAGCAGAAGTTCTCCATCAATTCATTGCAGTTCATCAGTATTAGTCTGAAACACTCCATATTCAGGAGTCATTATTACTCTTGCAGTGAACGTTTGGTTGTGTCAGATTGGAAAGAAAGCCTGTCAGTGCTCATTTCCTAATTCTTTATGCGTAATTTGTACAATGGAGCAGGATGATGTCATAATAGCTTGATCCAGAGCAGCAGGAGTTCCAGGATAATAACACAGCAATTGCCTGTTTAAGCTATTTTCAGATGCCAGGCTCATAGTTATTAGATTTATACGCCCAGGAGAGGTGGTACATTGCAATAGTGTTGAATAGCTGGATATATCTGGTAGGTATAATTAACTTAATGCCAGTGTGGAATGAAATAACCATCAAAATATTTACACTATTGGTACGACTCACTTTCTTGCAGTCCAGGTGTCTCATTGCTCTAATTGCAGGTGAACGATGCCCATTGGAAGCAGCCAGTTAAGAATGAGGCTTAAATGAATTTGAGAAGAAAAACTAACACATACATTATGATTTAAAATCCACTCAAATACACCTTGATCATGTCGGATTACAAAGTACGCAGCATTTGGGCTTATCAAAACTTGCAAACAGTTCAGGCATTTGATTATTGATCTGCTGTCTCTGTTGTTGATGTATTCCCAAAGCAATACTTCGTTCTGCTCATCATCACTGACGGAGTGATCACAGACATGGATCAGACACGCAGTGCCAATCGTCAACGCCTCCCCGTCTGCCATGTCCATCATCATTGTCGGAGTAGGGGGGCCAGACTCAGCGCCATGGATTTCCTGGATGGAGACGACGGATCCTGCGCTCTCTGACTGCGAAGCCGCCATGACGAGACATCCGTCCAGTTTGTGCCATGTCAGCAGTTCCAAAAATGTAAGTCTGAAAATATTAAGCAATTATTTTATTTTACTCCCCCCCAAAATTTTGGGGGCCCCCTTTAAATGTGAATTGTGTTTGCTGTGATTTCAACTCAAGCCATTGCATTAAAAGCCTGCATGCATTTCAAGCTTTCTTTTTTTCCCTAAAACATTTACCTGCGTCATTTCAGATTTAACTGGCTTCAAAAATTACACATCCAAAATATGGTATATTAGTGTCCCTATCCAGTACCCAAATTCCCAGCCCCTCGACTCACTGGCTTAACTTGTGTCCTGTGTATTTATCTCTTTTCAGGCGCCCAGCCCAGCTCTTGCCCAAAGCGTATTGGCCGAGTTATCAGCCAATGGCCTCCTTCCTTCAGTTTATTCAAACTGAAGCCTCCCCACGATCCAGTCCTTCATAGGGGTACCCAGATATTTCAGTCGAAAACCCCACCCCCCATCCTAGCCTTTGCTTGCTGCCTGAATCACTGCATGAATACGGCATTGTTTGCTCCCTGATGTTTTCCGTTCCCAACTTTTCCAAACTCTGTTTCGCAAACATTCATCCCATCAAGTGCTGAGTGAGAGCGATGGTACACACAATCTGCTGTACTTTCTGTCTGAGCCTGAAGCCTGGTGACTGTCTCAAATCCTATTCTTGTTTACATAAAGGGAAAATTCC
>NW_023339650.1:5519993-5565037 GCF_004916995.1 Morone saxatilis
AAAAAAAACAGTGACTGTGTCTTGATATTGATCCATACACACACGCACACACACACACGTTTAAGATGTTTTAACGATGCTGATTGACAGGGCAAACACACACGTCATTCCCGTCCTTACCATTCTGTTGCTGCGAGGGAGTCTGGCCAGCCTCACTCCGCTCATGTCAAACAGTCGGACTTGGCGGTTGTCGTGTGGCAGAGCGATGATCCTCTGGTTGGCAGAGACGCTTATCCTGAAAGATCGGATCAAGTTCACTTTGAATCTGGGACAGATTCTGTTGATACTGCTAAGTAAACTCTCCTGGAGTTTCAATCTACAGCCTGTCGCTTTTTAAATGAATTGGTAAGAGAAGTTACTGCATAGTGTATAGTTCAGCACTAGATTTACAGAAATATCTCAGGCACATTTTTGCACCACGTGCAGGCGTTTTGGGGCAGGGTTCAATGCTAAATGTTCTCCACAATTGTACTCAATTTTTACTTGCCCCTATACAAATGACGTGCCTTTGAAGCATGACCCCGTTTTATCCGCCTGGCTCTGTATAATACATAGCTGGAGTTTCGTCCACATACTCTAAACTTCAGTTTCCAAGATAATTGAAGTGCTCGCTCTCCCTTCAGCTCGTAAATTGCTGCCATTTTTTCTTTTGCATTTCTGAAGCCAAGGGCCCATTGTGTCGTGATTCATCCATGATGCAACACCATCACACAGCACTATAAGAATATACAGTATTCATAACTATGCACGTGGAATCCAAATTATCACTCAAGAATCAAGTCAGATGAAGTAATCAGTCGATATTAAATGACTCGCCCAAATCTGGGGCTTAAAAAACTTGATCAGGACACCCCCATCTGTAATAAGCACACTTTAACTTCATTCTCAGATTCTGCACGGAGCGTAACTCTCTACAAAGATGTAAAAATACTGAGTCTGGCTCTGATTGAGTTACGTCCCTTCTTTCACATACCTGTTCACAGCTGAGTCAGTGCGGATGGTTGCTATAGGCGACCTCATGTTCTTCAAATCCCACACCTTGACAGTGCGGTCGTCACTGCCGGAAACCACATTGTCACCCACCGTGAACACTGCCGACGTTACCGTGCTGCAAGAGACAGACACACACAAACACAAGAGAATGTAAATCTGTGTGCTCAAACTGGAGTCAAAAGTTTTTTTTGTTTTTTTTTAAGAGATTCATGCTGAACTCCACAATCCAATTTAAGTGCAGATTGTTGATAGGAAAGTACAGTAAAAGTGCTTCCAGTTCTTCCAACTCAGGAAAAGAGAAAGTTTCAGGAGTGAGTACTTATTTTTAGCCAGCCTACTCACCCTCTCCCACAGACGCTGTTAATTACTCATACACCTGATAGATGAGACAGATCCACACATGCGTCAGTGATATGTGAAGATACATTGTGAGCGCTGACACTACTTGAACCAAGAGAAGGTGTATCAGGTACATCAGAAAGTTAGCACTGTGGGTTTCTTGATTTAAAATGTGATTTTTACAAACACCTTCCCACTGGAGAAAAGGAATGTAAGCAGGATCACACTTTTGCTGCATTCCTGTCACATAGGTATATCTGTTAAAGCCACTTGATGGATTAAATAATGATGTGAAACTGTGCACACCATCGAATTCATTTGAGCTGTTGAGGCGCCGTGAAAGGCGGTTTCCGCTTTGCTCTCCCAGATTTACAGTGAGTCCTGTGCGTTCCACTTCATGATCATGTTCACAAAATACACCAAGAGTTGAATTCTGCCATGCTACTTCCGAGCTAGAGTTGGGCAAAATGGCTAGAGATAGCTCGATATGATACGAAACTGTGGTAGCTATACGTAATATACTACCCCACTCTACTCTTTTCTCTTTTTCTTTTTCATATAAACATACATTACATTAGCAATCTGCAACCACCACCAAACCCAGTTTCCCAGGAAGCATTTACCAACTGAAAGCTGAGAATGAGCTGTACTGTGCAAGAATGACATATTATATAGGATTTTGAAGTAAGCACATATGATGCGTGCAAATGCTATATAGTAATATTAATATTAATAATATTAATATTTGACACATATTAATGTTACAATAACAATACCTCCATGACTTTAATGACTAATGGCAGCAGGAAATCTTTAGTGGACCTCCAGTAGTTAAAGGTATATCCACTGCAGTGCTCAGTACGTCCTGAAATCACTGTAGGGCTAACAACATCTCTGATGACATACATCTTTAGATTCGAGGTGGTCTGAGGTACAGAACATTTGAAACTTTCAACCATAACGTCGCTATAAAAAAGAAAAGACATTAATCTTGTATTTTAAGTCTAATGCAAGCGTGACTTCAGCCTCATACCGGGAGATAACAGATAGAATAAAAAGATAAATGATGCATACACAATATATTTTGCTACATCGTATCATCAGCCATGATGGGCACATTGGAGGCAGGAACGTTCTTTATATGCATACAGCATCCCCCTCCTCCCACACCCTTTATTCAACCAGCCGTGATGCACTGCTCCACATGATAGCACTAAGGTCAGGCCTAGCCATTCATTTAATAGACCTTTAATATTTCCAATCTAATACTGTATGTCAGTCGCTCCTATAAGGGTTTTTTTTCTTCTTCTCCTTTTTTCCCCCTGTTCATTCATGGAGGGAAGTTTAACAAAAAAAAAAGCTCACTGATTCTTCATTAAGATTAGCGTTGAGTAGTGTCCCTTCACACACACAAGCATTGTCTAGAGTTCCACATCTAGTTTTTCTTTCTGAAACTGGCTTCCCTCTTAATTCAAATTGACATGGCATTAAGGGCTAATTAGGGGACTAAACTTTGTCCTATTAGAGAGGCCGAGGCTCAAGGAAACTGCTGTATCGTTACAGGCACCTTCTGACATTGCCGGGTACAGCCCACCTGGGAATACAAGCGGCAGAGAGAGAGACAGAGAGAAGGAAAGATAGGTGTGCTAGGTGGGAGGTGTGTGGGGAGTGTAATCAGACAAGGTAATTGATTAAAAGGTTGATTAAGGTTAAAGGGTTTTTAGAATGGGTGGTGAGGAGGGAGGGGCGTGTTCAGTGTTACTTAATGGCATCTCTGCAGTGTGTCTGACAGCCAAGGTCAAGACTCCTTGCGATCGGAGACTAAGGGAGTTGGGAAGGAAGAGGGAATCATGGGACATCACTGCAGTCAGAGAAGTTTAGGTGGGCTGAATTTCTCCCTAACCATAAGACCCAAAAGTCCATTAGACTCATAAATGTGGCACAAAATTGCATGATTTCAAGATGTCAAGAACACCCCAAGAGACGAAGCAGACATACCTTCCCGAAAGGTTTTTTCCGACAGCTAACACTGAGATATGTCAGTCAGAACCCAGGTCCCGCCTATAGCTTCAAACGCTGCAATTAAACGTAAGTATTATTTAACTGAATACAGATTTTGTGCAATTATGGCTTCAAATTGCCCCGTTTGACTTTACTGAGACGAAAGCTTTTATAGTCAGTTCTATGCTCTTCAAAAGAAAATAATCATTCTCACATCCATAGCTCATTGCCTCACAGCAGTGTATGTATGCAATTCAGGCTATTTTCACACAGAAATCAAATGAATGAATACAACTATGTTTAGTTAACTCAGCAATGAGGTTTGATTTTTTGATTGTTTTTGGATTGCAATGGCAAATGTCAGCTATGACGTGAATGAAATTATTAAGGAGTGTATTTGTACAACAGTTCCTGATTAAATGAATCCTCCGCATTGAACATACGTATCTGTGTGATGTCTGTGTGACATGAAATGAAAAACAAATGAATGAATATAAGAAAGATGTGAAAAAGTGAGTAGAGAATACTGCTGTGATATGAGGACAATCTATGATCTTATTGAGATGTAAGATGTGTACATGTGCTACTTTAAAAAAAAAAAAAAGCTTAATGGGTATGACTCCTTTTCTTGCTGCTGATATCACCATATTTTCCTATTTGAACCGCTCCCTGACTCCACATAAAGGAGTCTGCTCATTGTGGAGTTTTGTTGCTGTTTTTTCTCCTTGTTGAGCACTTTAAAGATTTATGTTACCTTTCTTTTTATTGTTAGAGGAGACAGGGACTGTCACCTCCAAGGTGCCAGTCTGACTATAGATTTAGACAGGCACCAACTCTTTAAAGTCAGATTGGCACTTCTGTCAGTTTTAGTACTTTAGATCACTGTAACTGTAAGCTACTTACGGTAGAATGCTGCATACTGGTAATGCAAAACCTCTGAACACGTGACTGAGAGGATCTGGTTATTGTATGACATGAGTGTTAATGGATACTTTAAAGTTGGCTCTCGATTGCGCAGTGTTCTGAGAGTTTTAGGAAATGTTCTTAATAAACTAAAAGAGAAATTACTGTACAAATAAGAGAAAGAAAAGTGTGATTTAAAGAAACATTGTTTGACATGGCTTTGTGCCACATTTCCTTCCTGGTTGTTATTTACCAACCAGCACAGTTCAAAAGCTCCTTTCACACTGCACAAACAACCCACTAACTGCCAATTGTACCCTTTCCCACTGAAGAAAAAAGCCATTCATTCTCGGGTCAAATAACTGCAGTAGTCACAGTGATGGAAACATGACACCAGGGTTATGGATGTAAATAGCCAGGAACATTATTTATTGTTTTTACAGTCTCCAGTCAACGTGCAACAGCAATATTGTTCTTTGTGTTGTGCAAGATGCAACACTGACATGAGAGTGAGGTGAGAGCTTCTCCTGATTCGTCAGTGTGAGTGAAAGATAGACTGAAGTACAAGACATGCAGAAGTAACCACTGTAATATTTTCCAGCACATTCCAACGTGACATGAGAAAAAAAACAGAGGCAAACTTGTGTACTGGCGATGGAAAATAAGTCATAAATCTGCTAAGTAAACTAGAGTATTTGTTCTGGTACTGTGGCTTTGACCCGTATCCTCCTTCCTAATGAGTGATTTTAATGATTGATGTATGAATTTATGAAAATCTCAAGGAACATTACAATGTACTCATTGTAAGTGGATGCGAGCGTAAGCCAGATGCTTAAAAGGTAAAATGTAAATGAAACAATTCAGGTACAGACTAAGAGGTTTTAGAGCACTTTGTTATTTTGCTGTGCTGCAGCAAAACTGACAGTCGCTGAGAACCTGGTAAGTGCTGATGTATTCCTCCAGAGACAGGATGTCAAGACTTCATACAGACACACACACACACACACTCACGCTTCAATCAAATGTCTCCGAAAGCCGTCGATTGCAGGAGAGACAAACGTGACATGGCTTTCCGTTTGTAGAGCAAGTCCGCTGTCACTTCTGGTTTGCTCTTTTTGTTAGCTCACGTGTAGTTGTCATTACTCTGCAATTATGGCGGGGTGGTGGGATAGAGGGTGTATGCTGCACTTTTAGCTGCCGCGGTTCACTGTCAGGGAGCGTTAGCTGTAATTGCCAGTGAAGACAGTGGAAACGAGAGGCTTGCTCCCCTCCAGCTCTCCAACTCTTCTGCCTATTAAACCATTCACACTCTCACTCTCCTCTGCTGTTTCCACAGGAGAGATGTGGAGCTTGTGGACATTATGCCATTTATGCTACGCCATTATGCCATATTGGAGATTCTGGAAAATTTGCCAGAGAAATGGCAGGGAGATAGCAACTTGCTGTTGTTGGAGGATATGGTTTAAACAAAAACTGTTCACAAGTTGGAAAGAGGAACAAGCATGGGGATGGGTATACATTTAGGTTGTATGCAACTGAGCGATTGTTTATGCTTTCATAATGCACCACAGAAGGACAAGTAAGGAAGTTCTCACTTTAAAAACCATCAATGTCCATTTGGGAAGGAAAGAAGAATGAAGGGAAGGAGGAGGGTTGTCGTTAACTGTGAAACACTGGTGCTTAATCTCATTACACCAATTGTCTATGGGAGAGAATTAGAGTGGGATCTGCAGGAATTATACATGTTGGGGTCGTACATAATGAGCTCTATGTAATCCCCCCCACTTGCAATCAAAGGCTCCCAGAGAGTACCAGCCAGCACACACGTAGGACAGGCACATAAACACACACACTCTCTTCTTACGCCTTTCAAAGAGCGCTGCCATTGAAAGCAACAGACAAGCCTGACAGTCATCGTTCTGAAATGAGCGTCTGCAATTGAGTGTTAACAGCGAGCGAAGTGCCAAATTACACAGAGTGGGGGATTAACGCAGAAACGGACAGATAAATGAACAGGAGAGCGAGGGAGAGAGAGCGGTAGGGAGAGAAGGAGAGGAGAGAAAGAGAAGCAAACCGTCGAAGTGGAGAGAAGTGCTCAGTAATGAATGAGAGGCAAGTGGAGGATTTGGCTTAGAGCAAAAGGGTCTGTAAATTAATGTGGCACTGTAAAAGGAAAAGGGTAAAAAAAAAACACAAGAAAATGCTGGCGGGATTCACAGACCAGACAGATGTTACAGCACCACCCTGTGGGCAAAATAAAGACTGCAGCAACTAGCCTTAACTCAAACTGCTGAAACTAAGTGAATGATGGCTAAACGAGGGTTGAGCTGTGTGTGTGAGTGTGAGTGAGTATGTGTGAGAGAGAGAGAGAGAGAGAGAGAGACTTACTCAGTGTGTCCCTGGAAGACATTGACAGAGTGGATGGACGGGTCTCTGAAGTCCCACAGTCTGAAGGTGGTGTCCCTGGATGATGTGACCACCAGGCGCTGGGTGGGGTGGGTGCAGCAGTGGGTCAGCTCCTGGTCATGTCCTGCGTACAGACACACAATAGTAAACATACTAAACTCCATGGGAAACATCATTATATGATTTTCATAGAGACACATGGTTGCTCCGGTAATAAAGTATCAAGAGTAGGTTATGTGCCAGAAGAAAACAGAGGATGAAGACAACAGACACTAGGGGTTTGGGGTTCTTTTTGGGGTTCTTTTTGACGATTTTTCTCATTTTATTTTGTTAATTTAATGGTCTGCCTCAGGAGAATGAGAACTGCTCAGTGACAGAGTGGGAGGAAAAACAGCTGTAGAGCCAGTTTATTTTCACATCTAACTGCGGTGAATTTAGGGTTTATTTTGACTAGTCCGATGACAGGGAATACAGTTACAAGGTGATCCACATGGCTCAAAACAAGACTGTAACTCCAGGGAAGACAAGGACACAGCAGGGACAGGAGAGGAGAGGCATGAGGCAGGTAGAGGAGCATGGGAGGACGGGGGAGGGAGTTATTTCTGTTAGACACCAGAGTTGGTGATAGTCTAATAAGATGGTTTGGTCAGTTTTATTTTGTTTCTGTCGAGTTTAAATGAAGTATGTTTAAAGATCACTTAACAAGGTCTTAGTTCAGGATAAGAGAGAAACTTTTTCTTTTTCTGTTTAATGAGGAAAACAGGTGTTTTTCTTTTCTCACTCACATTTGGTGAGTTTATTTTGTTCAATAAAGCTGTTAAAGCTTTATTAAACAACTTTATTATTCATTAAAGTTCCATGTAGCAAACACGCCATTCCTCTCCCAGCTGAAACTACTATGGCAGTGAATAGGGGGGATCGGGGGGAACTGGCATAGCAATTGGCGATTGTTGGACTGACGGTGGCCGGCTGGAAAATTCTTACATATCGCCCAACCCTGCTAGACACCATATTGTGCTCTTCTATGTTGGCCAGTTTACATACCAGTGAGCGTGTGAACCAGTTCAGACGTCTCCAACTCGTACAGGTTTGCAGCACGATCCCAGGAAGCTGTCACCACTTGTCGGCCCCCCACCAACCAATCAGCTGCAATCACTACACCCTGGTGGCTCTTCAGGGTTGCTGTGGCAAGCCGGACAGTTGGGACCTCGCAAGGGCCCTCGCCATCTACCTCCCCTTCTTCCCTGTCTGACGAGTCCTGGTCGTCATCACATAGAGCCTATGAGCGCACAAAGGAAAACACAGCAGTTCAGCCAATGTCCCCAGACGCCTGCAGTGATAGATCTAGTTTTCGTGTGAATTGGTACATTTAACAAATCTTTTGACAGAATACCCCTCTCAGAAATGTGTGATATTCCAGGATATTCCAGCAGAAACACTAGAGAACAGTACAAAGCCACTCACACTGACATCTGGCGGTGGCTGGGGGGCTGGAAGCTGCACCATGTAGCGCCAGATGTGAGCCGTCTGGTCCCCAGAGGCTGTGGAAACGTAAGTACACATCAGCAAACACACAGCACATTTGGATCTACAGAAAACAAACTGCTGGAGACAACAGAGGCAGGGTGAAAAGGATCTAATAGTCATGAGGAGAATTAACATGTTGACACAAATATCAAATGCAGCTAATTCAACAAAATACAACACACTCCATTCAAATACAGACCTGTAAGGGCCATCTGCTCTGTGGGGTGAAACTTGATGGAGTTGACTGCGGGCGAGAGAAAAATGATGAGACACATGTTACATCAAGTATTCCTATTATGTAACTAGCCTAGTGAGCAAACGCTGACACTGTTTTATCTGACAGTAACCTACAGCTTTAGACATAAAACAGACAAAGATCTGCTGTCATCTGAGTACGATTTAGCCTCTAGGGGCAACAGCCGGTGTTTTGGGGTTTCCAGAATAGCCAGCGGATATCCAGAAAAAGGATAACGGATATCCAGACCAAGGCGTCCTCTGTCGTCTGACTAGCAACTTCATGACCAGAAAGACACATTTTGGATGCATTTAAAAAAACAAAAGGTAACCCTAAAGCTAAATCATCATCAACCAGAAGCTTCCGATGCAACGAACTGTTGGTCCTTGGTCCCTCGCCAACAGATTTTGCATTCATATGTCGATGTTTATAGAAATGAATGTTTAATAAAAAGAGATGTGACATGACAGAACTTGCTGCATACATTTCATTACCTGATCCTGCATGGCCAGCATACCTCAGCAGACATTTCCCAGTCTCTATACTCCATAGCAGAGCTGAGTGATCTGTGAAGGGAGAGCACGGGTGGACAACATAAAGACATTCACTATTTTTCTTTCTTTCTTTTTTTTTTTTTTTTAAACACTAGGTGAATGATTGAATATTGTAATGTACTGTGCTTTACACAGTGGGCTATCTAGTTAGATTTTGTGACAGATTTCCAAACCACTTTATGGTGAGATTGTCTACAACACAATAAAATGAACAGCATGTTCCCAGCAAACACAGAACAAGAGCTTCTAAAGTTTCTTGCAATGGCAGATGATGGAAACAAAGAAAAATTATGTTAAACAAAACTGACAAACCATTGAAGTTTTTTTTTTTTTTTGAGTGTTGTCTTTTCTTTTTCTTTTAAATTAGCTTTGACAATACTTGCACTAACAACCCTGCTGGTGTGCAACAGATGATATCAACTAAAACTCAAAAACTCTTTCTGCTGATTGCACCAAGGTTAATACACATTTAATGAGACAGTGATATAATGATGTAAATACAGCATGCAGCACCTTTAGTTTTGACTTATTTTTCTTGAAACCACTCCATGGCACGTAGGCTGTGTATGTAACAATGCCGGCAGAGACTGACACAATTAAACAGTAAGTAAAATGAGTTGGTGTACCTGCGGAGGCGGTGCCGAGGACCACTGGCGGATTCCGGGTGACGCTGAGGTCCCAGATCCCGTCCCGGTGGCCCACATACTCCTTGAGCAGCTGGCACAAAGCCCGGGACCCCGCGGTGGCTTTAAAACTGGACACGATCTGAGCAGGGAGGGGGGAGAGAGGAGTGCATGATGAAGAAAAGAGAAATGGACATTGGGATGAGCATTCTTTCTTACAGTTTTGCTTAAATTAGAGGCCAAGTAACATTAAAATGTAACTACAGGTGCACCAATACAACGTTTGCAGAAGTGGTTACTTTAAATTCCAGCATATGTACGATCCAAATTACAAGCACTCACGCCTCACTACATGGCCGACTATGGCACCAATACAGAAACAAATGTATCGATTAGGTTTATGGGATAAAACAAATATTAGCTTTTCATTTTTCACACAGTTTATTGTTGGAGATGAACACATAAGGCACATGGGGTGAGATTAGTGGGTGAGCCAGCTTTCTTTGGTATAAACTCTCTTAACTTTCTGGTATCACAAAGCTCACTTTTAACTTTACTTCACACGATCAGATCAAAACTTGTCAAAAGCCTGACAGCTCCCTTAAAAAAAATGAGTTGCTACAGGATCCTGACAGGAATATGAGTTTGCAACTAAGTGAGAAGTAATAAAAAGCAACAGAGACATTTTTATAGATCAGTAGAAACTTTCTGCTTTCCATGTTAATTATTTCGGAGATAAAAGAAACATTTTTTATGCAATTATGTGTCCACTCTGGGTTTAAAACAAACAGAGAGATAGTTTCCCACAGACTAATGAATGGCAATTAGAGCTGCATATTAATTGTGCACACTGTTAATTAACTCAGTTCATTATAAATGCAACATTTCAGCATTATCAGCCATTTATTTCTTTTGCTCTGCTGTTTTGGAACAGACTATCTGTACTCTTCCTCTCTGTTTTGGCAGCAGTTTTTAAGTGCATCATGTATTCATGATAGTTAAGAATGAGACTAAAAGTACATAAAAAGAATAATTTATGTGTATTCCATAGTGATATTGTGATGATCCATATTCACTGTATTCACACTGAACAAATTTCAAAAGGCCTATATCATAATTCTGACCTGTATTTGTAGTTTTAGCATTATGTTAAATATTTGTAAATTATTCCTAGTGTTTCTAAATATCAAATTCTTAATATATTGTACTTATGTCATTATATTGTGTATGTTTTAACTCACAGTAAATCGTCGATGTTAGGCTCAGAGAAGCCTGTAATCAAAAGAGTGCTGGACAAAGTTAAACTGGCTTTGTGATGCAGGGCCCTAGAACAGCAGCCTGTAAAAGCCAGGTGTGAGTAGATCCTGTAAACAAGCACTGTTTTCATCAGAGGTTGATTCTGCAACTGCCAAAAGGTTTATGGTTTCAATTTGCTCCAAACTGTGTGTCACATCGAGACTAGCTTGACTAACTGCCAATTCAAGTATCGGAGTGAGAAAGATACGCGTGGTGCACCTCTAAAAATATCTTGTGGCCTAGTTACATATGGCCTTTAGTCATTGCAGGCTTCCAGATGAACAAATTAAATGGTGATTTGTAGTTTCAATTGTCACAGAGCGGTCACAACCTGTACTGAGCATGCTGCTGCAAGCAGACGGCTGACCACAGCAATAAGCTTCCATCATTGGTAGTCATTAGACGCAGCAGCGAAGCATCTGGTTCCCTTGTGTCAGACTGTGTTAATGTATGCTCTCATTCTGTCCGCTGTGTTTACATTCACATTACGATACAATACAATCTTATCTGTTTCATGTCACTGAAACACAATGAGCAGTGAGCATCAAGAAGAATAGCCCATTCCAGTCAAGCTAAACTGAGAATATAGTTAGTGCAGATCATTAGTTTCAAGTCCTGTCAGTCTTCACAACATTAGTTTTTTGTCATGTTTCTTAGGCAGCTGGTAGGTTAGCTGTATATTATATAGCAGCTAGTTCTGTCAGAAGGTTAATCTAAGGAGTCCTCCCTTGATCCTGTGTATCCTCTTTCAAATCAGAGGAGGAGTGTGTCCCACTCTTCATCTAGCTCAGACTTTGGCTGCATTCAGATAGTTTCTTTGCTTTAAGAAGAGCAATGCTGGGGGAAACTTTTAGGTAAAGTAAGGAAAATAAGACAATGGGGAAGAAAAGTTAACAGACATGTTTGAAAACCATATTACACTGAAGTAAAACACCACTAAAGAATTTTGAAAAATAAGTGCACCCAAATAATCTTTCACATTTGCACAGTCTAATTTATACACATATTTTTTGGGAAATGACTTAGTCGCTTTCCAGCGTTAAATTAGAAACATCTGTACTGTAAATATGAAGATAACGGTAGCCGCTGGTTATCTTAGCTTAGTATACAGACTAGAAATGAACATGTTATATCTTGTTTGTTTAATCCATACAAATAAAAAAAACAATTTGCTGTTTTACGGAGGTTATATTCTGAACTGTTTCTTGCCTCGGAGTAGTTGCCAGGCAACCAGCAGAAACTCCCAAGATGCTGCCCACAAAATAACTCGGCACATTTGTAGATATAACTGGCAGATATAAGGTGTTAATCTGTGAGCTTTATCGGTGCAGGTCAGCAGATTTTTACGTTTAACAGAGCAAGGGTAGCCGTTTCCAATCTTTTTGTTAAGCTAAGCTAAGTGGCTGCTGCTGTTAGCTTCCCATTCAGCATACAGACATGAACAGTAACAATTTTCTCATCTAACTGTTGGCAACAAAGTAAATAAGTGCATTTCCCAAAATGCTGAACTATTCCTGTAAGAGCTGTTCGAAGACAGCTTTTTTTTTAAGGGCCAGTCTGTCTAAACTCAACCCTCCTGGCTCCTGATGAACTCGTCTTGTGATGTGGGAAAAACTCTTTGACTCTTATAATTCCACATCAGTTATTTGTTTTGGTATTGTGACAATTGACCCTGACATATTGTTTGATACAGCGATTGGGGAAGGACTCAAGTGGTCACCAGAGTAAGTAAGGATCTACTCTATTGGTAGAGGACATATTGTAAAACAAATTACAGTGTATTCTCATACGAAACTGTAAAAATTTGGTTTTCTTTGTTTTACACAGAGGCAGCCATTCACCCAAATGACTTGCAGGGTGCAGAGCAGAGAAGAGATGAGGAGTCAAGGTCAGACTGGAGTTAAAAACAGACTCAGCCCACAGCGGTCCCCCACGATGCTTAGTGACAAACAGAGCATTCAGGAAGTTACCCATGAATCTCCTCCCCACAACTCCCATGTGGCCACACTGAAGTTGCGAGGTCCACCTATTTTGCCGTGGAAAGTGTACAAGCGCTACATTGGCAAGAGATTAAAGAGGAAAAAGTCAAAGGAGATGTCATTTTGTGCTAAATGCTTAAACACTAGTTTCCTACACCGCCCTGTAAGTCCAAACATTTTTATATAAATGCATCAGCACTTCAAAAACATGAGAATTCAACAGTAATGATTTAATTTGTTTACCTACTCTTTACATATCATGACCTCAGACTTACTTCCCCTCACTCAGCAACAAAGGGGCTTTTAATAGTTACCCCCAGCCTTGATGTCAACAGCTCAAACACAAATAATTACACAGATGACAAATGTTACAAGCTCTATAGAATAGACTAAGATAGCCGGCGCCACGTACCTTGCTGGTAGAGGCTTTGTAGGTCGTCTTCAGCTTCTGTGACAGCTGACTGGTGCTGTGGCTGGCTGTGTTAAGGAGAGACAAAGAATGCTATATAACAAACTCATTGGTTTGTTTCACTACTGTGCTAATGGCCTTATAAAGTGCCATAGCAATTGCACACACCTCAACAATACAAAGCCTTGTGTATTTCCTTGTTAGTTGTCAGTACTGTCTGTGTGGCTGCTAATGACTTATTAAAACCTGTGCAGTGGAACTGACTGGCACCATATGGCCAGCAGGAGCTGTGTAATTCATTGTTCATAAAAGATTACCAGTTAACCAGGGTTATGATCAAACTTATCAAATATGGTGGAGTTAGAAATGTTTATTTTAATCAGTTGACTACAAAAAAAAAGTGTGGTACATTTTATATATTACATTTTTTTAAATTGAAAATAAAAACTGTACAAGGTGTGGAACATGTCGCTTCTTGTGCACTTTTTAAATAACTATTAACACTTTTAGTTTTGTTTCACAATACTGCTATACAGATAATATATAAACAATATCCTGATTAAAATCCTTGTTTACCAGCTTCAAATGTTGAAACAATGCCACTCTCATATGTCATTTTAAAGCTGCACAATCAATGTCATCATTATTTTCCCTTTCAATGATTATAGAAGCTGAATTCTGTATTGAGACCTCCAACAGATTGTGTAGGAAATATTGTACCTTTTGTTTTCAGAGCTCCCTTGGTGGGGTCTCCTCCCTCAATAGTCTGTCCATCTCCGGTCAGGCGCTCATTCAGAGAGTCAATTTCCCGGCGTACTGTAATGTTAGCACAGTGACAGGGCATCAGTAAGCAAACACCGGTTAGTCAATCAACACCTGAAGATCAATACTGCAAGGTATGCACCCATGAAATCTAAATACATTTCCTCTTTGTATCAGTTACTCACATTCAAGGTTTTCAATGTAGAGATTTTCAAACTCGCGCTCAATCTGACCAAAAAGGTCAAGGAGGTTGTTCCGTAAGGAGATGGGCAGCTTGGAGTCCTGGACACACAGACAAGAAAAGAGCGACGCTCTAATAAATCTGATAGTGAGCTGACATATAGGCTTAAACATCAGGAATCAAGCTGGGGAACAGTGATAACTTGTATTAACCCCAGGCACCCCCCAAGCCATTCTATCTATCTATCTACTCTAGACCCTTCTCTAGTCTGGTATTCTCTTTTAATTATAATGTGATGTATCCAGTATGCTTTAAAATCTAAACTTCAACACCATTTCAAAATATGTTCACAAATGAAAATGTTTAAACATACTGCTGACAGGCACGATGCAATTTTACGATGACAAACAAGTATCTGATGTATTATCACTGTTCACAGAGACATTTGGGTGACTCATAACGTACACACCACTTAAACAAATCAGCCCACTTATCTCATCTCAAACACAGCCTGTATGCTTAGCTGATTTAATCAGCCACCAACGTGTGAAAACTCAGCTACATTCAGGGCTACGTTACTACAACCTACAAACAACTGACTGACTACACGACAGCCAGGGCCCAACCAGTCAACCTCATTTCAACTGACTTACCTCCATGGTGAACTCCTAGAAGTACCCCGTTATCAGCTGACCACCAGTCTACACCAGACTAGCACGTAAAAAGCTGCCATTAAAACAATGGGTTCAAAAGGCTGCATTTGACAGCTCGCCTTGAGCGCTGCTGCTTATTTCTCTAGTCATCTGAAAGACGAGGAAACCAAGTAGTCGACTGTCACTCTTTCTTCTGGCACATGCTCAAACCCAACAGTTTGCCACAGTGACGTTAACCGCCTGACCATTCTGTCAGCGCCACATGTCAACACACGTTGTAAATTAGCAAACAACAGGGAGCCCTTATGAATTTAAAGCTGCTTAGTCGTGGCACTAAAACCAGCAGCGTACTCTGGATAATGACAACATTGAAAAAGCGGAAGAAAAAGCATTCTGTGTGTTATATATGGGTTTATTAAGCTGTGTGTGTGTGTGTGTGTGTGTGTGTGTGGGTGTGTGAAACTAGTGCTGTGGGGGTGGGGGGTGGGGACAGACTAGGTACATAAACAGAGCCAGCAAAGGACAAAAAGGCCTGTTGAAAAGACTAATCAGACCAGGACAAGCGGCCCATATTAAAATTTGATGAGACAACAGGTCAGTGCAAGCTGAGCTCTAGTTTTAGTGGCTGATAATTCAAGGACATTGTCAAGCAGAGAAAGTAATAGCTAAAAGGACTCCCATGGCAAAAACTAGGGCTGATAAAATCAAGCATCATATTATTTCATACTGAACACTTTGATCCAGAACCTGGATCATGAAAGAGGGACAAACATTGTTTTGTGTTTCATTCCACCAGTCAGATGACGCTTGACGGTCACTCACATCTGACAGATCCCTCTCAATAAAGTCACTCAACAGCCACCTCCCAACAGTTAACAACCAGGATGTTCTTGGTCAAACAGAAAGAAGCTTTTCTTATCTCAGACAGTTTATGGCTACGACTAGTTTGCATCAGGAAATGCCTGCTCATGTAAAAGCTAATGTTCTTCCGTTTCTAGAAGGAATGAATCAATTGCAGCGCCAATTTAAACAACCTGTTTGGACATAGTTAATCACTAACTAAATGTCACTAGTGGGCTTAAAAAGTCACAGTAGATTCCTTTGTTGTAACAAAATGAAATCAGCTGTGAACATGCACATTCATACCCGGCTCAAAAAGATTTGAAGAATGTAAAATCCAGGTGGCATTAGCACTTTGATAAGAGCAAG
Organism: Morone saxatilis; assembly: GCF_004916995.1. Classification (NCBI taxonomy): domain Eukaryota; kingdom Metazoa; phylum Chordata; class Actinopteri; family Moronidae; genus Morone; species Morone saxatilis. The sequence goes on from NW_023339650.1 coordinate 5,536,064, forward strand.
TTTAATCCAAAGTAAGTTCCTGTAGCTACCTAAAAAAAAAACACATTTCCCACTTATTGTGGTTGTTGCAACACCAGGTAAAAAACAAAAAGCTGATAAACCGGCTGGTACTGTACTCTCGTGACCTCACACCACCACAAAATGACAATCAAAATGCTAATTAACAAAGACTTTGTGATATGTATTATTTGAGCAGATCCACGAGAAAGTCATGCCTACAAAACACGTCACTAGCTACATGTCTTTAACGCTGTGTGTTTGCCATAATGTGTCAGTCAGTGTGCGAGAGAGGAGAAAAAGCATGGATCTCCCTCACCTGTCCCTCCAGCATGTCTCCTCTTTGGATGCCTGGGGGCCTCTCCTCTGTGCTGTTGGTGCGCCGGATAGATAAACTGTGAGCCTTGCGCTTCTGCTTGGGGTGACGGGCAGCCGAAGCAGAGCCGCTGCTGCTTCCGCCCTCCACAGGCATCCCTCCTACCTCGTGGCCCTGCCCCCTGCCCCCTGCTCACTTCTTACCTGAGAAACAGGTAAACAAAGGCAAGGCTCCCTGGGCGCCGGTGGTTGGGTTAGGTCGGTCTGCTGTCACCACCTGCAGGTAAAAGGGAAGTGAAGTTCAAAGCCATTACTGGAACTGCTCAGGGTGAAGCATAGCCTTTCCTGCAGAGGATGGATGTTGATATTTGTGGGGGCTTGTTGTTGGTGCAGTCTTGTTCTGACACCTGCTGCTTTGAAACAACATCATGACAAAAGTCCATTAAAAAGTCCAGTAATTTAATGCTGCTTTGCTTAGCAGCAAACATGTACAGTGCTGTTTGTAGACCTGACTTTAAAAACAGCTGTTAAATACCCGATACTTGCTACCACCCGCTGTTGTTGGAAGACGACTGTATGAATTAAAGGTAAAAAAAAAAAAGCCTGCAAAGCCTCACAGACCTGAAGTAATTTGCAAAAATACACCTGCGTTAGCCACACATTACGACATTTAACTCACAGTATTTAAGTCCAGCGTCAGGGTCTTTACATGACATTACAAGAGGACGACACATTTTGGGACTGCTTCGTGCTATCGCTGTGATGGCGTAGGAATTGCGTAACAGCTAGACAATGCCTAACAACATTTCTCTAGCCTCATATAGTTACTAGCTTAAGACCCCAACATGTAACGTACCAGAACAAATATGAATTTATTTAGTTATACAATATACAATAACCACCCATAGAAAAGAACATGCTAAGTTATGCTTGCAAAATAAATATTATCGACGTTTCTGTCATTTGTCACTTCGACCCATCATCGATATCTGACATATAGAAAGGTGACTCACCGCTGCCTCACTGAACTCACACCTGGCTATCATGGAGGTCCAGACACGAAGTGAGCTACAGGCTAACCCCAGCTAGCTGCCACATATCCGCTTCACTGCGGCATGTAGCATTCAACATAACGCTAACACAGCTACATACAGCGACACACAGCTACATACAGCTAAGTTACATCCAGCACGGTGAGCTACAGCCTCCATCACTCCATCACTAATGATATACACCGCTCAGGTGGTCATGTGCAACGTGTTGTCGACGTCTGACTTTGAAAGCGGACAGTAGTGACACATTATAGGTTTGTAAGTGTGAACATTTTAATCCAGATTTTGACACATCACGTATTTTATCGGTGCACCCATTTCCGCATCACGTGGTTTGTGTTTGCACTTTGTAAGCCAATGGGCTGCCACACCGACTCTACCGCAGCCAATGAAAACCCGTGAGCTCAGAGGGAGGGAGTGAAGCCTCGCTTTCGACCACAGCGTTCAGCTCTAAAACACCGTCCACAATACGTTAACATACGTGGTTGATCTACCGGAAACAGCAGCTCTGTTCTTGTAAGTAACTGATCGATGTATCGGCTTGTGTGTGTGTTGTGTGTGTAGCAGACAATGCATACTTGTATCCGGTTGTCTGAGGCCTGGGTGGTGCGGCTGTGCAGTGGTCTGATGGCGTGTTGACAGTCAGGGTTCAGAGGGAAACGTGAAGTGGATCCTGCTGGATCGGAACAATGAGCTCCTACTGTCCTTTTTCCACCACATGCTTTCATGTTAATGCAAAAGTGATAACTAATAATATAACACTATAATATAAAATACTCACAGGAACCATTTTACTGCATTAAATACATTTACTTTTGATTCTTAAAGTACACTTTGCTAATGATGACACATGTATACATTTAGTTGAGTAACAAGTTCAGTGCAGGACTTTTACTTGTAATCCAGTATTTCTACAGTGTTGGTGGTACTGATACTTTTGTTTAAATAGAGATTTGAACACTTAGTCCCTCACAGGATATTACCTCTTAATTGTGATGGAAATAAATGGCTGCCTGAAAAACAATAAAACACATTCAAAAACCCAAAACAAGACAGGTTACTTTGTTATAAATTGTGCTTCAACAATTAGTTGATTAATTTATCAGTTAATTCACAAATCATTTAATCAAAAACAATTTTAATAAATTGATTAACTCTATTTATGATCTATCCATTTGGATGACACATGACAGTCCCATATTCTTTTTCTTTTTTTTTTACATCAATGTAAACTGAATATCTTTGAGTTGAAAGAAATTTCAAGATGGCACTATAGGACCATGGGAACCTCCACTTAAGGCCTTATTTATTGTTTCCGCTTTTGTTATTTTTAGCAATAAGTGATCAGACCAGTAATGGAAAAAAATGTCCTAAACTCTACAGCAGATGTAAGGGTTTGATCTGCGCTGTAAAACCAGATAACTAAAAACATTGTTGAAACAGATTACAATTTTAAAGTAAAACTAGCTTAGTTTTGTAAGTTACAAAAACATTCTTAATCAAGTAGCTTCAAGTAGTAATTTTAATTGACACTGACATCATTTAGATTTTTTTATTTGAACAGAAAAACCTCATAAAAAGTACTTAAATCAATCAAAATTGAGTTTGTGTTACTTAAACATTGTCAATGTAATCCGTTTCCATTTTTCTGAATTAAAATAACTTAACACATTACAGTATAGTGAAAGCATTTAGTCTTTATATAAAACTTCATATACATTTTTTTTATGGGCATTCATGAACTGCCACCTGTCCATGCTCAGCCCCCCTCAGACCCCCTCAGCCCCCCCCCTCAGTCCACAGGTATCCTCTGAAGCGTATCTTCCGATCCAGACTGGGATGAGCTCCGGTCCGGGTTTCACCCCCACCCACACCTTCAGTTCTTGTGATTGGTTTTCTGTTTTGGTCAGGCGATGGTGCGGGGCCTGTGGGCGGTGCTCCGGATGGTGTCCTGCGAGGGAGCAGCTGGTCTGAAAACAAACGTACCTGGACGAGCTGCTGCACCGTGGAAGAGACCTACCTGCTCCCCCACCGCCGCCTGCCGCAGAGCCACATCCAGGTAGGCCGAGCGGGACCCTGTGGCTGTCTGAAACCGCCTCAGGTCGTCCTGCTTTCAGGTTAAAGACAGCAGAGCCGGAGATAAGCCTATTGACTGTAAGCTCAGTAACGGTGTCTGTCTGTGCTATTGACAGCTGAGCTCTACTTAAGTCTGTCTTAAAGGAAAGAAAGTCATGTTAAATGCTACTAAACACACTCTTGCGCTTCAGGTTTCTGTGTGTGTTGGTTGAAGTACTGAGAGCCTGAGTTATATTCTCCTCAGTCCGGCGAACATCCGCTAAAGCAGGCTGCCCTTACTGCAGTATTATTGGATTGTATATTATTATTGTAACATACATTTAACTTTGTGTCCAAGGCCATAAGACGTTATAGTGATGAGCAGCAATGAAACTGTGCTTCATTAAGCAGCTTCACAAAGGACTATTGGCTCCTTTTTAGATGTTATATGATTGGACACTGATATGTTTGGGTTTGGGACTTACATAAAACCCCTTGCACAGTGGGAACTCGTTATGAGCATTTTGCAGTATTTTCTGATTGTTATTGTGATTGTAGGAATGTTTCATTCATGCATTTACATGGTTAGTTAACTAAGACAGGCCTCCTCTGGGTTCTTCACACTTGGCATACTTTGAGTAGTATACTTTGGTTATGAAGTATATTTCACATCTGTTCTGAGTGAGTGTGAAAAGTTTTTGAACGTGGAAAAAGCTTCTTCAGCAGGTGAAGTTGCTCTCTATCTACTACAAACATAAAAGGGTAGTAAGGAGGAGGATTTATTGGTTACTAGTTAATATGTTCAGAATGTCATTGAAAGTGCACAGCTTGAGTTTCGATATGAAAACTCACTGAACTATCAATTGTTGTTTGCTTCATCCTCCTCCTCCTCCTGCAGTGAGGCGAGACACCTACAGACCGCGGTCAGAATGCCTGAGATAACCACCGATCACCTGGACGAGAAGCAGGTCCAGCTGCTGGCTGAGATGTGCATCCTCATCGACGAGAACGACCACAAAATTGGAGCGGACACCAAGAAAAACTGCCACCTCAACGGCAACATCGACAAAGGTACCTGTCTGCACGCACCCGTCTGGCCTTTAGTGCATATTGTTTTTATTTCAGATTTGTACTCATGGTAACTGTTTGTTTTACCAGGTTTATTACACAGAGCTTTCAGCGTCTTCATTTTCAACAGTGAAGAGAAGCTCCTCTTACAACAGAGGTCAGATGCCAAAATCACTTTTCCAGGTTGGTGACAAATCCTTAAACTTCCCAGTTTATCCCAAATATCCTATTTCTATCCCAGATACTCCTCTTGGATACATAGTGTCATACGCAGCAGCGTAACCCAAAAGAGAGAGTTAACTGTTCATGTCCTTTGTTAAGCAAAGCTTTTCTAAAGGGACTATTTGCTCCTGTTTGTATTTTATATTATTGTCCATGGATATATTTGGGTTTTAGGACTTTTGGTCAGACAAAACCAGCAATTTGAGAACGGCCCATTGAGCACCAGGAACTATTAGTAGGCTTTGGCAATTTGTTTAACTCTCCCTTGTGTCTTTGTGTTTACAGGCTGTTTCACAAACACATGCTGCAGTCATCCTCTGCACACAGACAGCGAGCTGGAGGAGAAGGATGCAATAGGAGTGAGGAGAGCTGCTCAGAGGAGACTCGAAGCTGAACTGGGTATCCCCATGGACCAGGTATACTGTGTGTGTGTGTGTGTGTGTGTGTGTGTGGCTTCTGCATTTAGTGAAAGAGGATTATTGAGGACTGTGGAGAATCTTTCCTTGCCTCTGATCTCCTCTGCCTTCCTGTTGTTCCTCAGGTGACACCAGATGAAATGACTTACCTGACACGGATCCACTACAAAGCCCAGTCAGATGGTGTGTGGGGAGAACATGAGATTGACTACATCCTCTTCATGCAGAAGGTAGCGCTGTAATGTCTGTTGGACATAGAGTTGACTTACATTGTGGGGGCTCATGGTAGCTCACCATGTAGGCTGACTCCTTACTGCAGTGGCCCAGGTTCAGTTTCAACCTGCGGCCCTTTGCTGCATGTTTTACTAGTATAAAAGTATTTAGTATAAAATATTTGCAGTGTATTTGTCTGCATTGTCGGCATTATGTCTACTGTATTATGGGTAGTGACATTGTCTGTTTTCTGTCTCTGCGAAGAATGTGGAGTTGAATCCGGATCCCAACGAGATCAAAAGCCACTGTTACGTGAGCAAGGAGGAGCTGAAGGAGATGCTAGAGAAGGCCAAGCGCAAGGAGCTGGAGATCACGCCCTGGTTCAGCCTCATCGCAGAGACCTTCCTCTTCAAGTGGTGGGACAACCTGCAGAACCTCAAGCAGTTCATGGATCACAACAACATCCACCGCATGTAACCACAGCCAGGATCAGGCTCTGCCTCCAGTCATGTCAAACCTTTGGTTGTACTTGCCTGACACACAAAGCTGAGCTGCTAGAGACCCCTGACCCTCTGATGTCTAATAAGAACCATCACTGGCTACTTCAGTCAAGGTAGCAGGAAGTGTACGACGTCTGCACCTAAAGAGGAAGCAGAGGATGTTTGTCTTGCTTAACATAAGGGGTGAATAGGTTCACAGTAGGTTTGTAGCTCTGAGGTGTATTCGTCTACATGAGGTGATGCATGTAGGGCTGGTAGACTGACTCTTAGTCGTATTTAGAAAAAAATGTATGTCAGGTAATCAATTCTGATGAGCTGCACACTGGATTTACAGACTGAACAGAAGATGTTTACCATCTTATTTTATTCGGTTAGAACAATGCAGTGTTACCACGGACACCTCCACAAAGAGAATAGCCTATTTTTATATGATATATATAAGTGCCTGAGTACAGGTCGTTAGGTTGAGATGGATGTCTCCAAGCACTGATGTGATGTCACAACCACCACCATCACTCTGTATATTGTTGATACTGGTGAATAAGCTGTATCTTTATACCCTTTTACACAATAAAGTGTTTGATTGTGGTCACTGGCCGAACATTTAAGCTCTATCAGTGGATATTACTATAAACAATATCCCAGACAATGTCAATACATCACCTCATTCAGTAGTGATTTAGTCAAACAGATGGCACAACATGCTGCTTTTGATTTACTTGGTGTTCCAGTAGGTGGCAGCAAAAGTCTGTATTTCACCTTTCACCATCCAACAGCTCTTGAAGAAATGTTCAGAAACACCCACTCACATATAAACAGAAGTATCCATCATAGTAAATTCATATGCTGCAGTTGTCCCAATGACCACAAAGGAGTGAGTTCAACCCTTTGGTCATTTCAGTAAGTACACACTGCTGGAGAATGAATATAACATTTACAAAGGGCTGGAGAATTAAATAAGTGAAGTTCAATTTGTATTGAATAAGAGGTACTTTATTAGCATGCTTGATACACTTTCTGCATGTTAATACAAAGGCACATTACCCATGTCTGCTGGAGCACTAAAGCTGGTGCACAACATGATACATCAGATACATGTTTCATAGCTTTCATTGTAAAACCATATAAAAATGAACAAATCAAATATAGATTTCAATAAACAGAACTGTATCTAGTTTCTATAGTGACAACATGTTTAATACTGATGCATCCCTTTCTCTCATTCACTGTACCATGGTGTCTTTGCTTCCAGATATATGGTTTCCCAAACAGAGTTGAACCCTAGGCTAAATCAAAAGTCAGTGGCAAAATCACTGGAAAAAACATCCTTAGTCAGGGCTGAGACAAGATCATTTATCACAAGAAAACTACCTACATTTCCAGAGATGAAAACAAAAAAATTAGCTGATTTCAGCTTTTAAGATCACGGTCATGACTGTCAGGAAGGATTCATAACTGAACTGAAACATTGTTACTAGAATGTGAGAGTAATCTAAGCATTTCCTGACAATGTGATGCAATACTGAGAAAATATATCAGGAAGAGATTTATTAAACAAGCTCAAAGATCCCTGAATGCCTGAATCCAGATTATTTTCATGCACTGGCTCATTTTGTACAGTATGAAAACAAATCTATAATAAGAGGAAACAATCTTTTTTTCTAGTGATAACGACTTTATTATCTCGTTATCTCACATAAATGAACTAGTGGGCTTGAAATACCGGCAATAAAAAGAAACGCATGGTGTCCTTGCTCATGTATATGTGGAAGGCAAAGTAACTGGCACATTGGTAGACCACAGTACATTTACAATCAAACATACTATGAGTGATAAGACTGGCACAATACAACCAAATCTACAATGAGACTACTTTTAGTCATCCCAATATTTCAGATCCATACTTTAAGGTATAAAAAGCTTCTATAAAAGGTTTATAACCCATACAGAGTTTGGCATTTCATTGAGTAAAACAACTAATTCCTAGGTCTTTGCAGTACATGACATTATTATAGGAGAGTGCATAGGAAGCGTGTACAATAAACACTAATGTAAATATATACTCCATGTGCCAAAACAGCAGCAACTACAAAGCTACTTGGCTATATGTACATTATTATGCTACTAGTAGTGCCACAGCTATTTCTGAGAATGTAAACATCATATATAAGGGGTTCCTCTAACTGATGTGACTTGATATCTTGCATAAAATCCTTTTACATAACTATTTTAACTTGATGCTGGAGCCATCAAACAGGCATAAAACTAAGTTGAACACTTTCATGATGCATTTTAAAAAAAAGAACACAGCAGGACAGTTTACACCCAGTGCAGTGTTTCTGCAATCCTTCAAATAATGGAATGATTGTTTGATTTCTTTTGTGACCACAAATGGATGTTAAGATCTAACAACAGCAGGGTCTATTCTGCGCTATGCTTATGTTCGATGTAGTGCGTGTGGTTGGGGCGGCTGTCTTAAGATGCGTGCTGTTATTTTTTTTAGGTGATGGAATAAAAAGGGTGAGTTAGGACAGTGTGGGAAGGACATTTGTCTAGTTGTATGATGAGACTGGTCTGTGTCTGGTTTCTTTCTTGTTGTATTAGATGGTCTCTGAAGGGGCTGGTGCAGGATTGGGGTTTGGTGGAGTCAGCTTCATGGTATTGAAGAAATCCACCATCTGACCTGGTACTTCTGCCAGCACACTCTTTGCCAGTGCTTCTCGAGGAGCCTGAAGTGCAGAAGGAGGAGTTAAAATATATGTGATCATTATCGCCACTGATTGAATGAAACGAAGAGAGCATGAATGAGAAGTAGAAAGTTGTGCAGATGAAGAGAGAAAAAGAAAGGAAAAAAAGGAAATTTACACTCTTTTACATTTCGCTTTTAACTTGACTAACTAGTCACAGTGCCACTTTTTCTGGCAACCTTCAGGGGAATTGCTTGTACTATAGATGGAGTGAACAACAACAGTGACAGCAACATCGTTTGATTCCTCATTTCCTTAGTTTTCGGACTCATTGCAGACTCTGAGATTTACTGTTAATGTTGAAAATATATGAATATACCATGCTATAATAGTAGCTGTGCTGCAAATATCTTAACATTATGTTGTCTACATTCGGCTACAGAGCAATTACAATTTGTGCAATACCCAACAAAACAATAAAACAAACCTAAACTATTACTCGTTACTTTGTTTTAGTGATCTAGCGAGGAATTTTCCCTTTTATGTAAACAAGAATAGGATTGAGACAGTCACCAGTGCTTCAGAGCCTCAGACAGAAAGTACAGCAGATTGTGTTGTACCATCGCTCTCACTCAGCACTGATGATGAATGTTTAGCGAAACAGAGTTGGAAAAGTTGGAAGGAAAACATCAGGAGCAAACAATGCCGTGATTCATGCAGTGATTCAGGGCAGCAAGCAAAGGCTAGGATGGGGGTGGGGTTTTCGACTGAAATATCTGGGGTACCCCTATGAAGGACTGGGATCGTGGGGAGGCTTCAGTTTGAATAAACTGAAGAAGGAGGCCACTTGCTGAGGTAACTCGGCCAATACGCTTTGGGCAAGAGCCTGGCTGGGCGCCTGAAAAGAGATAAATACACAGGGCACACAAGTAAGCCAGTGAGGTCGAGGGGCTGGGAATTCTGGGTACTGGATAGGGACACTAATATACCATATTTGGATGTGTAATTTTGAAGCCAGTTAAACTGAAAATGACGCAGGTAAATGTTTAGGGAAAAAAAGAAGCTTGAAATGCATGCAGCTTTTAATGCAATGGCTTGGCTGAAATCACAGCAAACACAATTCACATTTAAAGCAATGAGTAAAATAAATAATGTGTCTAATATTTTCAGACTTACATTTTGGAACTGCCTGAATGGCACAAACTGGACGATGTCTCGCATGGCGGCTTCGCCAGTCAGAGAGCGCAGGGATCCGTCGTCTCCATCCAGGAACTCCATGGCGCTGAAGTCTGCGCCCCCTACTCCGACAATGATGATGGACATGGGCAGACGGGAGGCGTTGACGATGGCACTGCGTGTCTGATCCATGTCTGTGATCCACTCCGTCAGTGATGATGAGGAGAACGAAGTATTGCTGTGAAACGTTGACACAAGAAACCAAATGAATAAAGTGGAAGTGGTTTTCACTGAAAAGAAGACCTGACTGTGCCTTCACCAAAACAAAACTAGACACACAAGCGCTACCATTGTAAGGCTTTGATTGGTGCAGTAACTCACAGAGGCAGTCTGCTGCTGCATGGCTTGCCTGCCAAATTGGGCAACGTGGTTGATGATTGGGGAAAAGTTTGTGGGGCCGTAAAGCTTCACCTGGGGCAGACACTGCTGGTAGGCGTGGACCACACCCTCTATACCTAAAAACCACAAAAAGACACACACAAACACACGCCGGGGAACAAAACTAAGTTTTGCGGGACATGTTGAGCATCATTATATATACATTTCCGTGTAATTCAGCAGAATTGGAAAAGAAAACTGCAACATGCTGATACATTTCAGGGCCAAGGACAAGTTTCTGGTGAAATGTTGAAACAAACACTATGTTAGAGCAGTAATTGATCTTGTAAGTACAGTTGTTCTCAACCATCCATTTTTGCCTGATACATGGCGTGAACGCCTCATCAATTATCAAAACTGTTTATTCTTGTTTATAATTCCTCTACTAGTTGTTGCAGTACTTCCATGTATGCCTGAACATCCGATGCAAAATCTGAAGTGGAAGAAGCAATCTCATGTCATACTGTGTCAAACCACACCAGTGAACGGCATAAATACACCACAGCTGCTGTTCTGTGACTGCAGTAAGTGACTGCTAAATGTCCTACATGTCAAGTGCATTAAACACAGCAGTGTGATTCCATATATTCGGTCTATTATTACCTGCACAAAAGGGATTTGAGGGGTTGAAGTTGATGGGAAACTCGTGGCTGACCTGCAAACACAAAAAACTATTAATTTGAGACGGCCTGAGTTACGTCCAGCCAAGACGAGGAACAGCCTATACAAACATCACAGTACGTCTGGACTAACACAAACAATCACCTGCATTGTAGGAGGGATCTGGGCTCCAAATCCAAACGCAGGAAACATCTTGTCACTGCAGAAAGGAAGTAAAACAAAGTAGGCGATACTGTCAAAGTAAGTTTACATAAACACAACATTCACTATTGGTGTTTCTGGCGCTATGTTTAAATTATTTATGGTGGATTTGACTTTATTTACCAACATAACACTTTCTGTATAACAAGCCATTTACCTGTCATAGTCCTGGATAACATTCCCCACAGCCCAGATAGCTGCCAGGTATTCATTATAGCCCTGAGGACTGATGTAGTGGAGGGACATGGGGGACTTGGGGTCCCCGTTGGAGCCGGTGAAATCAATAGCAATCTGGAGAAAATCAAATCAGATAACTCTTTGACAATGAACGATTCCTGAGGACATTCAATTCTCAATATAAAATGTAATTACAAAAAAATACTAAAAGTAAAAAGAGAACAAACTGTAGTACTCACAGTGAAGTTAATCTGACAGCCGCCCATTATGTAATCCAGAAACGTATACTCCTTTACTATCTAAAAAATATTGGAGGGAGAAAACCATTTAACTATTTACCATTATTATGTTAAAGCTACAATATAAAGCACGACAAAATATATTGTACACACAATGTATAAACAATGTTTTACAGATGCACAGGTGGTGCAAAAGTCTCTCCATCTTCAAACTCACTTCATGTGGAGCATGCATACAGTAAACCAAGAAAACAATTAGTTCTGAAAGAAAAAAGAATATAAACCACAGTACCTGGCACTTTTTTACTATGACAACACCAGAGTTTTTGTATCCTTTCTTCTTCTGTTTCTTCTTACTATTGATGCACTCAAACTCGGCCTGAGAGGAGCACAAACACACCACACAGGCGTCAGGAATATAACACATACATATTGTATATACGCTGTTTATAAATACCTTCATAAGGCTTCATTAAATGCTTGATATAAGACGTGGGACAGATCTTTTGTATTACATCATCTGTTCTGTTGTTGACGAACAAACAAAGAGGAAAAGCTTACTGCATATGTCTGTGATGCCTGCTGTATTTGGGAGAGTGTGGTCTGGAAGGATCCTATAAAGTCGTGAGATCCGCTGTTGTTGTAGTCGTAACAGTCCACCTGGGAAACACAGTCAGTTTGGAGAAGAGACAAATCCAGTCAATTCTCTTTGATTCAAGCAAATAATGTTCTTATATTTAAGAGATTAACTGTCAGTTGTGAACATCAAAGCAGATGAAATAAAAGCATTAGGGATGTACGATATCAGGACAGAGAATTAATGATGGGAAACCGATAATGGGATATTTATATTATTATAAATGATTGTGAATTAAATGACAGCCGATACATTATTGGCTGATATTAATAGTAAGTGATTTTGAATTCTTATGCCAACTGGTTGATAGGCATTATGTTTTATGAAAGCCAAAGTCTGTTAGTGACGTTTTTAATTAACTTCACTAGAAAAAATAAATGAAGAGATTTGAAGAGTCAGACCTACTCTTTGTTGTTGTTGTTGTTGTGTTAACAATAGTGATGTCATACAGTTAGAACAGAGCTATGGTATATTTAATCATCCATCTTTACCTTTATTATCCTCAGGTGTGTACAAACAGGCCATGAACTTTAAAATAGACATACATCAGGTAATTATCAATTATCGTATTAGCTGAAAGAAAATCCATATTGTGCATCCCTAAAAAGCATGCTTTAGGGAGGAAGCCTCAAATGTAAGGCAACACCCTGGTATCTAACAGGAACACACACACACACACACAAGGCCTCTAAAGGTCCCGCTGCCTCCTTTAGAGCAAGAGTCACAGAGTACCTGCTCAGAATCTGCACACTGTATCTTCTAAGTACCTTCAGTGTTGAGGAAACAGGCAGAGACACAGCATGGAGCAAACTGTGTGACGCTTAAGTCTACAAGATGGAAAGCTAAGAAAGCTCATGGGTAACCAAAAGAAGGGGGATCCATCTTAACGGAAAAAGTCTACCTGTTGGGAAATTGTCCCATTGGTTAACTTACTTGTTGATACATAACGTAATATTCATCAGGGGATTTAAATAATGAATGTGCTGAATAACAGCAGGCCACTAGCATTAATAGAGAAATGTGTCATGTGTTTTAAAAACATTAACACTGAATACCTGATGGAGCCAGGTTTATTGTGAACAACACATATTGTGAGATCACTGTCTTCTATCACACATTAACTTCATATCCTGTATACAGGGAGAAGGTTCACAACAATACAATTTGGTTGTACATTGTACACTTATTAACTAACATCAGACCTATCTGCATATCTTGAATTAATAAGCTTTTCAACCTGTTGACACAGAGCAACTCTGGTGACTATGCTCTCAGATTTAACAGGTAAGTTGACCAATGTGCCAAACCCCTCAAATATTCTACTTATTCCTTTAAGACAGATGTAGGTGCGTCTAGGACTTTGGCCTGTCCTGTCACAGACACTGCAGAGCACTCACAGTGGGGACAGTAGACTCACTTGCACTGTCGACTGGAAAGCATCTCTTCCTGACAAGTGTGCTTTCACAGGGTTAGAGGGTGGAAACAAAAAAACAACATACATAAACTAATGCTAACACACATTTCCTTATTTGTATTTTCTTACGATGAAAAGGCAAACCATGAAGCATAGGCAGGTTTCCCACCGTGGCCATGATTCAGCCTTTCCATTGTTTTACACGACAATGAAAACAAATTAATGACCAAACATTTGGGTTTTTGATGTTCATTTAAGAAGTTTGATTTCCAACACAGATGGGCGGAAAAAAAACATTGTAATTAATGCATGAAATAACAACTGCTTCTTCTAATTTCTATTCCTTGAGTAAAGATAATCCACGGCTGAAAGACAAACCGACTTGTCTAATAATTGGTAGGTAATATACCCTTCATTTTGAGAGTCCCAGTCACCTTTTTACATATATTTACACATTTGGTAGCACTGTGAAAGCCAGGATGAGACAGGAGGGATTTTACTAAACAGCAGCCTGAAATGAGCCAAAACAGGTAAAAAAAAATGCTTTTAGATTTTATAATGCCCCAAAAATCCTTCCCAACAGAAAGCCTGCATATACAGCACAACAGAAAATAGACAAAGGGCAGCTCGATCATCAGTCACAATGCCTTGCAGTCAGTGTGAGTGTGTGTGTACCTTTATAGACTTCTCCACGTCACCTCCACAGAGTAACTGCACAGGGATTCTGAATGGTCTCCATGTTGGGTTTAGGTTGTTTTTCACCACCTGCATGACAGCAGCAATTATAAACCACTCTGACCATTGAAATGTATTCAGTGCAAACATTAATACGCATTCTAGTTATGACTGTGCTTGCCCAGATAGCATGGTACACAAAGAGGTTTTTATATGTGTACCTCTGTCCTGTGAGCCAGTTGCCATCCAGTTTCTGTCTGCTTGTAGAATTCCAGGAAAGGGTCGGACTTGCCAAAAAAATCCTGGAGAGAAACAAGTAAACAATACATTACAGTCGTTCATCCACTGTTCTATATTGAGGGAGCTGAAGGTTAGCAGAATGCCTTTTTTTTATTTTTATAGATGTGTTACTGAAAAGCAGCAGGCTTTTTTCCAAACTTAATGTTGCCTTCAGGGTCAACAAGCTTGTAGGAGAAAATCACTGAATGTTCTTCTATTCATTAAAACTCATAAAAGTTAAATTATTTCTGAATTTTTCACTTCAACAGGGGCTAAAGAGCCTCATGCGGCTGTGGAGCAACGATATCTCAATATTTCTGAATTCCTAAAAATAATTCAAACGTACAATTGTAATCAATACCTTTTTATCCAGTTTTCTAGCTGCAGCTTCAAATTGCACCACCCTGTTGTCTGTCCTTTCTTCTGCACATATCTGCAAAACATGAGACAGCGTTGTGTTAAAAATATCACAGTGCAAATACACCAGAGAACACACTTAGAATCAAATATCCTCAAACAGTCCAAATGTCACTGCCAATCTTAATGAAAGCAACTCACAGTAATGGTTCCTTTCCCTGCAGGTGTCTTGTTCTTTCGGACAAGTGGTCTTGTAAGTGTCTTCGAGGACACAATCTGGACAGAAAAGACACTTTTGTGAATCACAGAACCAACACAACTTCAAATGATAATTTTCAAAAGAAGGACCAGTGTGTTTAACCCTAGTGAAGAGAAAGAAACACGATGAATAAGCATTTGTGACGATAAATGGTAACCACAGAGGGCTAACCTGTCCTAAGGTACACTCCAGTTCTCCCAGGAAGTCAGCATCTTGCAGACTGCAGTTTTCGCTGTCGATGTCGTACACTTCAAACCTCAGCTTCTGCACCATCTCAAAGTAGTAGTCGATGACAAAAGTCTTGGCAAACTTGGGATTAAGGGAGTTGTTGATTTTCTCCGTCCGGCCAATCTAACACAGATACATAATCCAGAGTCAAGCACTTTTTCAGACTCACAGCAGGTACTGACACTGACAGCAAATACAGTGGAGGTATCTGACTTTACAATGGTCTCCCAATTACTGGAAATACTTCAAATTTCTTAAGGATGAGGGTAGATATGAATCCTGGATCCTGTAGTATTCATATGCTATGAAAAAAGATGAACTTAAAGCCTCTGGAAATGTGGCTTAAATAGGAAAAATGCAAGGAAGGCAAGCTGCAGTGTCTGTAGATATAAAAGGATTATACACTAATGAAAACATATTTATGAATATCACGTCCCATTTCTCCATTTCTGTCAACAGATGCTCCTGAATGTCACACACTGTACCTTTGAGCATACACTATATTTGGAATATTTTCACCAACAGGAAACTGAAGCCGATATTTGAGATCAAACAAACTGTTTAAAAGATGGAAAAGACCTTGGCACTGTTGGCAGCAGAGCCGTGCAGCATGCATGGGAATGAATTACAATATATTTGACTTTCACTACTTGTCTGAATAAGTCGCTTGCAGAATGTCATCAACTGGGCAACACCTGTTTGGGTGGCACGACCAACATGGATTTTTTTAATTGTGTAATTTCTGTATAAAAACAAGCATAACAAATATTAAATCTGCACTGAAACTCATTTCTAATACTTCTTAGATGCTTACTATTATGCACATAAGACCATAAATTAAACAGGTAGAACACTATTGTGGGTTTCCAGTGGCTTCAATATCCAGTTACGAGTTAGCAGAACATCCTTACCTCCGTCCAGTGCGGTCCTGAAGTGTTCATGAGAAGCACACACAGAGGGTCCGACTTTGAGAATGCATCCATGTCCAGCAGATTCTCACAAGAGACGCTCATAACCACCTTTGTCACACAGTCAGTGGCCCTTGGCCCCTGGGCTCCCACTGCTGCCATCACAGCCTGGAGAACACACACTCAGGCACAGGAACTGCGATCATACACAGATAAATAAAACAGCCTTACAAACAGGAACGGCAACACTCAATGTATCACAGCAAAAAACATCATGCTATACATGTGTTCATTAATGGAAACGAATGTGTAGAACAATTTTTAAAGGATATGTTCACACTGTCAGTCTCAGCGCTCAGTTCTGATCAGATCTGATTTTTTTGTTTTTGTTTGGCTGGTCACTTTTTTAGTTTTTGTCAGGTTTCAGAGTGAAACATTTACAGTATATCTAAGCTAAAGTGAGCCACGTGATTATAAAGTCACATGAAGTGTGATATGACCACATATGAAAGTGCTCTGTGCTGTTCATATCAGAAAAAAACTCTCATATGAGCAAAGAAAAGTAGATTTGTGATTCATTTGGGTCGTTTAGTAAAATCTGCCAGCACTTGATCCACTTAGCCTCGTTTTAGTTTCAATATAATGAAATATCGGGGGTTTCCATCGGGGTACTCCCATTGAATGCCAAGGGCGGTGCCATACAGTGAGCCCGTCGGGAGATTCAACCCCTGAGTTGGGCAAACGGTGCCAGCGTTAGCGGAAGCTGTAGTAACTTCGATACATAAAGTAATACAGAATAATGAAGGTAACACATTTAGTGTTTTCATCGGATCTGTGCTAAAGAGAACAGACATCAGCGCAACCGTTAAAGTAACGAAAACTAACGGACCAATTTATAACGTAACGTTAACGTTAGTTAATGTTACTAAGGTTACTAACGTTAGTAACGTTACTAAGGTTACTAACGTTAACTTACGCCTTACTGCCACTCAAACATATAAAAAGTTACAAGTATTTATATTCATTTATATTTTAATCTTTATATAACGTTAACTTGAACTAAGTTAGCTAACGCCTACGTACGTTAACGTTACAAGATTTCGGTCACGCACACTCAAGTTAGTAACGAATAAAACCTTTATCTCTGTGTTTATTTTGACGGAGAAAATATAATGTCAAAAGCAGTCTTGACTCGTCCTACCTTGTAGTCTTGTTAGTCAGCTGTTTGTGCTGTTTATGGTCGTAATAGCAGCGTTAAACAGAAGCTAGCTGCAGTGGGCGGTGCCCCCTGCTAGCGCCCAGGGTGCTCGTTTACAGTTAAAGGAACAGAGGAGCTAACTTTATATACATAACGTTATATATATATATATATAAGTTATATATACACATCGCTCTGTGTATAGAACATACAGTTGGATATTTGATTTAATATCACAGATTTGGAGAGACTTTGCGTACACTTTGAGAGTTAAGCAATTATGCAAAGGCCTACAATTCCCAGAAGCCTCCACTCTGGATTTAACACCAGTTATTTGGTCAAAGCTGTAATAGTCATGAGACATGAGAGCATCAACAGAGCATACATATCCCCCAGATCATCCACCATGATGAGCACTGAGGAGAACTGGGGTTCAGTGCTGTGGGCGTGGACACATCCAGATCCCCCTGTTCCAAAGCTGAAATCATAAGTCTACAGAGACTACAAATACACATTCATTTGATTGTAGTAGTAGTATGTTAGTTTTATTGGCAGTTCCATACAGTGTGAAATATATTTAGTAGGAAAGCTAGATAGTTTATTGGACTGTGGTGTAACGTATGTCTACCATTGTGACATAATGTTCCCTTTATCAGAGTAATGCCACAGTCAGAGGGAGGGGCAGCAAGCAGCTGTATATGTCATTTATAACTCACATTTCCTTTAATTCAGTCACCATGTAGTGTCATGGCAAAGCTCAAACTTAGTAAATTAAGCATCATGCTCAAATCACATCGTCTTATACAAAAATTAAACTGTTCTCATGTACAGAAGCAACCAGTACTTGTGTCAACCAGGTCTGAAAGAACAGTATCACATTAGTGTGATGGCGGCGGTGCTGCTGACGCAACCTTTTCCAACGTCTGACCACGACCCTTTCCCAGCTCACTGCCTGGACAGACAAAAACACAACACACACTATATGAGCCCACTGATTTCTCACGTTTCCAACATTAAGACACGAAACTTGTGAAATATGGGTTACAACACTGATTGTGCAAAATAACAGCAGAGAAAAGAGAAAAGACAGAAAAAAAACCCCACAAGAAATAATAACAACAAAGAAATAATAAGAGATAATAACAACAAAGAAATAATAAGAGATAATAACAACAAAGCCATACATGTTAGAGGTTACATTTGTAGTGGATAGCTCTGATTGCTCTCATTGCTTGGTGTTATCATGCACTATACAAAGCTATCATGTGTCTTGGTCATACTGACACTTATTTTATGTACTTTTAATTAACTCAAATCAAATTTAAAAGCAAACATACAGTTACGGATTTGACGTTAATTATGTGTTTTTATTATTTTCTTTTTCATCCACATTCATTTATAGGCATTGATTTGTGCCATTCCGTTCAGTAAATGCATAAGCAGTAAATATGAGGTATTTAGGTTCATTCAACCAACCTTTCTAGGACGGGCCAGAAACATTTAACATATTAGGGGGTTTCAGCTTGTAAGAATTGAAGAAGGAAGACACTTGATCAGGCAGCTCCGCCAGGACGCTCTGGGCAAGGGCCACGCTATTTCCCTGCAATGACAATGTTACAAGAATAAGAGCTAGTCTTAATCATGTTTGGGACAATGCTAGCTAACACTAAAGGGTCAGTTTGTGTTTTTTGAAGTGAGGTTGGATGAGGTATTTATCCATAGTCAGTGGATGGCTATTAACACCCCCAGTTTGGATAAGAAGACAGGAGTCCTGGCATGAAACATAAGTGATATTATTACTACTACTACTGTGTGCCCATAATTCATAGAGTAAACCTTTTATAGGTGGGCTTGAGAAACGTTTTTCTGCATCCCCCGTCCACAGCAGTGCACTGCTTAGCTTCCGTGCCAGGACTCCTGTCTGCTCCATGGCAACTTCCATCTACTACAGGTAATACACTGACTAAGCATACGTACCTCATACAATCCCACTTCAGAAAACCTGAACCATGGTTCTGTGCTCACCTTATGCTGACCAATGAAATCAAAGGAAGGCTGAGAGAAGGAAGGCGGGCAGGGTAGTGTTACATATGAAGAGCAGAGGGGCAGCAGGGGGAATTGAAAAAATGAACATACAACTGAAATGTGATACACATTATTATACATTATTATGAACTACTCTTGGACAAAGAAATATCCCACATACTGTATACAGTAACTCTGTTACAGAAGCATAAAGGTGTATATATATATGCTGCTGCTTACCTGGAAATCTCTGAAGGGCACAAACTGGACGATGTCTCTCGAGGCGACATCACCGTTGGGCGAACACAGCAGTTTGTCATCACTGTCAAGGAACTCCATTGCGCTGAAGTCTGCCCCGCCCACACCCACTATGATGATCGACATGGGCAGACGAGAGGCCTCTACAATAGCGGAGCGTGTCTGGTCCATGTCTGTGATCACGCCATCTGTGATGATGAGCAGCACAAAGTATTGCTGCAGACGGAGAGAGAACACAGATCAGACAACAGGAAGTTTGTTTCAATGTGATCTTAAAATATGATCTTATTCCTAGTTTGTTTGAAAAAGATTTTATATTATTGTTCAAATTTCCAGTTTGTTTGGCTTTATATTTGACAGCATTAGTGACTTAACCATTAGGACGCATCTTATACATCATTACACTGAACAACATCACTTTTTATTGCTGAATTTTGTCATGGGAAATTTAACTAAGCAACAGTATGTTTATCTATTTATAAATTAGATTTGTCACAATAAATCTAATATGTTTTGATAGAAGCAACATTCAAATTGAAAACTGAATAAACTTAATAATTCACTACTTACTGAGGCCATATTTTGGCGGAGAGCTTGTTTGGCGAAGCAGGCTACATGGTTGATGATGGGAGCGAAGTTGGTGGGGCCCCAGAGCTTCAGCTGAGGTAGACACTGCCGGTATGCATGCACCACGCCCTCTATGCCTACAACACACACACATACACGAGCATAAGGTAGCATCAATGCAGCGTAGTTGAGCAAGTTTTAACAGCCAAACACGGTCTTTGACTTACCTGCACAGAATGGATTTGCTGGGTTGAAATTGACAGGAAACTGATGGGAAACCTGAAAGCAAGATTCATAGATAGATTCATATTTATATAAAAGCTTTAGACTATAGTCCATGACAATGTTACACCAACATCTGAATTTAAAAATGGAATGCGTCAGAAAAACACAATCAACTTTGTCACATTGTTCCTATGTCCTTCAATGTTTATCTTGTCAGGAACCTGTAGTTTATTAGTAATTTACTGGCTGCTGATACAAAATCAAATCTCAAAGAGACCAATAATGAAGCAGTTTTAATAGTACAATACACTACCAGGCAGGTAAATGACAAAATATACGGATAAAATCACTCTTGAACTGGAACTATCACATATCTTTGAACTAACCCTGATTTGGCTGTTGAACTGATTTTGAGTGTGTGCAATTATACATAGGTGTGGAAAGATAACCGTACACATTGTGCTGTGCAGGAATCTACGGAGCCACGGATTGCCCAGAGAGAGAAAAAAGAAAATCAATATATATATATATATATCTTGAGGCTGCATTTTTCATCACAATGTAATGATTGCATGTCGAGTGCTCGAAAGGTTATTGCATGCACAGAAGATACAATTCGTTCCACCTATTAATATGTTCGTGTGTTTATTTTGTATGTATGTTGATTTGGTATATTGTCATTGTATAGTGAAGCTCCTTTTGTACAGCTTATTAATATTTTCAGAAACTCCATAGATGGTAAATTGGGTGGTAGTGGCCGTTGTCCAATAAAAGAAAGCTGATGTAAAGTTTGGGATTTTTTCACACCTGCCAGGAAGGAGGGACCTGGGCTCCAAAACCAAAGACAGGAAACATCTTGTTACTACACAGAAAGACAGAAAAAATGAAGGTATGAAGGTAAAACAAGGCACATCAGTCAGTAGATCAAAGCTGCAAAACTAAGTCCTCTAGTGTGTAAGCACTGCAAGCAAACAAACGTTTAGAAAATCAGAAGTTAGAAAATGAATGAAATGAAAATGAAAAGTTACATTACATCTGACTGGCTTGATGTAAATATAGAAAGTAACCAAATGGAAATATTCTACATTTTTTATTTTATTTAGGCAAATATCTAGCTTATGAAGACTTTTCAGGAGGCTTTTTTTTTTTTTTTAATTTTTTTTAGCAGATCTCATGTCTGTTTACTTTTATTTACCTGTCATAGTCCTGGATGACATTACCCACTGCCCAGATGGCTGTCAGGTATTCATTATAGCCTTCAGGGTTTATATAGTGGAGGGACTGGGGAGTGCTGGGATCCCCGTTAGAGCCTGTGAAGTCAATGGCAATCTGGCCACGGTCGGGGAGAATTAATTTTAGGTTAATTAAAATAAATTAAATAAAACATAAAAACTTAAATAATAAAAATAAATAAAAGTTAAGAGTAGTGATAGCGTCTATAATTTCAAACTCACTGTGAAGTTGATTTGACAACCCCCCATAATATAATCCAGGAAGGTTAACTCCTTCACCACCTTAGAAGGTAAACATTGCATTAACAGTGTTATTTCTGTTTGCCAGACATTAATGAAAAGATGTACCAATGCAGTAGGTCAGATAAAATGTGCTGAAATCAAAGTAGAGTAAAATTACATTTCCTGATTTCTAAATCGTTACCTGGCATTGCTTGATGCAAATGACCCCAGAGTTTTTATAGTTCTTCTTCGTTAACTTTTTTGGGTTAATGCACTCAAACTCAACCTGCAAGCGAGAACACGAGTCACATTTGTGCCAGTTAAAATTAAAATAACAGGTTCTTTAGTGGCAGAGCTGGAACCAAACACACACACACACAAAAGTCTCACCGGGGAAATATGCGTTCCTATTTGCATCTCCGCAAGTGTGGTTTTAAAGCTCCCAATAAGCTCATGGGAGCCGCTGAAGTGATGGTCATAACAGTCAACCTGAAGACAGAAAAAGAGACTTCCTGTACTGGGTGACAAAATAAAAGCCAACACATAAGAAGTTCAGAGACGGTAAAGTAAGTATAAGGACAGGATGAATAAATTAAGGTTGATGTCTAAAGCCATTACTAACATTTGCTAGTTATTAATAAATAAGTGCTGAGACATGCTTGTTAGGTAAAGACTCTCTGGTCATGGAGGGAATATAAACATAATTAAAACTGTCTGTGGTCAGAAAGGAAGCTTTATCTTATCAATTGTCCAATAATATTTAATAAGTCTAACCCCAATAAGATACAAAGGTCACACCTCACCTCACAGGAACAAATAATCAGTCATATTTTACTCTCAGTTATCCATGTAAATGCAGTACATGCAAAGAGAGTAGCTCAACTGAGTAAAAAAAGAACAGAGCAAAAATGCACACCTTTACGTAGTGATGTCACAAACTGCGCATGCATACACACATTGCTTATCCAGCTGGGTCGCAAGCACCCTCTTGCTTTAAGTTTGGGAGCATTGTAAGATGAAAAGAAAATGCAATTACAAGGGAGGAATCATTAGTACGTTAGAGTAGCATCATCAATCAGGAGGATCTAAAAATAAATCAAAAGGAGCAAACAATATACAGTTTTCACAACTTAGGGGTGGGGGGGTTAATGGACTACAATTTATTTAACTGACACAAACAAATAAAAAAAAAAAAAAATACCTTTATACATTTCTCCACATTTCCTCCACAGAGTGATCGCAGTGAGATGCGGAAGGGTCTCCATGTCGGGTTTAGATTGTTTTTTACCACCTACATGAACATGTGATGATGAGTCAATAATACGATGCAGGCAGAGGGATGAGCAGCTGGTAAATATGTGTGTACCTCTGTCCGGTGAGCCAGCTGCCATCCAGTTTCTGTCTGCTTGTAGAATTCCAGGAAAGGGTCGGACCACCACAAATACTGGACAAACACATCCAATTAATAATTTACAGTACTTGAAGATATTAAGAGCAAATCAAAAGGCAGTAAAAATAATCAATAAAATGTCAGACCTGAATGTTTAAAATGACCATCAGTACCTTTTTGTCCAGCCTGCGGGCTGATACCTCAAAGTTTGCCACTCTGGTGTCTGTTATTTCTTCAGCGTAGATCTATTTAAAAAAATATAATAAATAAATTGAATCTGTAAGATTTTGGCAATTCTGTACGTTGGGCCACGTGGCAGAGATAAATGCTTGCATTTTTTTTTGCCTTTTCAAATGCAGACATCGTGAATTCACATCAGTAAACAGCACAAAGCGTGTTTGTGTTTTCTAACCCAGATGTGACCCCTCAGAATGATATGATGCTGAAGAGAGAGACATCACAGGTCACCATAACCAACACAAGATGCACTTGTGTGTCTAATTCTAGCAAGATGGTGGTGTTTTATGACTATCTGGCACAGAGTGATCTCCTTCAACAAACATCGCTAGGATCCTGTAAATCTTGGTAAAGTATCACGATTCCAAAAAGCATCTAAAACCTTATAAAAACAGATTTTAAAAAATGTCTACATGCCTGTTTTGACCACACACAGTGGCATGGAGTTCATGTTTGAGGCATGAAACAAGCTTGTCCTCTGTCCTGAGGCATTAAACGAGACAAAGCGTCCACTTACTGTGATGGTCCCATGACCTGCAGGCCTCTTGTCCTTCAGCAACAACGGTCGAGTCATTTGCCTGTTAGAAACAATCTGGACACAAACACTGACGGTGTCACAGAACAGCGAAAAGGTGGAGGAACAACCAGCGTTTTCTTTTAAAGGCTGTACAAACTGTGGCTCACCTGGCCTAGGGTGCATTCAAGCTCCCCCAGGAAATCGTCATCACTCAGGTCATAGGTGTCATTGTCAATATCGTACACGCAAAACTTCAGCCTCTGCACCATCTCGAAATAGTAGTCGATGATAAACTTCTTGGCAAACTTCGGATTCAGGCAGTTCAGGATCATCTCTGTGCGGCCAAACTGAGTCACAAAAAAACAACCCAATCTAATGAGAAGCCAAATCCATGTGTGGAAATATACAAGAGAGAACATCAACTAGTGTGCCAATAACACATGCAGGTACGTCTGTGGTGTAAAGGATATCAACTGCTTATTCAAACTAAGGCCCTAACTCACACACATAACTTGAACATGATGATTTTTAACTCCTCTCTTCCCGTGAGTGACCCAGTACAGACCTCATACCACTGGGAGCCTGAAGTGTTGATGTACAGGGCACACAGAGGGTCCGACTTAGAGAAGATGTCCATGTCCATGAGGTTCTCACAGGAGATGGTCAGCTCCACCTTGGTGGCAATATGTAAGGGCCCTGGCACCGGGGCCCCGCCTGAGGCCATGGCAGCTTGTTGTACTAAGATAACCACATAGATGCACCACACATAATCATAATCACAAATATTGAGAATATTCAGAGGTGAGGGTGGTACATTTACTCAAGTACACTGTACTTTGGAGCTATTTGTACTTAAATATTTCCTTTTTTTATACTTCTCCTCCACTGCTTTTACTGATTCTTTATATTAAAGTACTTTGACTCAAACTACAGGACTTACAGGAGGTGATAAAGAGTATTTTTACATCATGGTATTGGTACTTTTAAACAAATACTCTGTAATAATACTTCTTCCATCACTTTGTGTTAGTAACACAACCACATATAGTATGTATTATCAGTGATAATTATCAGTGATAATACACGTGTTAGTATTACTAACGGTAGCCAATAACAACCTGTTATCGCTGTCGACTGATAACAGGTTGTTATTGGCTACCAACGGTCTCATTATTGTTTCTAACAGTTATTATAGCCCCTTTAACAGACCGCAACCGTATGTGTAGACCCAGTATTAACACTAAATAGAGTTATCAATTAAAAAAATGTATAACGATAATGACATAGAGGAAAACTTGAACTATAACTTTAACTTTAAATACTTTAATTACTACAAATGCTAACGTTGAGACATGCCAGCGGGCACCAGTGACCGTTAGGTGGGTGTGGCAATGCCTGGAGCACTACAACTAAAACATACACATAAAATGTTTCTTCATACCAGTTATTAGTTGTTGAGCCATATTTACCTGTTTAGTTAGTTGTTGAAAAATATAAACATTTGTCCTGCCTCTGGTCGTACGTGAACAGGTGACGTTTATGTGACAAGAACAGCTGAACAACTGAGGGGCGGGGCCGCGGGGCCCAGCTGGCTAACGTAGCTAAGTTAACGTAATAGCTACCTTCTTTAGCTAAACTCGCAGACGATTTTCTCTGCTTGTTGATAAAGTTAGACAACCTGTTTGTGTGTGTCTGATACAGTCGTACTAAAACTACACATTGCGGTAACACTGCAGTGCTCAGTACACTAACCGATGTAAAAGTACGACGGAACCCTCGCGAGTTTTTGTTTCCTATCGACGGCCTATAGAGAACACATTTCTCCGGGGTGCATTCAAGAAACCAATTAATTAGCTGTATGCTGTAACATGTATGATAGATGATCTAGAGCTTATTATTGTGCTGTTTCTGCCTTCAAACTTATTTCTAGCTGATGAAAAACAAAAAAAAGCATCGCTTTAGTTAAACTGCTGTTTTAATTTGGCTTTGCAAACTGCCTTATGGTCTTTTTAAAAGATAATAAAAATGTTTTAAAGGTCTGTTTGTCGCATACACAAAGTGTATATGAAATGCAGTGAGGTATGTTCACTAATTAAATTAACTAATTAAAAAAAATAGGAATAAGAAAAATAGAAAAATAGAAATGATACAGATTCAAGATTTAAAACAAAAAGATAAATATATGTTAAAATCTAACAATAAAATATAACGTGCGCGCGTTAGTCACGAGACTAACATGCCCAATCATTGACCTTTAGCAACGTCTTGTGTGTGTACTCTTGAATGCTCCCTGTTTGTGTTTGCGAACGGCCCCCTCAGTTTGTGACGCCGTCGCACTAATTCCTTTAGTCACTTTGCGTTTGGACCTTTGGCAGGATGGCCGGGGTAGTGCTGCGGCGCTGTGTGAGCACTTTACTGTCAACATCTGGGGCCAAAAGCATCCGAACCAGAGGGGCCAGCAGCTTTTACAGGGCCGCTGTAAGGAGGACTGCCACGGCTCTGACTGTAAGTAACGACTCGTGTTATTCTCACTCAGGGGACGGTGTAGTTGTCCTGCATGGGACTGCTCACTGTTACCTGCCTACATGCCCAGGTTCATGGATTATTTACGCTTTAGAAGAACAGGGGCGCGATTGTACAAGCGAATGGAGGTAAAAGGTCAGC
Source organism: Morone saxatilis (assembly GCF_004916995.1). NCBI lineage: Eukaryota > Metazoa > Chordata > Actinopteri > Moronidae > Morone > Morone saxatilis. The sequence continues at coordinate 5,562,733 of NW_023339650.1, forward strand.
AGGGCTTAAGTCCTATCAGAAAGCTGCTTAGCTGTTAAAGTTTAACAGGTGTCTAGTGATGATAAAGATGAGGATGACTGTGTGTAATTTACCTAAACTCTAGTTTAAGTGCTAAAATCCTATCTAAATGGTCCGTTTCAAGTGTGCAGTGACCTGTGTCAGGTTACCTTGGTTCAGCTGACACTGTGAATAATGGCCAGCAGCCAGGCATGCTTTGTTATGTTTGAAACTCTCTTTCTAACTGAAGTAGTCTCTTGAATTAGTTCATTTGTGTGTGTTTTTGTCATTTCCTTTCTTGTGTGCAGACTGGAAGAGCTGCATTCCTCCTGGGGATCCCAACGCTGTCCTGTCTGGGTTATGAAGCTTATCACAGAGTGCAGAGTTCAGCCGTGGTCCACGCTTTGGAAAAAGGTATTTGGTGTGCCAGATGTGAGAAATCGGATCGAATGTGTTGTTTTTTTTGTGGATGTATTCGTTGCAATCCTAATCAGCATGTCATTAATAAACTGTCTTTCGATGGCAACTTTTAGGGGCAGCGTGAAGGGAAATGGAAAGAGAGAGAGTTGAGGTGTAGTCTAATAAATGAGCGTATGTCTGAGTGAATTTGCTGTTGTGTTGTGTGTCTGAGCAGAGGAGGTGTTGGAGCAGGCTGACTACCTGTACAGCAGTGCAGAGTCAGAGAAGCTGTACCAGCTGCTGCTGCAGTACAAGGACAGGTAAGGAGAGAGTTCAAACGAACTGCGGCCATAAGCAGCTCTTCTCTGTTGCCACTAGAAGTTTATGTGTCCTGTTTGGGTGCATTGTGTTTTTTATGTGATATTTTTATCCCTGCTTATTGTTTTTGCGGCTGAGTACATCTACCAGTTCCTTTTTGTGATACTACCACCAGAGGTCACCAAAGTCAAGCATTTATACACATAATGAGCTCAAGTTCTGACTTTGTTTCCACGAATACTGCATCTATAACATCAGAGTGGACAATAATGAATAATTAATTTGTCACATATATATGTATAACGTCATGGGAGTGGTTGTGTGTCCGTCCAGTAACGATGCAGACTTTCTGTGGAGGCTGGCCCGTGCGTCTCGGGACCTGTCCCTCCTGCCCAACATGGAGGCCGGGCGGAAGAAGCAGCTGGTGTTTGAGGCCTTCGAATATGCGAAGAAGGCACTGGAGAAAGATGACAAGAATTTCTCAGCACACAAAGTAAGACGTTGGTCTCACTGAGGAGCCACTTTTGTTTCAGCTCCAACAGGTTTCTCAGAGAAACCACAAATCCGTCAAACCTTTAGCACGCATTTACACTTGATGTTTCCAAGTTTACTAACCCATTACGGCACAGTACAGTTTCTTTTAAAAGAACTTTTAATTAGATATTAAAAAGGTCCAAACTCTCCACATTCTTCCCCTCCTCACACAGTGGTACGCAGTATGTCTCAGTGATATCGGGGATTACGAGGGAGTGAAGGTGAAAATTGGAAATTCCTACATCATCAGGGAACATCTAGAGGTGAGAGGACATTCGGGTCAGTGTCATATTATCACTGTATCACATTTATCTGTATTCTGAAGTGGAACTTGTGCTTTTTCCTAGAGAGCCATCAAGCTCAATCCCAGTGATGCCACTTCCTTACATATTTTGGGTTACTGGTGAGTCTTTAGTTTCACCTGTGGCATGGGCACAAGCTCTACGTCACACACATGCTAACACACGCATAAAATCAACCATAGAGAGCAAGTGTCGACGACATGGCAACTTTCTTGCTGGACTGTTCCAACCCTCTTAGCATCTTTATTTCTAAAAAGGGACTAGCGAAACATTTAGTGACTTATTCAGACCATCAGGGAAAAGGTGAGAAATATATTAAAATATAATGTTATAATTTACATGCAGGCTGTTCAGAGTAACCACAGTCAATGGCAGTGCTGGGTCTCTCCCTCTCCTCTTGTGCCTTAGGCTGTCAGTAGGTGTGGTTTGTTTGAGCTTCTCTTTCTCTTTTTCTCTCCGGATCTCTGGATTAGGGTGTTCCTCTAGTTTAGCTTATGTGTAAATACTTTGTTTGAGCTTGTGAATATTTAAATACTTTGTTTGATCTTTTCCACCCGTTTGTAGATGTTCTTTTTTAACTTCAACTATATGATGAGTTTGATTATTTGGCTAAATAATAATATATGTAGAGTGTGTGTATGTACATTTCCATCACCATATACCAATCAGAAACAGGTTTGCATAAGCACTGCAGTTTGCTGTGATGTATTTATTGATCAATCAAAATGAAACAAGAGACAGTAACTCAGCCAGTG
>NW_023339650.1:5565151-5601256 GCF_004916995.1 Morone saxatilis
AAGTGATGCGAGTTACTGAAATAAAATGATAAAATGTACTTTTTTATTATGTAAAATAAAATTAAAAAAACATTTGGAATTTGGGGGAAAATTTGGAACAATCTGGGACAATTTGGGAGTTGAAAGTAGAATTTAGGGCAGTTGCGGGACGCTGAGGAAAAAAGATAATATCGAGCTCTGATGGATACAAACTTAGACAAGCCAAGTCTGTTTTACATTTGACAACTCTCTTTCTGGAGGCTGAGGAAGTGGTTGGCACTGGAATAAGTGTTTTTGCTGTAGGAATGGTGGCAGTGATGAGGGTGAAGAGGAGTAAGTGGTGGCAGAAATATTGCAGTTGTCACTCTTTGAGGCCCTGAGAACGCAATCGGAACTGCATGTAAACCAGATGGAAAGAAACAGCGAAAAACCAAATTGCATGAGACTTAAAGATACAGATGTTTACCATATGTTCTTTCAAAGGGGAATAACACTTTTGCTGTTTTGGAGAAAAAGATGTTCTTGTCAGTTTTGTTGCGATTCCCCCTCATTGCCACTGGAGGTTAACAGAGCTGTACTTCTAATCTAGTGTTTACTGGATATTACTTCACTGCAAAAAACTGTAGCGTGCCACAAGAAGTCCTACATTTTCTTACTTAATATGAATAGAAATGACTAAAATGGAGCCAGTCATGCTTTCTACAAAACAGTATAACACAGAGAATCACACTTAATACAAAGGTTATTCACCAAATGATCATTTATTTTTCCTCTACAGTCTGCATGTTGAATAAAGGACTCATTTTAAAGTCTATGCTAGCAGCTCTGTGAGGCACAGCAATGCTCTGAGCTAAATGCTAACATGCTGATGATTAGCAGTTATAATGTTTACCAGGTCAGACCTTTTGTCCAAGATGTCCCTACTGTGCCAAATTATATATTATTAGAGCTTAAAGGCTTTATTATTAAGGGAAATCTGTATATTTTCACTCTCTAAGGTGCTTTGCTTTTGCTGAGCTGCCATGGTATCAACGCAAGGTGGCGGCTGTAATTTTTTCATCACCGCCTACGTCCACATACGAGGAGGTGAGGAGTCTTTCTTTGTTTTGTTACTAACTGCTCAATGCTTGACTGTTAATGCAGCTTCAGGCTGAAATGACATGTTGTTTGTCACTTTTTGGTTTGGGCCTGGAGGGTTACAAACATCTTTGCACATGTGAATGAAGTCATGCTTCTCTGCCTCTTTCAGGCTTTGGAATTCTTCCTGAAAGCTGAAGAAGGTAAAATACAGCATGCTAATAAAGTCACTGAGGCAGCTGCTGATCTCCTGTTGGCTGCAGCTCAAATACTCAGACAGCACTGTGCTTGTAAATGTGTTATTCAGAGGTTTTATTGTATTCAACTAACACACAATTTCTTTATTTTTTCTCAGTTGATCCAAACTTCTATAGTAAAAACCTGGTAATGCTCGGGAAGACCTACATGGCCATGAACGACAAACAGAAAGCACTTCTGTGGCTGACCAAAGCAAAAGAGTACCCTCCTCACACACAAGAAGACAAAGAGGTACATACACCTAGACTACTAGCTTGTTGATTTACTGCGTTTGTACCTGACCCAGATGTAATAAAGTTTAACCGTGAGGAAGATGTAGGAATTGTACGTGCTGCTGTGAACATACTCAGTGGGTTTACAGTATATTTGTTCCTCTGCAGGTCCATAAAGAGGCTGTCGACCTCTTGAAGAAGCTAGGATGAAGCTGTGATCACCACTGAGGGGAATAGGATGCCTTTGGGGGCTTTAGGGCTGTTAATATTTGCTATCATGCAAATAAAATGCTAATGTTTTCTTTCTGTGACTTTATAACCACTAATACAGTATAACTGTGAGTGGCCTTGCACACAGAATGCCTTTACGAGATTCAACGTCCAACCATCAAAGCTGCAACACTCAGCTTTTGATATCGCAGTGGTAAACAGGATCTACATGGTGTCTATATATCTATCAATGTCTGGCTTTTGTCTGACAGCTGGCCCCTGAGATGGGCTAAATATTTGAAAACAGTGAACATTGTCACTTTTTTAAGTTTGGATCAATAAACGTAACCAATTTCATTACAAAGCTGTATCTGTATATCTGGAGTCAAACATAAATGTTATAGTAAATATTAAAGTAAATGTTAAAGTTTACACATTGATTGTGTTTTTACTGGAATGCTGGGTTTTCTTCAGATAAAAATGATCTTAATTGTTTGTCTTTTGAGATTTAATGAATCCATTCCTGGATATAGAAGATAGTCTGTGGAGTGTTCAATCTACCTGAAGGTATTACTTCAAACCCAATGATAAATCAGATTTGAGAGGGAGAGGTGCTGTTAAATCGTAACCTGAAATATCTGAGGATTATATTCATTTTATTCCAGATAGGTCAGGGGTTGAACAGTATGTTCCCTGTGTTCATTGGGTACGCACTACTCACTTAAGTCGACTGAAAAACGTAAACGCTGGCAGAACGACGGTGTGAATGCTAACTCGGCACCGACATTGTGGTTATTTAATGAACCAAGCCATAAACATCCTGGTCAGCTGTCACATTAGTTATCAGCACATTATTACAATGACTGCTTTTTCATATCTGAACCGGTGGTTACAGCAGGCCAATACCTGCCCTGTTATTGTAGCTCTCTGAGGACACGTCAAAAGTGGAAAAGTGGAGGCTGATTAGACGGCTATGTTACAGATATATTTCATATATTCCTTTTAATAACTCCTAGACCCAGAATCAGGTCTGTTAAAGGAATATTTCAAGTCATATGCCCTCTAAAAAGCCATTGCATGCAATCTAGACGTCTAATGAACTTCCACCTTACAAGCAAATTTAGCAGGTGTTCACATCTTTTTACGTCCAGATCACCAAATGAATGCTTGCTGACATTTATTTTATATGAAGATGTTGTACTGTTATTGTAGAGATTCATGTTCTGTTTGTATAGGCTATTTCTAAACTACATTTAAAGTTCTGCAACTAAGTAAAAATCCAGTAAGTCTGAACAGTACAGGAGGCACAGCACAGGTGCTGCTACAGAATAAATTAATTAGAAACTGCATTTCCAGCTGAAACTGGAATGCTGACAATTGTACAAAAAAATGAAAAGCACTGCTGAAAATGCAGAAATGAACTGAAACCTGAACTTAAAACATACAAGAAAATAAAAGGTACCTGCTCTTGCCACAGCCGTGTGACAAGAAATAAAAACGAATTCAAACCAGCTGTAAAGATGGTCAGATACATTTATTCAATATGGTTCTTTCCACAGGTAAGATCCAGTCAAAACAAAAGATAAACCAAGAGTACATTATTTTATTTTTCTTTCAGAACAGAAGAACCAGTTTTGTTGTACATCCTGAGCAGAAGGCCTCTCACCTCCCGATAATCACACAACAAACAAAAGAAAGCATGGTCATGGAGGGGGTTTATTCACTTATTTATTTGTATCTCATAAATCCATCTCTCTTCATTAAAGTGGGTGAAAGCAGATTAAAAATGAATCTTCTATACACATCGTCTCCAGTAAAGGGGCATTCTGTACAGTGTAGTTGGTGTTTACAGTGTGTATCTACACGATATGTTACAGTTTGGATGCGTTTCAGATTGCCTAAACCGCAGCCAGCACAGTTCCCTGCAGCGTAATCACGTACTGAAATGATAGACAGCATCATGACTCAGCTTTGCTTTGAGGGAATCCACCTGTCCAGGTGATCTTTGATCTTGTTACTTGCTGCGATGGAGGCAACCTGAAGCGTCCCATCTATTTTTGATAAGAACAAAGGCATCACAGATTTCCATCAATGGAGCGGCGGCTCTGTGTAATTAATTATAATATTTAAGTACTTTATTTACTTTCATTATCTTTATACAATGAATATTCACATACACAGTTGATTTTCTTTGATTACAGGTTTCCGTTCAAAAGGAAGCACAAAGTTATGCAGTTTTGACTTCTCTTAAGAGTCAGCTCCTTTTGCTACAGTAAATGTTTTTCTTCATACTGTCGTCCCTCATTCCAGCTCTTCCATAGGGACAGCTGAATACATGTTATATACATCACTGATAACTTGAGTAATCACAAGCTCCTCCTAGAAAGTCTAAAGCAGCTTGCTGCTGTCTGCAGTGGTCTGAAAAAAACACAATGCTAAAAGAAAAGAAGGAGGATGGCCGGCCACTGCCAGCTTTTTATCCTGCGTTTAGACTGCTGACTGAAAGAATAAGCACCAGAGTTGTCATCAAGAAACAATGGAGTTAGACGTGACATTTTGAAAAACAAAGGGCATGTCCCCTGAAGCATTTAAGGAAAGAAAAGACAAGGGGAAAATGGGGGTGCAAAAACAAAAACACACAATTAACAATGTGATGCATCATCAGGCTTGCTGCTGTGCTTGCACTGTGGAAGGTTTTCCACACATTATTTGGTCTGTGGCACATTAGTGTCTTATGAATGAAGTCTTCTAATCATTATTTGTATGTGAATTAGGCTAGTTTTGTTTTCTGCAAACAGCCTTGACTTGACTGATCTCAGCACAAAACCTGAGAATGAGACTGAACATGGAGGAATAAATTAAACTGAAAAAGAAAAGTGGGCTCTGCACTACTGCTTAAATTTTGTGTTGCTTTACTGTAGTCACACTGTTGAAAATAGCAGATACACACTGTATGTGACAGAATTGTTATTTTCCAACAATACCGTACAGGCTTATGACCCGTGACTTTCAGAAGCCCAAAATTTCAGCCCCACAGAAATGTTAAAATGCTTATTTTCTTTTATTTAGCCAGTGGCCGCTCTGTGATGCCAGCATGCAATATTTGTATATAGTTGTATATGTTTGTATATGTTGCTTTCAAGTCATTCAAGACACAAAATTTGATTGACTTTTTTAGTCCAGTGCCCCTGATCTTCTTTATGATCACTGGCCAAAATAAAAAATAAAAACCTCATTATATGTGGAACTTAGAAGGACATTATTGCGTTACTACTCCAGTTGTGATTAATGGTTGGTAATAAGTGAGAAGCTGAAACAGAAGCTTCTTTCAGTACATGTATGAATGTGCTGAAAGGAGGACATTCATATGAATGAGGAGTCCTTTGGACCTTATTACAACTCAAGATGGATGGATGAAATATTATAAGCTGCCTTTGATTTTAATGGTTACCAATAACTGAGGAGTTAAAGTAAATGTGATCTTCCTGTGCTTTGTAACTCACAGTGGCTTCATACGACTGGCATCACTTTACAGAGATCACCAAGATTACCGAGATCGGAACTGAATGAAGCAAAAGCGAATCAGTCAGGCACACAAGAACCACTCAGCCAGAATCTGCTTTTTTCCTCTTTTTTGTTGTGACAATTTTCCAAACAACTCAATCTTTGAATAAAAACTGTGAGATGTCATCCTGGTGTGTATCTTCCTTGCTAACTGAAGCAGTGGGCTGCAGTCTAGGTGGAACAGAACATGTCCAGAGGTCACTGGCTTAAACATCAGAACTATGAACCACAGACCCCGACGCCACCACACACACAGTTCACTCTTTCACTTAAATCAAGAATTTTCCTTGAATCCCCTTATTCCTTTTGATAAAGTAGCCGTTCTCCACCAACTTCACGACACTGGTGTCTTTATTCCAATGGGAGGATCCGGTGATACTCTGGGCTGTTGTCCAGAATGTCATTGAGGGGACAAATGTATGAGGGATATTCTTCATCTGCTTCAGGTCAGTCAATCCTGAACACTTTGCCTTTTTGACGATGATGGTTAAAAAAAAAAAAAAAACTCATGAAGAGACAGAGCATCCATGCTAAAATGTCTTTGTTTGTGTATGTGTGGTGGTGGAAGCTGGTCACAGCAGTCTTCTCATCTCCGGAGGCAGCCATGCAAGCACGCAGAAATGGCAAAATAATTACTATGGGTCCAACAGGGGAGAAAAAAATTCAGGCACCAGACCCCAATACTACTTTTGCCTTTTAGAAGCTCTATAGAACTAGAGCTTTAAAAGAAGATTGCGCTTCAACTATAAAATCCTCTCAAAAACACTTTTAGTCTCTTTTAAAAAGCCAGTCAGCAGTGGGGAGGAAATTAAAAAAATATCCATGATTTCTGTTTTTAAACAGAGGAGCAGAAATGCTGAAATGCTTGCATATTTCATGATGGGGTATCATATAATATATAAGGGCTGGGGAACAGGATTGCGGCAAAAATGATGCTGCAAATTAAGATTTGGTTTAAAATGTCAAAATAGCTTATATACATTGGTGGTTATTTTGTGCAATTTTTTTTGTTTGTTTGTTTTTACTTGGCTGAATAAACAGCGATGGGGGAGGGAGAGAAATACAAGGGGACTCCTCCCTCTATTCTTGGCCAAATCCTTCTGTTTCCTCGATGGCAAAGAGCAGCTTCTCTTTCAGCTGTTCGAAACTCTTGTAAGGAGGCAAGTCCAAACGGTTAAAACTGAAAAGACAAAAAGGGAAGACCAAAGATCAGTACACGGTCATGGTCTGTCACGTTTATGCTACTATAAGGTTAAGTTATTAGTTACTAGTTACTTTTACTGTTTCTATCTCGTGCCATGCCGTTCAGTCAATTCCTTATTATTACCTATCTGAATCCTATTAACTACTAATTTCTACTCACCACGTGTGGCTCCGAGGAAGCCATGTGTCCTTCCCCACCTTCTCAATACAGAACTTCTGGGGGCCATTACTTCCTGCAATCCAAAAGAAGATGAAGAATTATGTGTGTGTGTGTGTAGTAGCTCTGTGTGTCTGAATGATTACGATGATATAGTAAATGTGTTCCTCTTTGTGAGTCTGTCTGACACTGACCCATGAGTTCAGCGAAGCCGCCCAGAGGAAGCCTGCAGGTTCCAGTGACAAACTGCATGAGCCGCAGTCGGACTTCATTGTCCACTTCTTTCACCAGCTGCAGGGGAGGAAGTGACAACACACACACACACACACACACACCCACCCATCAGTGACCAGAGACCACTGACTAGACCGTCAGATGATATAATATCATTTCAACATGAACTCAAACGAAAACCAGTAAGGTGCAACACCTTTGAATATTGTGTTTCTATTCTGCCCCTTTCAGTTATTAACAGCAGAGGGTGGCGAGTACAGACATAAGGTGTGTGTTTGTGTGTGTGAGACCGTACCTGCCAGAACCAGATGATCTGTTTGCTGTTCCTCGTGTAGTGACGATACACTGTGTTCCTCTGCCAGTCCTGCAGGTCTACTTCCTGCATGCCACACAGCATCACCTGGATCAGACACACATGTACAAGCACATGAATGACCCAGAACACAGGGGTGGTGAAACATCTGACTGTTTATGCTACATAATGATAACTGGAGAGTAAGACTTGGATGGTCAAACGTGCCCCACACAGCACACCTACTGACTGACTGCACACGACACAAGAGGAGAGGGAGAAACCTCTCTTTGACTGATTTTGGGTGCACATGAGACGTAGCACAGAGCTTGTGCCAGTGCCACCTAACAATTAAAATGATGATAAACTTATTCATTCAATTTGTGATGATACATTGTCTCAGACTTGCCCCAGATACCCAATCTTGTGTCCCAGGTGTTATTTTTATTGTCCATGGGACAACAGGACATCCCTAATTTTGAGCGCTGACAGAATAAACCAAAAATAGACAGACGTAAAGGGAGAGATGCATACGGGGAATTCTCTACAGATAAATAATAATTTTCTACACACATTATTCATCTTACTCAAGTAATGATTAATTAACCAGATTGCTTACTGGGATAAAAGCTCTGTCGAGTGGGATAGGTTATTGGGATTAAAATAAACACACATAAGAAACATTAACATAGACCGGAGCATGTTACTGCACTAGCAGCATCGGGGATGTTGCTCACCTCAAGCTCCTTTTCATCAAAGTACTGGAGCCACTGGAGTGGAACCACCTCGTTGAAGCCGTCCAGGAAGGCTTTGGTCTGACCTTCTACCCCTCGAGAGAACCTCCATTCTGCCATTAGACTGCAAGGCAGACGGCAAGAATTACAGTCACTCTCAAAATTATAGTCAGATGCCAGATATAGTCACTTTTATGATAAACCAGTGGCTATACTCAACCCGATATACTCCTCCTTGTTCTCCTCAGTGACTAGAACATTGGTGCCATCAGGTTTGAGGTCATGAGATGTGATCTTCCCCAGGATCTCCATGTCTACTGAGAAGTACATTTCCAGACCACACTCTTCAATGTTGTTGTCCCTGAGGAGAGATTAGATTGTGTTGCTGTCACAGCATAATCCGGTCAACAGTTCATTGTTCAATAAAATAATTTGAAACATATCCATCCATAAGCATAAAATCTGACTGCCTTATTACTATAAACGTCCATAACTGAACAGCGATCCCTCCCTGAGTGCTCTTCCTGAGGTTTCTCACTTATGTGGAGTTCTTGCTTATATTTGTGATTCTGGGTTATAGATACACAAGGGACTTGTTTCGCCTACAGGTGTTTTTCACACATGCAGTTTGGTTCCTATGGCCCCGACCAAAGAAAATGATGATACAAAGTGGCCTTTTGGACTTCATACAAAGGGTGAAAACATATGGAAGTTCATGTATCTTATTCATTGGACAGTGTTGGAGTGTTATTTGGCATTACCATACACAACACACCGCTCAGGAAGAAATACTGTAGTTGGTAATAAGTATTAGTTGAAAATGCAAGTGGAGCGATAAACCAAACCATGCTTTCTGCTGTCAAAAGAATACACAATTACATTCTGAGGGCTGTATAGACTGAAGACACAAATTACCTGATCCATATAAGTGAGTTGTAGAACTCTGGGTCGATGGACTCCAGGTCTTTGAGTATTAGCTTCTTGTTCAGCATGCGTTTATAGAAAGGCAGAGAGAAGCCTGTGTCGATGAACTTGCCGTGGAAAAGTGCCTGCAGCAAGAGACAAATAAAAAGAGAAATTAAATTGTTATTACTGCGCCGCTAACTACTCATCAGATGAAAGCATGATAGCTGAAAACATTTACTGAATACAGCATGGTGTACTGGAGAAAATAACAATCTGAAGCTATGAATAGATTGTGCACAGTCTGGTTTGATCATTTTAGTCAACATAATTACGATAAAAATGTCAGCCTATTTCACTAGGTGTTAATGTTACCAGGACTGTTTGCATGTGAACTTGCCATTGCAATGAAGCGGCCTATGAAGCAGAAGTAGGAGAGGTGGTCCGGGTTGATAGCCGAGGCCGGGTTGATCTGCAGGCAGTAATTGCTCTTGCCGGCGTACTCGAACAGACAGTACATGGGGTTCAGCACTTCATGGGACAACAAGAAGAACCACTCTCTGTAAAGTGAGGTGAGACAGAAGCAAGAGAGAGGACAAAGGCAACGGAGTGTAGATGAGGGGGAAATGAAAGGAGGAAAAGATGTGAAATGAGAGAAGGGGAGACAAGAGTTGCACATGATCAGCTACTACTTACATTTTGCAAAAACCTAGTTTGCACTATGGATATATATTATGTATATTACATATTGTATATTGTATATATTACCGGGCTAAGCCGCCATAGTCTAGACCCTCCTCGCCTCTGAAGATAACATAGAGTCTCCTCCTCAAGTCGTAGGGCTTCAGAGCCATTATCTAACAGAGAGAGAGAAACATACACAAGATCAGCAAGTGACGTGCATTGCATTTTTGAATGTATAGCAGAAGAAAACTCTGGAATAAACCACACATGTAGACTGTGATGCATCACTGCACTTTTCATTACTATTATTAAATTCATTACTGTGCATGCTGCTTATATTACTTATTGAACTCAGACAGTGGTAGAAGGACCGTCTTACTTGCTGGAAAGAGTCTTCAAACAACGTCTGTCTGGAGACGGTGATCTTCACATGGCTAGGGAGAGCATTGGACTGAGGAAAGACAGAGGAAAACATTAATGCATTTTGGGGAGGTAAGATCATGATGAGTGACTGAGAGCAAGAAACAGGATGATGGAGTAAGAGAAAGAGAACACCTACCTGGCACAAGTAACGGAAATGGGCAAGCTTCCATCTGAAGCTGCGTTCATAAGCAATCTGAGGACCTTTGGTGCTGTGAAGAACAAAATGATTTAAACTTTAATTTCATGCAATGGTAAAGAAGCATTTTTCTTCAGGGGTGAATAATTTCATACTGAAAAAATGTGCCACATGTGAAATATGCTCTTGTACAAATTTAACATTCTGAGAAAATGCATTAAATTCCCTGAACGTCCCTGTGTGAAATACAACCCTTGAAATTAAATACCAGTGGGAAGCGTTGTTTTCTGAATCAACATATATTTTTCTTTACCTCACATGAGCTGTATGTACATCTGGTTCTAGTAAACATGTTCCCTTAAACTATGCACAAGTTCCCACGGCTGCAGCTCCTCAGGCTACAGCCAAAACACAGCCTCTGGCATGGTCTTCGGTAACATGTAATGTAATATAGCACACATGAACAAGTAAATCATTTTAAAATGCATTCTTACACAGAGGACTTCCCAGTGCGGGGGTCACTAAAAGTGGTGGTTCGGGTGTTGTGATCCACAAAGTAGCGAACTCCTTCCCTTGTGTACCGGATCTCCCAACCTTCAGGCAGAGGATCCTCATTCTGTAGCCTGCACACACAGAGCAATTATATGCATGGGTTGATTCATATGGAAAATGATAGCCATTTCCAAGGACAAGAACTGAACCTAACCCAACATAGCTCTGTGAAAACTCTTCCAACTCCACATGGACTTTACCCCATACTTGGCTATGAACTTGTTTTTGTCAAACTAAGCTGCCATGAAATCTAGACAGGCCAGGGACACTAGAGCAAGCTTCCAGCTGCAACTTGTGTCACTACATAAAACATTAGTGACAAATCCTACATGTTAGCAATGTGAGATGATATACATTTTAGAAAATTCCAATATCATATTTTGAGAATTTTCATGATGGACCAATGTTTATAGGCTGTACAAGATAGAAGGGTTGTATTGCAATACTGGTTACAATCTATCAAAGTTATGTAATTTCACTGCATAATCCCATTTTGTACAACAAGCTGTTGCAGCTTCAACAACAGATCAACTGTTGTTATCATGGGTTGAACGATGGGAGTTAAAATTACTTTGAAGATAATACAGGGCTTCTGCAGATTTCACCAGGTTAAAATTAAGACTTTTAAGACATTTTTGGCCCATTATGAATGCAATTTAAGAACTATTTTAAATCCACACTGGAATAACAATTACAAAGGATATGAAGTAAAATTGGCATTGGTTCCATGTCAGTTTCGTTTGGTAGTTGTTACAGTATAATCAATACCAATTTTTTTCCCAAAAACACATTTAAAAGCCATACTGAAACATGCAACTTCATACAAGTAAGGTTAACTTTTTAAAGTCTGTCAACATTGAGATTATGAGATTATAGACGTTTAAAGAGCCCACAAACGCCCTGTAATAGGTTTTCCTATTCCTGTAGATCAGAGATACTCATTGCGCTGCTCGCGAGCCACATGCTCACCGAGCTTTAATTGGTGGCTCGTGGGTTAAAGGCTTTATAACAATATGTAGACAGCGCAATACATTTTTAAAATTGTGCTTTAAATAAATATGCAGTGAACATTCAAATAAAAAAACGCAATCTTTGCTAAAACTTCGCTTTACTTTATTATGGTGCTTTTTCCGAAGGGGGCAACTGTTCAAACGCTGGAAAACGCAAGAGCCGCTTTTATGGCCATTTGTTTTTACACTTTGACTTGGCAGTGGCCACGCTTGCAGCAGGTTTAAATTACTCGCTAGCAAGCGTGAAAGAGCGGCACAAAAAATGATTTTTTGTTTTTCCTTAATTAAAAAAAGGGCAAACCAGCAAAAACAGAAATGGGAACAGACACAAGCGTTTGTAAACAAATAGGTAGGCAAAAAGATTTTGAGGAAGCAGCAAACGAAAAATCAACATGAGACGCCGGAGAGGGGACGAGGAAAGGGCGGAAAAACGAGGGTGTTTCCGCAGTTAAAAAAACGAAGTACGAGGCATAGCCAAGATGAAAAAGCAGCGGAATTTTTCAAGAGATTGTGATAGACAAAATTTCCTTTATTTTGTTTTCTTCATCGATGAACTTCTTGTGCTTAATATGCAAAAAAAACGCCTAATATGTTAGAACGACATTTGCAAGGGGACTTTGGTTTGTTTGTCGTAAAGTGGGCTTTCTCCCTTTTGATTTTTTCTCTGCAATGTGGCTCTTGTTGAAAAAAAAAATTAATGAGAATCAACATTGCTCTTGATTTTTCTCTGCCAATGTGGCTCTTGTGAAAAAAAATAATGAGGATCACTGCTGTAGATTATAAAATGCTGTATTTTGTGTGAGAAAAATACTACAAATTTTTGTTTTAAAATACAGTATCACAGTAAAGTTCTTGGTTTAAACCGTAATACTGCTATGGATATGTCTCTCATGATTGATTTACCTTTTGACAGATCAGAAATCAAGTATAATCAAGTATAATTTCCTTCTGAGAAAGCCCACATTATTATGGTATTAGTAAGAGCACCATAGAACTGGTAAACACCGGTGCAAGTGGGAAAAAATCTACTATTTTCGGTACACCAGTTTGACCTCCTAGGTGACTTTTTACATTAGAAATCTTTAAATCTTAAATCTTTAATCTTTAAAAAGATCCTTAATTATATTACATTCTCTCTTCCTGTTTAATAATAGATTAACAAGAGGTTAGCAACTTTACAGCACTCATACAGACTTCTGTGAGTTATGAGGTACCATATATTATGCAATTTCAAATATTTTCTAATGTGCATAAGATCCACTTTCTTCAATTTTCTTTTTTTTGGCACTTGAGCTCACCCTTGGGTTCGGGGGTCTTCCCACTGCGTTGTCTTGGTGTTATGGTTGACAAAGTACACTCGATCATTGGAGTCCACACGCCTCTCTAAAGTTGATAAAAACACAGAAAAGAATCCGTAGCTTAATAGACACAATGGACAGTCGGCCCCACAATGTGGCAACACAAATGATCACCAATGCTGACTCATGCTTTAAACAGACTTTTTTGACTGGCTGCTGACTGTGATTTTTGTGAAGAGCAAGTAGTGACAGTAGAGGGAAGGATTTCATAAGAAAGAGGTATCAGTATCATGAAGTACTTTTGTACGACCATTTTGGCATAAAATAGGTACAATGTCTATTGACACATTTCCGTTTGTATCTATTGTCCATTTAAATATAGCAAATACTGACAGCAAAGTGAACATATGTACAGTATTTAGAAGAAAGAATGTGAACTCACCCCAACCAGGAGGTAGCGGGCCAAGAGGATCATTCTCAGCAGACATCATGGATGCCTGAAAACGAGGGATGCACACATACATGTCCATTTAGAAAAACCCAAGGAAGACACTGGTCTGGTCAAAAATATTCCAAATATGTAGGATATAAAAGAAAAACCATTCAAACAAAAAAGGGGAAAATATATTCCACAACAGGAGAGGGAAAATGGGAACTATTTCAAATGAAAACAAAAAAAGAAGTACTGAGTTTTGCTATGTTGCTGGCAAGAGGGCCTCAGTGACTGGTTACAGCTCAATACTTCCCAGCTGTCTGTCTTTTCATTTGTGTTTTAAGCTAATCATCATCAGTGAAGATGACATCACGGCTGAGATCAAAGATAACCAGATTAGGGCAGAGGCTGGGGGTGGGCATATTTCAAGTTCTGACAAGGTAAAGTTCTCACCTTTAGGCTAAATGGACTGAGCTGTGGATTGAGTGAGTGGAGTTGCAAATCAAATTTGCCCAGTGAAAGAGATGTGATTCATTAGGCAAAGGATGGGAAGGACTTAAGTTTCGGGTTACATAATTAGTAACCACCACTGGTTTACTCTTGCCAATTATGAGATATGAAAAAATACCATGAGGAAAAATATAGTTTATTTTTAAGCATAATCATTTTCAAAGCATGCTGTAGTCTTTTGAATTTTTGACTCGTCTTTTTACCGCCTTCAGTGCAGTCATTGGTTTCCATTCATTTCACTATTGCATGAGAATCAAATTGCAACAACTTGAAAGCTTGGAAGTTTTAAGTTAATACAGTTTTAAGTGCAGATTTATAGGAAACACTGCACTGCATTCTGCATAGTAATAAACTGAAAGCCAATTACTGATGTTTGGATTAAAATCACATTTAAAAGTTGAAAACCCCAAGACATGCTTAAGAAAATAGTCAGTAGTTATATCAAATATGTGTGATTTGTCATTAAAAAGCTTGATATGCAAGAACCGGGACCTTTTAAATTCTCTAAAAAAGATAATGGAGCCTTTTCAGAGCTCTTGATAAAGGTCCACTGGACGACTACGATACAACTAATATCTGAGCCATTACAGACTGCAAAGAAAAGGCAGAGTGATCACCTACATCACAGATCACCAGAAAGTAATCATGTGAGTCAGTTATCTTCAAAAAGACTTCAAAAGAGCCATAGCCACAATTAGTTTTCTCTATTTTCTGTTGAGTACTGGGGAATGGTCTGAGATAAATGCACACTTTAAAAGATGATGAGCTGACAAAAGCTAAATGCTGGATAGATCCATCTGGTGTCGTCAGGTGATTCAATAATGCATATTGTTTACAGAGCAAAAGACCAGAAGATTGCAGTTTTACAGCAATTATCCATGGTCCCCAAAATCTAGTATAATAATCCTTGTTGATTAGCATACAAATTCACAAGGTATTTGTTTAAAAGAAAGAGAGCATTAATTAAGAAGAGTGCAAATGTTTTTGGACTTTTGCCAGCAGAACTCAACATCTTATTGGAACTAATTTACAAATGGAGGACACAATGGCCATTTTGATTTTGTAACCTCCCTTTTGAATGGGGGATGTTTACATTACTTGAATGTTAATAAGTGCAGTATGGTGTGTGTGTGTGTGTGTGTGTGTTTTATTCCACAGTAAAAAAAAAAGTAAAAATGCTGGCAAATTAAATTATCAAACAAGAAAACTGAATCTGCAACGCATTCATTTCATAGGTGTAAAAAACATGTTTTAAAGGGGATTGTCTTACAGAGTAGAGGTATCTCTGGTTAAACTGGTGCATAGCTCCCTGCAGCTGGCTGCGCTGGCTCTGCCACTGCTCAAAATTACGGACTGATTCCATAGTGGGACGCTGCCACGTGGTGGTGCGGGTGTTGTGGTCCACATAATAGATCCTGCCCCGGTCATCCACTCGGCGCTCCCAACTGGCAGTGTGAAGGAGATGGACAGTACAATAATCACAAACACAGACACAAAAAACAGTAAGCAAATGAATGAGCCAGTCAGGACATTCACGGGACACTTATAACAACACTTAATGTGTCTTTTATTTTTGATACCTGGAACTGACTTAAAGGCAATTAAATTCAAACTAAGAAAAAAAATAAACTACTAAGAAACTACTTCCAACGGAACACAATTAATGAAATCTGTATAACTGTAAATGATCAACAACCAATCATATAAACAATACTTGTGTTTGATGATGTGTTACCAGAAATCAGCTCTCACTGAAACTGACCTAATCAGTTAAACTAACCTCAAACAAACTTTAAACATAAAACTACACCCTTTATTTAAGTAGACTTCGCATTAGGCCTGTCACAATAGCTTCTTTAATGATTTTATACCACTGATATAATTATAAAATTAGCATAATAATGCAATTTAGGGGGTCATATATGATCTTTCCTTCAGAATGTCATCTTTCACTTTCTTTGCTTGGGATTTACAAACAGGGTGACCAGAAGTAGCAGCCAAACATGTCTCAGTGTAGTTTTTTTTTTTAGAACTGGGAAAAAGCCCCTAAGCTTTGTAATTGTAGGAAAAACATATTCTTACATACAAACACGCATGTGAACACAGTGGTATAATATCAAGGTAAGCAGACATTATTGTTGCCATGTCCATATATTGTACGATAACATAATTACTGTGACAGGCCTACTTGGCACAGGTGAAAAAAATATACCCTGAGGTGTCCATTATGTAGTATCAGTTGCTTTAATATGTAAATATGTGTATAAATCTGTGTTTAGCTGCAGACATAGATGAAAGCCGTCAGGTGTAAAGAGGGCGTTATGGAGACCCATGTGTAAAAGCTAAAAAGGCTCAACAGATGAACCTGGTAAAGTTACAAATTCCATGTCTGAAAAGGGCTGAAGACAGAAAGTGAGACACTCACCCTGGTGGTAATGGCTGTGGTCTTTCCCAGGTAGTAGTCCTTGTGTTGTGGTCAACATAGTACGTTCTCCCATGAGGGTCTTTTCTCTGCTCCCACCTTGAAGACAAAACAATTGAGAAAAAAAGCAGGCTGTAAAACAAAACAAAACAAAAAATTGTGCAAAAGGATGGAGATGAATAGAAATAAAATGTACAACAGATTTTGCTCATTATGAATTGAGTGTGTGTTTTAGGTGGCATACACATAAACTAATTACCTCATAATCTAATACAGATTTGATTAAAAAAAAGTAATGAAAATCATGACAAACATGAAAAACATTTTACCCTGGTGGTAGAGGATCTGAGCCTCCAGCATTGGGGACCTGCTGCCTGGGCTTGGCCCCATCTGTTGTTACCGATGCACTGTTACTGCTGTTACCACCACCGCCACCACCATTGCCACCACCAGCACCACCAGCACCACCAGCACCACTACCTCCTGAAGCATTTGCTTCTCCTATTGCTGGGGAGGAAGAGGATGATGGCGAGGAGGTGGTGATGGTGGTGGCTCCCAGTCAGGCCAGGCAGGCAGCAAAGCAGCGCATGCAGTGGCTTAGCAGCAAAAGAAGAGGAGGCTTTTTGGAAGCCGTGGTGGAGGTTGGCTGGGTTTGAGATGTGCTATTTGGTGCTGTGTCAGAGTCTGGGAGGGTGGTATCTTGATTGCAGTCCTCATGGTCATCTGCAGGGGGCAGCACGTCACCTGTTGTAGCAGACGATGGCCCCAGAGCAGTATCACAGGACTCCCCATTGACTGCAGGCAAGTGAGAGAAAGACAATGGTGCTGTTTACAAGCATGGACTAAACACTTCATCCATCCATGGCTGGATGTCAGTGACGTCTCAGGAAGAGAGCTGCCTTTTAAATGATCAGTGATCAACCATAACATTATGAGAACATACAGGTGCAGTGAACAACACTGTATATCTGGTTATCATGGCACCTAGTTTACAACATTACAACGTTTGAGTTGAGCGTTCTTTTGTTTGAGCGGTATGTTGGACTTGAAATCATAGATGGATAAAGGTTGGGCTGTTTGCTGCCTTTTAGAAATGACACATTAATGTTCACACAACAGTGCTAGCTGTTAGGCTGTTACTCAAGTGAGGTAGTAGTTTTTTTTTTTTTTTAAGTTAGTTTTTTGGCC
Organism: Morone saxatilis; assembly: GCF_004916995.1. Taxonomy (NCBI): domain Eukaryota; kingdom Metazoa; phylum Chordata; class Actinopteri; family Moronidae; genus Morone; species Morone saxatilis. Next base: position 5,582,631 of record NW_023339650.1, read on the forward strand.
TTTTCATGCCTTTATTTGATAGAGACAGCTGAAGATCGACAGGAAATGGGGGTAGAGAGAGAGAGGGGATGACACGTAGCAAAGGGCCCCAGGTCGGATTCGAACCCGGGCCGCTGCAGCAACTCGATCGAGCTCTACCGACTGAGCTAACCAGGCGCCCCCAACTGGATTTTTTTAAGCAAAAGCCCTAACTTATTGGATATATATATTTTAAAAAAAATAGTACTACTATACTAGTAAAGAATGAATATTCTCAGTGTAATCAGCATGCTATTGGTGCCCTGCATACCCTCCACAGTATACTGCAGTCTGCTTTCCTTTTCTTTCTGTTTATCTCTCCAGGGAGTTTTCCCACAAAGGTGCTGACAGCAGCAGAGATTACCAGCCTCACTTAATGAAAATGAATTTACTGATCTCCTCTACTGTTCACTCGGATCAAGTGAACCATGAAGAACTTAAACTGCCCAGGCAACACAATGAATACCTGCTGGAAAGATACACATGTATAATCAATGCTAATTTGCATTACTCTATCAGTAAATATAGTGTATCATAGGGAATTATGCACATACATGAGAAATGAGAAAATATCTGAATAACACATCTTGGAAGACTGCAGGGTTTTATAGTACTGAAAAGGCTGCAAACTAAATATACAAACCTGGGAGCAAAAGTAGGACTATTTCAAACCTTCCAAGGTACTAGAATTCAAACACTGTGAAATTCAAACTAAAAGGTCAAACTCACCCGTTCTACTCTCTGTGTCACTGTCTGAGGGTTGGTGGACCGGGGTGTTATTGGGTGTGGTGTCTCCATTGACGACATGACTAAGGGCAGGGCTGCAGGAACTGGAAGGCACCTGAGCATCCAGACCGTTGGAGGCCGAACAGGAACCTGACCTTGGGCCCAAGTCTGTACCATTCACTGAGCTTTAGGAGGAAACACATAACAATTCCTTAATACTAACAAATTCTAGACCTACATAACACTCAAGATATAATTCATATGTAATATAATGTAATGTAAAACAACTTTTATTTTTCCTACAGGCTCAAAACAAATTAAATTTACACAGCTTAGCGAGGGTGAGCTAAATGTGTGCTACTTCCACTCTGTGTGCGGGTGTCAGATAAAAGACTTGTGACATTGAGACTATTGTCTCGTAGGGGTAAGGACAGGACATAATAGGATGGCGTACTGACGTAATGGGTACAGCTGAAGAGGCCCTTTTGTGAGCCGGCAGAGTTCAGTTGGTGCCACAGACGTTCCCACACTGCGACCAATACAAAATCAGCTATATGACTCAAAGTCCAGGCTTTGTCTAGGCAAGAGGTGGGTTGGAAGCCACCAATAAAGAAAAAACTTCAGAAAGGGTCACGAGGGTTGACAACAATGAATGTTGATTTTATTACTCAGCATATCCGCAAATGGTAACAGCTACCATATACTTAATACAAAATGTCCGATAAGACACATTGCACAGAAAGTTTCCCACCATATCTGGCCCGGTTTAAATTTCAGTGTCGAGCCCAGCAGAGGCTGGCAATCCCTCTAATGGTGCTTATATGTTCGTCTTTATCCATTATAATACTTTAATTTACTTTAATTTTATTAATAGACTAATGTTTAAATATATATATATATATATATATATATATATATAGGTTGACAACAAAGACTACACCGGTTTACTGGACTTATTGGTGTTGTAGTATTGAAATCTGATGCACAGAGAAAAAATGGGTACACACAAAAAACAGAAAAGCAATTACTGAAATTATGTAAGTAGGAACATGCACAGTTTAAAACAAATACAACATCGTACTCCTGTAGCCAGCATGGAGGCCAGTATCAAGTGTTTTGACAGGCTGAGAACTGGCGCCTCTTGCTCCACAGGAAAGGTCTACTGACTCTCTAAAGATAAGTAGAAACACAAGCTAACCAAAATGGAAGGAAAGAATCAAAGCTAAACAGAGTAAAGATGAATCAAGGCACAGGTAAGGTAAGTAAGGCTCAGGAAATACAGAGATTTCACAAGAGAAAAATACATAAAGTAACGTAGGTTGAAAGAGGTGAACATGAATGAGAAGATGGGCAATGGAGTGAAGACTGCCAGAATGTTAAGCAGAGCACTGACGTAAGACCACTGAGAAGAGACAAAGAAAGACAAAGGAAAAGAAGTAGAGCAGAGGGTTCCTCAAGCATCGACTCCTAGTTTAACAGCTGACTGCTCACCTCTGTTTGGCTGACTTTTAATATGCAGCAAATTACGTCACATTATGGGGAAGGAGCAGGGAGGCTAAGGCCAAGTACAGACAGAAACTATCACTTAAAAAAAGGCTGATCAGACACCATACACAGCAGTTCATACCCTTGCAAGGCGGATAGTAACAACTCTAGAGAGTTATCACACCATCAATCATTTTCTCCTCTGCCTCCAGGATTGCAACACAACAGCACAATTAGCACAGTGCATTCTCCAAGTCATTCCATTTTACTGGCTAACACAGCTGGTTTCTGGGTGCAGGACTGTTCGGCAACACACTGAGCAACTATTTGACAGACTACCCACCTTGTTTCATTTATTTTTTTTACTCTTTTCACTGGTTTGAAGTGGGCGGTGCTCAATTGGAAAAACGTGATGTCACATACTTCTGTGCACCAATTACAGCTAAGCAACTTTTGACAAAAAATGTGTTGACAGTTGTGGGGTTGTTTACTTTTGCAGCCAGCAGTGGCTGTCAGTCAAACCTGACCAAACAGCAAAGTCACAACATTAACTTTGATTGTTGCTTATTTAGTCATGATAAATATAATGTTATAGAGAAATGTTTCAGATCCAAAACTAAATTTTCATTTTTTTCAGTTTGGACACTGACTAATGCTGTTTTTTTTTTTTTTTGCAGCATTTTGTATTAATCGTGCTTTCACTCTGCCTGCAGAAATATCTACAATAAATATCTGAATCAAAAGTTGATTGATGGAGAGGCGCCCTGTAATATATATGATTTAATATTAGATTAACTTTATATGATTTTTTTATTATTCAAATTTTTTAAAGAAATTGTTTATGGCTTCCTTCTTCTTAAGAGCTAACCTTTTGTTTTTGAAACAAAATGAGTACTATGTTAATTGTCTTACTTTAATAAACACATGTTTAAGGTTTCATTTTCTCGATAGCAACAATACGGCAAAATTTTGTCTTGCTACCACAAATATTTCCCTGGCTACCTTTTCTATCTGGAAATCTGAGTACTCAAACATTTCGGGAACTCCCAGGGAGGGGGAACACCACTAAATTTTAACCATACCCTTGTTTGTGTCTTGCAGTCCTCTCTGCAACTGCAATGCAGAGAGGAGCCAGACAGCCAGAACCCTCTCAACCCCCCTCCCACCAACCTCCGTCTGTTGTGCTGAGCAGACATGGTTTCCCAAAAAAACTCTGTTAGCCTCACTGAAGGGCAGTTTATTGCGTGATAGATAATAAAGACTGGTACTAGTAGGGCAACACTAAAAATTAAAAGCAGGAGAAGGGTATAGCCAGAATAAAAAAAAAAGAGCAAGACACAGACGGACAAGACCCTGACTGAGGTAATAAAATGAATAAATAAAAGCCTCTACATCAGCTAGCGCAAAACAATAGCATATGAGTATCAATAATCATGTAAAATATGCATTCATGTCTTCCTACAGGGCACACTGTGGGGAAACTGTACTAACACACAACTATTTGTGGTCTGTTAGCATTCCTTTACTTGAGGATAAGCATGCTCCTTGCTTTCAAAGAGTTATTCTAACCAGGCCAACAACCATTTTAGGAAACGTGAAGTAGACAGAATCTTCTGCCTTATGAAATATGTGGAGCAAGATAAAAATGCTCCAAAATGGCTGTTTGTTTAGTTAGTTTACCTGTTGGCAGCCCTTGAGGAAGAGGAAGATGAGTCTCCATTTTCATGGATGGCATCGCCATTCTGTTGGACTTCTGGAAAGAATCGTAGAAAACAAATGACATACCCATAACATACAAAGAATATAAGATTTCAGACTAGTGATGTACAATATTTATTTTTAACTTGGATCATTTCACATTTTTTATTTGGGATTACCTAATAACTCTTTATCTATTATTTTAAATTCTATGGTCTATTTAGTATTGCCGTTTTATTTTAACAGTAAAATAACTGAGTATATTTAATGACAATTGTCTATGAACCTGTGATAATGCTGAAAGGTCAAGAAACAAAAAACTAAAGCTCACTGGTGCCATTTGCTGCATTGCCGTTTGTAAGCGGAGCCAGTTCCTCTTGGTCAGTGACAGTCAGGCCATCTAGGTAAACAGTCAGTTCCCCTACGGGAACCAGAGCTCCCTTCTGCTCCACGCTCAGTTTCAGCACCTCCTTCACATTCTCCACTGCAGAGTCAAAGAGGCATTACAATAAAGTGACAGCAAGAAAAACATAAAGCAAACCACTTCCATAGAAATGCTTCATTTACAATGTTGAAAAAGACACATTGATCAGCTGCGGCTAGTCTAAATAAACAGTGCCTTCATAAATCTGCTGTTGCCTGGTACTGCAGTAACTGTGCCACAACTGTATTTGTTAAATAATGAACACATGCCACCCTACACCTTGTATTATAATATGGGTCTGTGTGTGTGATAGCTTAACCGTACATTTTCTGTCATGCTGCTCCAAGGCTTGAATTAGGTCTAGCGTTGCTTTCCCCAGCAGAGCATCGGCCTTCAGAGTGTGGTGACTCCATACTTTGAAATCCACCTGTGTGTGCGGTGTTACATTCCTAGGTCAGGAACACACAAACAAACATGCTTAAAACAACTTGTAACACAAATGACACAAATCATCAGTAAAAAAGACATCATTGAAAAAAGCAAAACACTTTCAAGTTCATCACAGACATGTTCCTTTTTTTGCTGCAGTTATATACAGAGTAAAAAAGATACAGATATTTCTAACTGGCACGTATTTAGTGCCTCTGTGCTCAATCAGTAGTGTTTTTAACCTTTTTTCAAATCCAGAGTAGATTCACTCAGCACAAAGGATCTTTTTCCACACACACAGATCAGATGATGTTCAGTTCGGTATGCTACTGCCCTAGTTCAGTACCCTCTTTGACCCAAACAATTGCTGTCAAAATAGTCTAGTTCTACCCGGGAAGTTTTTGCAGTGCATCAGCTGTAGCATGCTAGTCGGCTAGTCAGTATTAAGTGTTAAACTGCACGCCAACATTGTTCAACTGAAGTCAGGTATGTCTGTGGAAACTTCAAACGTGTCATTTACATGAATATGACGATAAGCGGAATAAGACAAAAACAGACTGGCAGCCTTACTGCAGATGCGGACTGCGCCAAACTAGTAGTAACTACTGCTACAGAGGGTTTGCTGCTGATATGCAATCATACTCAGTCTTAGAAGATACAGGATTTAAGAAACCAGTGCTTGAGCCCTGCTACAATGTGCCATTACATTTTCAGCTGTGCCTACCCTGTAGAGATGAGCGCAAGCTGCAGTTGTTGTATCAACAGGTCCGAGTCTTATGATGAAGCATTACTGACATTTGTGTTATTCAGTTTTCTTCTTGACAATATGTCGGTGTTTGAGTGCATTAACTGTTAGTAGTAGCAGGAACTGAGGACAGGAGACTACATGACCTAGACAAAGCATTCGATGGATGCTGATACAGACGATATATATTTTTAAAGTGTTTTACATTTTATTACAAGTCAGTTTGTGGGAATTCTTACCAAGAATGGTTTGGGAGTTGGTGTGAAGCTGATTAAATGAGGTGACAACTATTATTTAGATGCTCCTCATTTTTCCAGTTTCCCTATTTTTCCTCGTCTGCTCCCCCTCAAAAAATCTCACAATCTCAAGAGCAACTTGTCCTTGCTGCAGGGTGAGAGATTGATGTACTTAATGCTGCTTCCTTCTGTTTTCTGCTCTTATACAAAATGAACACTACACAGTCTCTTATAATACGGGCCGAGTCCATCAATGCCTAATAAGAGAAATATCTAGGATCATAGCCCAAAGGCAATGTGTAGGATTCAGCTTGCAAAACATCCATGGTGCAAACACAGGATTACAAACACAGCACCACTCTGTCTTATTACCAATAATTACCCAATCAAGACAATTAGCAATTGCAATGACATGTCTCTGGCATGTGGCCGAGCCACTCCGAAGCCAGAGAGCTGTAAAAGTCTGCAATGTTCAGGCTGCTGGCTCTACTAGTGTCTCAAATGATACAAAGAGCTCTGTGTGTTCTCGTACAGCTTTTTCCCTTGTTCTAATAATTATCAGATGAGCCACCTGAGGGATTTTGTCATTATATTTTGAATTATATTTAGTTACATAAGGTATACACTGTCAGACAGACATAGACCCCAAATTCCTGCACCAAAGCCAACATACTAAAATACCTCCTAGAAGGGAGAACAGACCCATTTTTCTCTCTCTCAACAGTTTTTTTAAAAGCCTGGGCCATTTGGAGATCAACATGTGTAGGGGGGTATGAGAAGACAAATGTCTGTGGTAGTCTCAACACAGAAATCATTACAGTCTGTCTCTCATTTTATCTTCTCCATATTATAAAGTACCTGGTATTCATGAGTTGTCTCCCTGAATTACTTGATAAGGCACATAAAACATGAACACGTGTATAGAGAACTTGAGTTAATACATATTACACACACAGATGTTAAAAGGGGAAAAAGAGGCGTGTAAAGACCAAGAAACTGGCATTAAGGTAAATAGCTGTCAGATACACAGAGGAGGCAAATAGTTGCTTCTTACAGAGTAAGCCTCTCATCCCATTTAGGACTGGAGGAGCTGTGAGACTTCGCTGTACGGCGCGACTCCCCCTCCGCTGTCACCTCCACATAAATGGCAGTCCCAAACAGGCTCTTCTTCCTCTTGATCTTGGCACAGGACACTGGCGGTGGGTACATATAGGAAGTGATGAGACTAGGGAAAATCTTTACTTTCAACATTTATATTTTCAACACATAGCTGACACTCATATTCAGATATTCAGATTAAATAAGGTCATAAATTATTGATCCTTGAGGGAGAAACATTTTCCTTTCACACAGGAAATCCTGCTGACACAGTGCTTCGATGTGAGCTTTCTGAGGGAGCGACAGGGTCTAGAACCTGGGATCGCCCTGCCCCTCCCCAACATTACAGCCTTCTGTGTTTCAACTCACCAATGGCATGGAGCTGTGACGTTCCTCTGTGGTTATGGCTAGACTCTGTTCTAGATGAGGCCGTGGCCATGTCATACACCACAGTGGGAAACCTTTAAAACCATACACACACACACACACACACACACACACACACAGACAGAGAGACAAACCGAGCAAACACCAAAGACACAAGACACATACCCAGTAAATTCACAAATAAGAAACAGGTGAACTCTGCAGGGTCCCAATAAAAATACAGATGAGAAATTGTAGAAGCTGCTTCAGCATATTCTGAACATTTTGTTGAGGTTTTGTGGTAGAGGTCGATATTTATCTACATTCAGTGTAATATTATATTATTTACATAATATTGTAATTGTTCCCTATATTATAATGCTACATAGACATAATGCTGGAAAAACAATCAATACTCACAATTGGTGTGCTGCTAGACCCTCTGGTTCAGCCCACTCCGTGTCCCATGATTCCTCTGAAACAGAAAAGAGCTACGTTTAAGGATAAAGCTCAGAACAGCTTGTACAAACTTCAGCAGTTTGAAGTTTGACCTCTGATAAAGACACCAATGTATTACTTACTGTACGTGTAAAACACATTTCTCTATATGCTGCAAGATATATCTGTTGTTTCCCAATATGGAGAAGTAAATATGATATTCTGTGAAAAAGCCCCTGTTGCTTTTTTCAGTTCCATATAGTTACAAGACAACTGGTCACCAGTTACACGTACAAATGTTTCATTCTTATTGTATCAGTGGTCCACTTTAAAACTCTGTGTGCCTCAGAGCTGCCTTCCCCACTCACACATTTTACTATTATATATATGTTACTGCTGTCGTTTTTAATGGTCAGTCACATTTGTGAGTAAAATAATCATATTGCGAAACCTTTTGTCAGATAATGCAGTTGCAATATGATTCATGATTAGTAGGAATTCAGATTTTTGCATCACAATTTTCATTAACAACTAGTTTCATCAGAACAAAATATAAAAATTGCGATGATGTGACATTTGTTGAGGTCTCTACAAACAAATAAAACAAAAATGTTTCTTAAATCTGGAGAACAAGATTACATTTGTAGGTCAGGGAATCGCTGCAGAACTTGAGTATATTTGATTATAATGCTGTTTTGACACATCTTACCTTTATCAACACAAGCCATTTGGATATTGCACCTGTCCATACTGTGATTTTGATAATATTGTGATTAATTGTGCAGCCCTATAACAAATTCCTACTTCTTGGTTCAGAAGTGGTTTGTGATATCTATATCAAAACATTTCCATTAGATGACCTACACACACAATCTACAGTAAACTAAATGTAAATGTAAATAATGTTCTGCCTTATAATAGCGTCTCTTTCATTTATATTGTTATTATTTAATAATATGCAAAAGAGTGCCAATTTGATATTGTAGAAGCCTAAAAGTCACATTAAATGGACAAACACAATTGTGTTGTCATCAACTATTTTTTCCATCAGTGCTAAGAGGGAAAAAACTCATTTAAAGTACAATATTATCCTGTACTGTACTATTATTATCTATACAGAAAACCCTTTATACTGTGTACAGCATGCAAGTGTTACTGAGAAACCTTAATCATGCTTGAACATCATAGTCAGCCAAGAAATGAAGATGCATGCAAGCTGTCTAGGTAATTACAATTGATCTCAGAAACACCAGGCAGAACAGCCTCCTCCACAGCAACCAAGAGAACGAAACCAGACAACAAGGGGAATACAACATGCCATTTAATTGTCTCAGCTCCAGAGTCACTACAAGTCACTACGCCCACTATTTCCTGACCCTGTACCAAGGCTCCAATTAGGGCCAAGTGTTTTTTTGATATGATTAAATGCTCACAGCACCAGGCTGACACATAGACCGGCTGATCACACAACACAGACCCCAAGTTAGAGCAGGCAGCTTTTAAGCAGCTTAGGAGGAACCCAATTAAGAAGATAGGGATAGTCCATGCCAGTATTAAGTCAGTGTGATCAGTGTGCAGGCTACAGGGCAGATGGAGACAAAAAAAGACCCAAGTCAGCAGCACAGTGCCAGGCAAAGCTGCGTCTGCTATCTTGCTACTCTCAAAGTTTCATACCAGGTGAGTTCACCAATGATCTGCTAGGTCAATCAGCCATTTCAAAGTAAAAGCTCCAAGTTAAAGTCCTTTTTTTAAAAAAGCTTATCAAACCAGTTTCAAAGTCAAACAGAACCTTATGAAAGATTCAAATGTCCATTTTATCTAAATATGCCTAAAATAACCCGTTTATAGTTTTGGAATTTATTAAAAAAAATTAAATAAACTGTCATGGTCAATGTTTTTACAAAAATAATAAGCTACATATAGGACAAACCATACAAAGCTTATTAACAAGCTGTTGGACTGACAATTGTCAACTGTGCTACCATGAAATATTGATTTCTAATCTTAATATATAGCTATGGGGAGACATAATGAGGGAACCACACAGTAATGGAATCAATCACTGAGAGAAAACAACCAATCCGGACAATAAGGGAAAGGTTGACACTGCTCAACAGCCCTCCATACAGAGCAGGTAAGTGACAGCTGTAACAGAGGAAACAGTCTACAGCGGTCATCATCCATCACTCTAGCCTGACATCGCCTCACCAATTCACAAATGCAAATTAGTCTGGGACCTTTCAGTTCATTTCCAAGGGGCGTTATCAGCGGGCACGGAACAAAATGTCTACGGACGCAATGAGATAGAGCTACAATCAATCAGAGCAACCAAACATGGGACGTTTGGCGAATCCTCAGCAGTGTGGCAAACACATCTTTCTTATCACCAAAAGCTCTAAATGCAGTTGTTCTTCTTTTAGAGAAGATATAGCAACAAGGTCATTTAGTACCGACAGCAGATTTAACAGGACGCTGAACAACAGCGGCAGCCACCTTGGTTGTGTACAAAAATGCCCTTCTCTTTACAGTCAACATAACAAACCCAGCCCAAGTGCGATAAGGTTGCCTGACACAGGCCGGGTTGCCTGGAAATCTGGCTGAACGAGAGGCCGACCAGATGCTGGGTTACTAGACGCATCTGCCAGAGCAAATAAAACATGAGCTCACAGACTGGTCTGGTTCACAGGCTAACATCCATCTCAAGGGTCTTTACAAAGGAATCATGAAAACAGTGACCAGGGAGAAGATACTGAGTGAAAGTTGAAGTTGAATGAATATGATGTCTGAAGGGAAAATCAAAATGAGTTTTTTGAAGCCATTGTACTGACTTCTGTCACTAAAATTCAACTGGGATCATTTTGTATTATTCTATCAGAAGAAAATCGGTGTTGGGTTTCCTTTTGCAGGGGATTCCTCGTGAAGTGCAGCAGCACTGAAACCCAGAGTGGCTCAGTGATTAGTAGCGTGTCTTCCAACAAGAAGGACCAGATCAATTGCTGGCCCCCGCACTTTTTAGATCAGTTTTTTATGCTCTGCCTGCATCAGTCTGGATTTCCTCTGGGTGCTCCAATGTACTCTGACTACTAACATACAAGTCAGGTGCGCTGCAGACAAGGGACATCCTAATCAAGCTTTTCCCCCTTTGATCCCTTTCTATGACAACATAATACTTTCTTACATTGTGCCAGCTACAACCTCCACACTTTAAGGATATCTAGGTCAAATATACTGGAGAACTACAGCCACTAATTGAGAAGCTCTCCTTTTAGAAAAACACACTCCATCACAGCTTTCCCTTAATGGGAAATAAAGTGTCTTTCAGCAATTTCTGAATATAGTTCGTTTTGTAAACATCGATCTGGCAGATCAGCTTGAGCCATCCCTATTGAAGTCATTAAATTACCTTAAGTATGACTGTGGATGAATGACTAGTCGACTCTGGGACACAACTGAATAAAGAGAATGAATTGAAAATATAGAAGAGAAAAAGACTGGAAGAAGAGAAAAATATTTTTACTCAACAGGAACCACTTAATAATGAGGTACATGATTAAATGCAATCTTGATTAAGTTTGAATTACTGGCATACTACAAGCACCACACCAGAGCTTCAGACATTTAAACTTCTTTTAATAATAGGCCGGGCGTTTATTTGCTTAAATCACTGAACTCCCCCTGCCTGTAGTGGGACGAGCGTCTATGTGGGACAGGCGTTTAACAAATCCTCTCTAATTGTACTGCTTCTCTTGAGTTCTGTTAAGTAAATCTGACAAATTACAGTAAATTTCAGTTGGTGCTTTTTTCCTCTATGCCAGCGCCATGACACAGCCGGCGTACAATCAGTGAGCCACGACTTCACAGGATGATATTCACTGAACTCTGATTCATTTTAAGGAAATCCTTTGATTCTTTTGACCAGTGGCTCCTTACGGACTAAAGGAAAATAAATAATGGAGGGACGGACATGGAACGCACGACTTTACGATCGTTTTTTTTTCCGTCTTTCTTGTATTATAATGTAATAATGTATTAACGTTATACTTTGGTGTTCGCAGTTTCCATTAAACGATGTGCAGCATCCACTTTGACAAAAGTTTAAACATTTATATTTGTGTAGGCGATCTAAACGACTTAAAACTCGCTCTAGGGGGCGACAAGGTGGGTTTTAAGATGTTTTATACATTTATACAGGCCTTTATTGGAGACCTGCGTTTATTTATCAAAACGTGTAGCTGCACCAGGCTTTTAAAGAAGTCCTGTGTCTATTAGGGAGCCTGCTTTCTGCTTTTTTTGGAAGTTTTACGGTATGTCTGATAATGCATGGCAGATGGCTAAGCGAGTGTAAACGTGTCTCCTCCTCTCAAACGCCTTATGAAGACAACCAACAGTGTACAGAGATACGATGTGACAAACTGATGCATGAAAGACTTGTGGACATGTACGGACTGTCAGCACATTAGTCACACACAACAACTCCCTGCAAAAGATAGTGTCAAGTAAGTGTTATGGAGCATACACTTTAAAATGCACTGAATCATACAGCCTGGCTCAGCTGCTTACAAAAGAAAAGGAATTATCCGGACACGCACACGGGCAGAAAGTCATCAACTACTCACCATTACGTACAGTATACGGTCTGAAACAGCAATTCTTCCAACAGATAATAAACATTAAATACGTAGGAGCATCACATGCCCAGGCAATAAAAGCAGAACTCTGAGTTTAAAAGTCCTATTTGCACAATAGTATTTGACCTTGTGTCTTAGGTTTGCGCCAGTTTTTTGTGTTTCATGGTGTGCGACTGGTTGCTTATACTGTCCAATGTGCTGCTTCTGTAGAAAGAGAAGCCAGCAGTGTTAGTGTAGGGGTGGATTTGCTTACAAAACAGTTAGCACCCTGCTTACTGCTAGACAATGCTCTTTATATTTTCTGGTGCATGTGTGTGCGTGTGTGTGTGTGTGTGTCTGCATGAATGCCAAAGCTTCTTCAGGGACAGACCTTAGAAAACTGGGCTTATACAGTGAGTATTAAGGTTCTCTAATTTCACACACGTAACAACTGAAACACCAACAAGGACACTCCCCCATACACAGTGTCAGAGCTGGGATACATCTGTGATAAGACCATCATGTCAGTGGTGATGTTTGCGTACATGAACAGGACTGAAGACCCCCTTCAACGCAAACCCCAGCTCCACAAAACGGGGCAAAAAAGTAATAACCTCGGTAACTTCAGTAACAGAAAACAAGACTGAGGGGCCGTCCACAGCAAGAACGATAACGGCATCGTTCGTCAGTGTGGATGCTCACATCGTTATTGTTTATGGTGGTTTATTAGCTATCACAGGCTTGTTTTGTTCCAAGTCTTCTGTTTAGATCAAAATGAACCCAACCGAGATACAGAAAACACATTTAAAATGAAAGTGTATGACGACAGGAGGCCGGAGAAGCTTCATTTTTATCTGCCAGGTTAATTTAGGTCCCCACATGTGTGATAACTGCGTCGTTTAGCCTACATAATAAGAGAGAGATTGTGCTTTGAATTTTCCTGCAGAGAGTGAAGGCTGTTATGTGAATAATAATCTTTAACCTAGCTCTCCTTTAAGTCAACAACACACAGGAGCTGTTCAACTCTCTACACTAGATTCACACAGTGGCGGCAGGCTACGACTCCTACTTCCCCACAGCTGCTTTCTTGCTTTTCAAAGGTCAATGTTTGTGTGTACGCATGAGTGAAAGGTATGTGTGTGAAAGAGAGAGAGAGAGACAGTAAGAGAACGATGATTAAGAACACAAACTAGTATGTTTCAGAGCCAGCCAAAAGTTGCTGCAAGTGACAGCTTCCTCTAAGTGATTCCCTCCCCATGTGGCACTACTACATACAGTAAGAGGCAGGCTGAGCTGCAAAAACACTGTTTATAGCTGAGAGACAGCAGGACACACACTCATGACCCTGAAACACAATGGGCAATTGTACAGAAAACCTTCATCAGCCACTGAAACAAATAAAGTCATGTTTGAACATTCCTCTTTGAGGCCAAGGCACAGCAGGGGGAATGGAAGACAACGGGGCCTAACTTAACCTTTATTGACAGGGATTCCCATCAGCTATTCGCTAAGGCCAAGTATGTAAGCCTTGTGACACATTGTGCTCAAAATGCTCTACATTTGCCAGTCAGGGACTGTTACAGTGCAAGTGTATATTGTTCTCGTCTGGTATTTATAGAAGGGCCGCTACTCAGCTGTAGCACTGCTGTATTAAATAGCAGTGTGCCTCATGTCAGGCCTGTGTTTACCTGTGTCTAAAGTCAGTTGTTGTGCATGACCAAAGAAACACCTTATATAAAACATGGCAACACCTTTAAAAGTCAGAGGAAACACACGTTTTTGTCTTTTCACATTACATAAGTTCAGTAAACAAGAGCACGGATCGTTGGGTTACAGAGGAGCAGATTGCTCACACTTTCAAACTATCTGTCAGCCTGACAACAACACCTTGTTGGTATTTCAAACACAAACTCTGATGCTGTTAAACACTGGATAACTAACTTTGGAGAATCTACTGTCATGCTAACGTTAGCTCACAAAGTATGAGTAACTTAACAGGAAACTATTAGCCTTAGAATAACAACTCCTAATATATATATATATATTCTGATCCGATGTTTGGCACAATCACATTCGCTCCAGGCATATCGCGTATGTACAGTATGTGCCAGATAAGGCGAGCTAACGTCATGAACTAGTCTGCAAATAAAGACTACAGTCAGCTAGCTGGCTATCAATCAGCTAGCCAGCTAGCCACAGAAAAAAAAGATCCCCATTTTAGTGTTATTCCCTGTAGTCGCTATGTTCAAACCAGCCGACTACCATATGATAACACCCGCACACAGCTGAAGCCCTCCGTGTGTCTTTCTTTACTCTGCAGCTGTAACTTACAACTAGCAGACACAGCTAGCTTAGCCAGCTAACGTTACAAACTTAGCCAAGTTAGCTTTTATCCAGTTGCTGCCCGCTAGCCGGCTCACTAATGTCAATGTACTGAGCAGCTCTGCTGTTTGTCCGCCATCACAGCGCTAACACAGTCAAACAGTTAGGTTAGACGTGGAGGACAGGCTTGTCGAGAATTAAGTGTTAACCATAAAGTGGTCCGCAGTGGTCTAAGTTACACAAGCAGCTGTGTTTTACCTCGTCCGTCGTTGCTCTCCTTCCTACTCTCTGTGTCTTCTCTAACGTTACGGTTGTCGTTAAAATGCCCAACCGTACAGGCCCCGGAGTCTGCTACGGTTCTCTTGCCATCTCTGTGCAGAAGCCTCCGACCAGCAAAACACACGGGCGACAGGCGCGCCACCCCAAATATTGCTGTGTAATAACACGGGACACGGCACAGTGAATAACTGAGGTATATGCACAGTGTTGTTACTGCACCACCTCGGGATCCAGACGATTTGACAAGAGTTCATACGTACTTTACTGAGCATTTCACCTACAAGTGTAATTTAAATATTCATAATCTGTGTAGTATTTATGTTCTATGATCTGTTTATTTTTACATTGAGACAGTCTACTCTACATGTGAATGTGAATTCTAACTTTGTTTTCTTATATTCATATTTCTTTTAGTTTTATTTATTTATTATTTATATTTCTATATTGCACAATTTTTATTTTTTATTTAGTACTGCAGCAGTATTGCTAACCTTATAGTACACATTGTGGTTTATGTTTTTATGTTACGGTACAGTACAGAACCCAATGGAAAGAAAACAAACATATCTGTTACCCAAAACAAATTCATTTTAAAATACATTTTTGGTCTCTTCTGGTTGTAAAACAGGAAGATCACCAAAGTTCACATCACAAAAGTTTATAAACCACAAGTTCCTCTATCTCACTGCTCTTTTTGGTTGCTTTACTAGCTTCTTTTGTGGTCTGGCATATGTCAGATCATGATTCTAAGATACACACTGCACCCTTCATCAACAGGTTTGACGGTTATCAACTTTGAGGTTTGAAATCCAAAGTTTACACTGAGGTTTATGCATAAGTCTGGCAAGTCCTGGACCACAATGCCAGGCCGGGTTCTCATTATATCTGATGGGTCTTCGCTGACATCTTCTTTCAGCTAAAGCTTGAATTACTAATCCATCTGCAATTGAGATTTTTGACTGTTAAACCAGAATTAAACCAGACTGGATAGTCCATGGGCTCAGACCCAACACCCAGTAACAGTAGCATCTGGGTGGGCAAACTCTAGTTATCTTTAAACTTCTGTACATAGATTATGTTTAATAGGACCTTGCTGACTGGAAGCTTATTAGTGGTAATCACCTCCTAAAGTAATGGACTGCTGTTCAAATCCAGTCTAATAGTCCATGAGCGACCACATATCGGTACCATCTGAGTTGGCAAAACTGTACCTATACTAAATTGTTTATATAGTCAATATAAGTAAATTGATATGTAGCAGCCTTTACACAGGATCAGCTTTTTTTATTTATTGTACATTTTGTTATTTTCCCCCATTAGTGGCTTTGCATGATTTCCAAAAGCACACAAACAGCCAATATCATATTACCATTCATGTAGTCTTGGACCTAAGGCAACTAAAACATTTATAAATGTTGTTGAATCCATCCAAATATTTTGTTGTTTTTAAATGAAAAATGCTGTTAAAGTATTAACGTAGGTGAAAAATATGAGTTTGCACTTAAATCAGTATTTACATTTCTATATAATATTATGATGCATTAACATAAAATAATAATAAAGATAAACCATAAGGGATAACTTAAAGGCATACTGAGTCAGATTTGTTGATCCCTCCTCCTGTGGCTTAATAGAGAGTTGAATGAGAGAGATTGAGAGTGAATGGAACAGCAGTAAATCAGAGTAATAAAACATTGTTTTCTAATTGTTTCATTGTTGTTACATTACAACGCACCTCCACACAATCCTGCACAAACAACAGACAATCTGAAATCCCAAAGAGCTCATACCCAACCAAAGGCATGTTGATAAGTAGACTTACCTAAGTGAGGTTAATTTACCTGAAATGAATAAACAATGCACCAAAACTATTGGAACTTTGGAAAGTGGTTGACAGCCAAGTCTGTGGGCCTTACGCTCATAATTAAATAAAAAATAAGCTTGAAGCGGTGGTGAATTGGCTTCGTCATGAACAGGAACATGAGCGTACATGTTTTCACACCAGAGTTCAGTGACCATAATGAATGATCTCTTGGTTCACCTATTTCATTATGTTTTGAAGTATAAAGAAAAAGGCAGAGAATTCATTCTTGTGTGTCATGCATGTCTCTCTGCTGAGCTTGTATATGGATACTACCAAGTGCCTTTGCCATTCAAACAGGACAATCTCAAGATACCAAACACAGCAATCGTAAGGTTGCTGATCAACGTTTATAGTCTTTAAAAAGGCTTTTCCTGGAGCATTAAAATGAAGGTTACAAAATTAATACACAACATTCCTCAAAGGTGTTTTAGACAGTGGACATGTTGAATCTGTGCCTCAGCAGACGCTAACCTAGAACAATGGAAACTTATGGTAAATATCCATCACAGAGTCTATCACCTCCCAAAAAAGAAACCATTGGGTTTGTGTTTGCTCCACGTCCTTCCATAGAAATGTCACTGTATAAGCTCCTAAACGACCTGAATTTGAAAAATACCTTGATTGTGGTTATTATGAGTTTTATCATATTGCATTTGGACAACAAAAAGACTTTATCTGGTTTCTGTGGTGACCTGATGGCGACGTGACTCAGAACAGAAAAGAGGACAGAATGACTGTGCGTCTCTTTGGACCGACCCCGTTTTCTAGCTGTGCAAGCTATTCTAGAATCTCTCATGCCAACCCAACTTTTATGTTGATGATTGGCTATAAAGTCAGTGCAGGCGGAAAAAAGAGCAGTTGAACTTTGTAGATACCGAAAAATGGCAAAGGCAAAGGGTAACTTCAACATCCCCAGATGAATCAACAATAGCAAAACTGTACTGTACTGCTCCTAGCTTCCTTTCACATCTTGCAGGAATTGTGTCAAATACCCCATGAAAGATCTGTCTCTTGGACAGACAGTACATTAGTACTAAAGTATATCAAAATGAAAGCAGAACATTTCATCATCGTCATATGTAACCAGTTGTGTTTGTGCCATACAGGAAGCTTCAGATGTTTTGCAGTGGTGATATGGCAGCTCAAAACTAGACGCTGGAGATCAAGCTTAAGCAACATTGGCCCGAGCCACCAGAGCAGGTCTCATCCTTTAAATATGACCCAGAGGCCACACAGGAACATATCACTGCCAACATCATTATAACCAATACCAACCGTACCAGTATCTTGTTGAACCATTTCTCAAGCTGGAAAAGTTTGCAAACCGCTGTATAGTGGTCTCTCAGGGTCTACTGGTCAAGAAAGGGAAGGAAATACGCATTTTAATGAGAACCACTCAACCAAATAGATACAGTATTATTGTTTTGTGCATGGGGTAGTAAAAATCTGAAAATCATTGCTGGTGCACATCCAAGGTGTCAGATTCACATGTGTGTTTGGGAAATAGTTCATTTTTTAACACTAATGTTTAAGTTATAAACTCTGATGTAGGTAGACAGTCATTTTGACATGTAATTGCAGGAAAGCACAGGTGTAATTGCTAACATTGCTAATGGCTGCGTTCCGTAGTGATTGTCAGGGCCTCTGTATTGTGCACACTGGCATGGCTGACACCTATATTGAACTGAGCCATTGTTAATATTATTAGGTCCACCTATTAGAGCCTATTATTGTTAATGCCCATTCAGTTCACATTACTTAATACAACACATCAAATTGATTCTATTTGAGGCTTAATTCATATGCAATCAAAAGAATGAAACCTGGTCTTGCAAATCTTTCATGTTTCAAATTGTATGACTACTGCTGCTGCTGCTGGTGGTGGTAGTGG
>NW_023339650.1:5601277-5605114 GCF_004916995.1 Morone saxatilis
GTGTGTGTGTGTGTGCAGACCAGCAGAGGACGCCAAAGTACACTTTTGTATCCACTTTTCTATCTGCACCTGCCATAATCTATATGTGTAGTAATCCACCATGTATAATGTTTTTTAATGTATTTTTAATGATATGTCTTTATGTAATCTTGTGTCATATAAATATATCTATTAAACCAATAATTTATCCACAACTGCAGTGTTATGTTGGGCTCACTCAAACTTAAGTTGTTCAGTGGATTTCTGTGATCCTATGTTTAAATGGACACAGAACACATTGAAACAGAAAAGTACCCTTTACAACAGACAGAAGAAGGCTCAAAAAAATAGTTTTTTACCTCAAAAGTCTACCAATACAAAATAGACATGCAGAAAGTCGGCATCTGTTTGAAATCAGTGGTTTTGTATTTGAGTCTGGTGCAGGGGACCTCTCAGAATATACATTACTTGTACAAAAATGAGAACAATACATGCGCTCTTCCCAGCTCTCTCCCATGGATTGCATTTAACTTCACAATACAATACCAAAAACATGTGTAAATGATAAATTGAAGAGATTTAGCTTTTCCCATTTGTCATAGTCTGTTTATGTCATATTTGCTGAAGACAGATGCACATTTACATGTGTTATCATGTTGATCTCCCAGAAAAAAGGATGATCACCTCTGCTTTTCTGTTCAGTTCTCCATTCTTCTTCTCCTGTTCTGTGACCAGCATCCTCAACGCCAATTCGCTCATTAGTGACTTGGTCTGTGAAGACTTTTGCTCTTGCTCTACTATCAGGCTTAACTCTGAAATCTGCTCACATTTAGGTTCCCAACACAAAAAAAGAAGGTGGCCCCTTGACCGTTCCCTTGTACTACCATCAGTCCAAAGCCTACCATTATGTAACTCTTCTGTTACCTTCCTGGGTCAGCACTGGCTGTGAGGATCAGTTGGTCTCTTCAATCTACTAAAAGTCAACTGGAGTCTCATTAAAGCTATTTTAACAAGTGTGTCATGATAAAACAACACTGCCCTCATAACTGACTCCTCAGAGACACCAGGTAGGTAAACATATGCCTGTCCCTATCCCTAAAAGGTGGCTATAAACCCTGCATTGCCATGTAAAATAGAGAGTGCTGTGTGCTGTACTCCATCCTGCAAAATTCTTCAACATGTGCTTGTTTTTCAAAAACTTGTGTTTACAACCGCTGCAAGCCCCCAAATAATAAGGTTCATGCCAGACATCGATAAAATGAAGGATTATAGGCGTACAAAGGGTACATCCTTTTTATATGAGAATAAAACTAACAAAAACAAATTAACAAGCCATTGAGAGAGGTTTTACAAGGCCAGGCTATTATGATGAAGTGTTTTATATGCCTTGAATCCCAGATCACAGTCAAACATCAAAATCATCTCTAGCCAGCATATGGTGGACCTAATGACATAACCACCACATCTATTGCAATCCAACACAATAGCCTTGCAGTAAATACCTTTTGACAGCTATAATGTTCAACGTTAGTTGAGCGTGTCAGTGTCTGCGTTTAGAGCTGTTGACCATTTGTTTTTGAGGCCATATTTTGTGTTGCTGTTTTGGTTTGCATCAAAGAAGGTATGTGTGTAATTTATGCATAAACATAGTGAGATTTGGGGTGGAGTGGAAATAGAGACATTATAAACTATTGGAGTTGTGTTACTGAATTCCCCTTTGGCAATGAGCTGATTGAGGCAGTAATTGTATTAGCTGATATATAAGAGCTGAGCTATCTTGAAGTCAGGGTTCTATAAGGAAAGCACAGACCATCAAGGAAGTAGTGATAGCTGTTGTCTTTGATGTGGAGAAAGCATATGAAATGCTCTGGAAAGAAGGGCTACTTAAGCTTAAGTCACTGGGAATTGACGGTAAGGCATATAATTGGGTTATGGACTTTTATGGAGTATTTTGTTTCTTGGTGTTTGGTTTGGTTTTTAATTTGGATAAAGTTAAGAGCAAATGCAAAAAGGTTATTAATATGCTGTTGCTGTTTGTCAGGATAGGAGTAGAACATCTATACAAAATATATACTGGTTAATTATGGGATTTGTCTTTTACTATGGGAGATGTCAGCAGCAGAATCAAACCTCAAGAGAGGTTAGATTTATTACAAGCCTTGAGAATCGTGACTCATTCAAAACATCTCATCTCCAGTGATGGAGGTGGAAATATGCCTGTAGGGATTAGAGTGAAGTTAATGCTGGCATATTGAGTTAATCTCCAGGGGTAATATGATACTTATCGTGCCAAGAGTGTTTTATCAGAAAGCTGGGAACATAATGAGGGAAATGTCTTTTCTGTGGGGATGCAAAGGCAGAAAACATAGGAGACCAAAACTATGTTGATCAGCATTTTTCAGACTCTTTATATTCACAGATGGCTCCAAAGATCCTGACACAGGGTTTGCAGGTGCAGCAGTATATAACCTGGCGAGTGAGTTGTATATTTAGAAAGTATCAGACCATTTGTCAGTATATAGCACATAATAGGCAACATTAAAGGCCCCACAGTGGATAGAGGAGGAGGGAATAACTTATTGCATCTGACATCTTTTCAGCACTAACAAGCATACAATCTGGCTTTCCTTATAGGTGTACAGGAGGGAAATTAATGATATATCAACAGACTTCCTTTGGGTTCCTGGTCATGTAAGGCTTTCCTTATAGGTGTACAGGAGGGAAATTAATGATATATCAACAGACGTCCTTTGGGATCCTGGTCATGTTGACATGGAGGGAAATGAGCAGGTTGATATTCTGGCCAAACAAACACTCAAGATCAAACATGTAGTTCATAAAGCAAAGCTGAAGAATGAAGACATTCATTAGGACATGTGATAATGAAACTGGAAGACATCTCTACAAAGACTTGGAGCTGGGAGGATGGTGAAAGTACTAGAGTGGGGAGATTCTGACATAGCTGAGAGTAATGATAGTATGGAGATAAGCCAAGGTAGTGAGAGAATGGAGGAAATAATTTTGCTGGGACCAGTACGAAGAAAATCTGTAGTGGAGGTTGTGGGGGAGGAGTAGAGAAGACAACTCAAGAGGGTTTGGATTTCTTCAATGAATCTGGTACAATTGACAACCGTTTTGAGAAACCAAATTGAGGTTTTAAAAGATGGACATTTGTGGATTGTTCGCAGAAATGAAGAACAGCTGGCAGGACGAAGTTAAATTGTTTGAAATGGTAAATGCAAGCAGTATTGAAAGAGTGAGTAAGGGAGTGGTTTGGGGGTGCCAGTTGGAGTCACAATGGAGGAAATTCAAGCAAACCTAAAAGGAGGAATTCAAAAAAGTTGCTCGTTAGTTGCAGATAACTTTAGAGGGAGTGAGGAAAGACAGTGAGTATGTTGCTAGATTGTAAGGAGAAAGTGACTCTAGGACTCTTGAGTTATAGCGTAAAAGGGAATGTCCCAAACCCAATGAGGTGTCAAAGGTTTGATCATACAGCTAAGACATGTAAACACTGAGGAAGATGTGCCAGATGTGACGGACAGTTTGTAATTATTCAATATTACAGTCTGTGTAGGAAACTAGTTGGAGTAGGTCAACATAAATTGCAGGGCTAGATGGAAATAGGATGTTGGTATTTGGGGACTTTCACATTACAGGGAGGAATAAGAACAGACACAAATGGTGAATGGTGAAGAATTGCTAGAATTAAAGAGCATGGTTTGTTTGATGTAGAAGGACTAGAATAAATGCGAAAACAGCAGGGGTGGTATGTATCAGAAGAAACATCAGTAGATATAATTTTCCAGTGTTATGTAGCTTATTATTATTATTTTATGAATGTATTTATTAGTTTTTTGT
>NW_023339650.1:5605214-5621704 GCF_004916995.1 Morone saxatilis
CTTCCTCATTAGAGACAGCAATTACAGGACATTGTTATGCGCTAAAAGGTTTAATTTACTCCCTGTATGATTTGCTTCATATCCGGGGGTGCTGATGAATCTTCAAATCGAATAAGTTCGAGACTGTGATGGAAGCATACATAGGCTGATGAAAATATCACTACAATGACTGGAAAGGGGCATGTATGAAAGCTCAGAAACAAACAAAAATTAACAGCAACCTGAACTTATTTCTGTATAGTGGCCTGCATGGCGTAGCATATATAACCCCAGCTCAAATTGCCACATGTTTAAATGATAACATCCCTGGATACATGTATTAAGTGCAATTGAAGCCAAAAGGACGATGTACCCACTGCGTATGGGAATGTGTGAAAGGTGAAATCCTTCTGGCAAGATATTATAATCATGATTGATCAGATATTAGCTAAGAAATGTTACCACTGGATCCCAAGCCCTTATTTCTTCTGGGCCCCCCGCGCGCTACTCGTGATATATCCACAATCCCACAATTACAAAGTAAAAGATCTAGATTTGTTAGTATATTGTGTATTATTACAATGCTAAACATTTGAAGTAATAGGTATGTCCAATGAATAGTATTGAGATGACGATATAAAATTCCTAATTTGAAGGTATTTAAAGAAATGCGTTTTTGGGATGTTAGATTTGTTTCATATTTCTGAAAAGGTCATAAATACATCATTTTTTCTGTACATATCTTGCACTTTCCTTAATCCCTTTTCAGTCCATGTTCGAAATCCTGGATCGCTACTTCCTGGTTTGAAATTGGCATTAGCCCAAATAGGACTAAAACTTGACCATGACGGATTGATGTTCAAATATTTGCAAGTATCAAACCAAATGTCAATCCCAATCAAAGCAGTGATTAGCTCTTAGTTTTGACAACAAACACCACGTTTTCCAAATTTTCTGTGTGATTTTAATATTTAACTCTAGATTGTAGGCTGTTTCAT
Source organism: Morone saxatilis (assembly GCF_004916995.1). Classification (NCBI taxonomy): domain Eukaryota; kingdom Metazoa; phylum Chordata; class Actinopteri; family Moronidae; genus Morone; species Morone saxatilis. Next base: position 5,606,192 of record NW_023339650.1, read on the forward strand.
CTCTCATGTTGTGCAATGGAGTTGTAATCTGTTAACAAACAGATATTGTGTGGTTGATAATAATAATAATAATTATTATTATTATGTTAATTTATATATCCAAATGTGGTCTGCAAACTACAGGCAGCCTAAAGATGATCTAACATGATGCAAACATTTCTGTGACTTCCTATTTATTCTTTGAAGGCTGCTGCAAGCTGTCCAACTTGACTGCCGCTTTCTGTCACCACTTCCTGCTGCTGCCGCCTGATCTCATCCACTTTCCAGGGGAGGTGCAATTCATCTGGAACGAGCCTATTGACATCCAAACTATTTGTGATCTGTGAATCATGCTCGTAGGTCCCTCCCTTTAAAAAATCAGATTTTCAATGAGCACAGACAGACTTTTCACTTTCAGCTGATGAATGTGAAAACACATTTCTAGTATCAAACCCTGCAAATATATCATTCTGCACAGTGACTTTAAATACAAGCAAGCACAAGCAAAGGTTACTTAAAGCCAAAAGGCAAAGTTGGTCAGGAGCATGAGAGGATTTAGGGAATGGCAGTACCCAGCACTGAAGATGGGGGAGGAAGCAGCAGTGTCTGAAGAAGAGTAAGCAGAGATGATAGCGAAGGCACCAAACTTGAGTGAGGAGGACAAGAGAGGAAGAGTAACGACCAGTTCAGCTCAACCTGGAATTCCTGAGAGAAGAGACGATAACAGTAAACTGGAAAAAATGAAGAGGGCAATTGTCAGATCGGGACTAACATCTCCTGGGAATGATGAAATCTGTTATCACCTCAGTGGATTTAGGAGGGCTAGAGGAACATGGACCCTGTTATGGGTCTGGAAACAGAGATTCAGAAAGTTAAAAAATAATCTGTAATGACTGAATTTTTTTGCATAAAAAAGGTTTATGATATTGTTTGGAAATAGGGATTAATGATCAGATTAGCAGGTAGAACATGTAACTCAATTAAACTCTTTTTGTTTGATAGATTTATAAAAGTCAATTGGAACAGCCTTATTTATCAGTGTTACGAGGAGGGACTCAGGAGGAGGGGACAGGTGTCTCCTTCTGTGGCCTCCATAGGACCCTGTGTAAATGGCCAGGTGAGTAAACTCAAAAGGTGACAGTTGGACGCCCGGCTCAGAACAGTAAGGCTGCAGGCTCACTAAACCAAGCATGACTGGAGTGCCAGCTGGTTGCTAGCATACTGGGAAGTAAAATAAACGAGTCTTTAGTTTTTAGTCTATGGATAAGATTAATACTAAGTGTAAAAAGATATTGAATGAGATGAGATGTTTAACAGGGTCATTGCTCTTAGTTCAGCACCAATAACCTCATTAAAGAAGTTGGAGGTGGTGCAAGCTCAAGTTTTGAGACTTGGTGTCTTCAAAACGACTCATGTGTCCGCTCTTTAGGTTGAGGTGAGTGAAATGCTCATTCAACTTGACTCCAGAGATTTTGGATCTCAATGGGACCTCCTGGTAATATAAAGGTCAAACAAAATAAATACAATAAAATGTCCACAGAGGAGGATGAAAACTGATGAAGTTGAAATGGTGTAACCCCAAAGCAGTCCAAGATTGACGTCACTTGTTTTTACATTAACCCCATCATCAACATGTCTGAGTGACAAAAAGACTTTAATGCTACTATAAAGGCAGTGAGAGCTGCTGTACTTTAAGGTAAACAAATGGGCATCTTGAAAAATTAAAGACCATTGGAATTTACATTGATCCATTTGATTTACTGGACACAGCACTACACAGTACTGTATGTACTGATTCCCTGCTTGAGACCATGAAAGTAACATTACACCGAACACATCTGTGCACATCAAACTTTAACCATTTTTGCATTTTTTTCGTAATGTATTTTTTCAATTGGATGGATGGCAGATGTTGAACCTCTTTGCCCATAGACTGTGAGGTATTCATCACATTGTACCTTCACTTTTATATTAGCTCACTCACTCTTGAGTTTAAAATCTGTATTTGTACCTCAGGGAAGCAATGCTGAATAGTCAAATAAATTAAATGTGAGGCTAATGGGATATGTGGATGCTTTGGTATTTGTCAAGTTTGCAAACATCCCATGTGTGGTGCCAGTGATTGTATAAAAATGAAGGAGGGAGGAAAATGAAGAAAATTAATCATAACTGGCAATGAATTGCATCTAATTCTCAAGTGGCACAAAGCTTTGCAGCTTTTGGCTGTTGGCTGTACACCCTGGCCACAGCGTGTTTTAGTGTGGTCAGAGACATTACACAGACCACAGGTCCTCCAGAGCTTCATGACAAATGATACGGCTATATTTCCTGAGGAGGCTGGGTTTCTTCAACATCTGCACGGAACAACTGCTCTGTCAGTCAGTCGTCACCTGTTGTATTGTGCTGCGGGAGGCAGCATTACACACGCGATGTGGCTGAACAGGTTGGTGAGGAGAGCTGGCTCTGTTGTAGGCACGGAGCTGGATTCAATTATGTTAGTGGCAGAGACAAAGACCCTAAAGGAACTGTTGTCCATCATAGCCGATGTCGGCCACCCACTGCGCAGCACATTCACTGTCTCAACAAAATTTAAAGAAGGCAGGGTGAAATTGATTGAATACTCATCCGTCATTAAACTGCTGGACTGTTACTGGCTGTGTTAGCTGTATGCACAATTTGCATTTGTATTTGTTTATGGGCCTATATTTATCTTCTGTTTGTATATAATATAGTGTACATTTGCTGGACTGTTATTTAGCTGTAGATAGGGACTTTTTCCGAGTTTCATGGCCATTAAGAAAATAATGGAATAAAAATAATTGTTAGGCACAGCCCTTGATTAAAGGTAAAGTTACCTGCAGTGAGTTAATGATACAATATCAAAAGTCTGGCTGAAATGTGGTTCCACATTAGCACATTATCTTCCCATGATGCCTTCCCTTCAGTGATTACATTTATGATGTACGACAATTACCCTGCCGGTTCATCAGAAATAATCATAGAGGATCAGCTGAATCACCCTGACAACCATGTGTTGCCTTAACAAACTGTCTGCAGTTTGAGCAGATAAAAACATGTGCTCTAATTGTTAATGGTGATACATTAGTCACTAATTCATAAATCCCAGTGTAATAGCAGCAGAAAATGCATATGGTTTAACTTTACAATTTCCACTCTGACTTACATTTGTGGGCCTTAATTGTTCCTTGCCACAGCATGGGATGGACTTCATGCAGGAAGCAAGCATTTAATATCCTTGCTGGAGGGGAGGAAAACTGCCTTCTTCGCTTGCTTCACAAAAATTGGAACCAAATTCCACTTTCATGCAGCCAACTCTAATCTAGGCTAACCCCCCCCCCTCCTCGATTTGATGGTAGACAACATCCAGAAGTAAACATGTTACATTGAATCAAATGCAGTCCCTGTGATCTGACTTATTCATGCTCCTCCAAGTCCTTTTCATCCCTTCATAGAGTAGAGTGTTGAGATTACGAGTATGCTAGGTTTGTTAACTGTTGACCTAATTCATTTTCATTAAATTTCAGTCAATCTTTATTTTGCTCAAATACAGACAACCGATCACAGGAAAGGGAAAGGACAGAATAATAATCCATCACATCAGTCACATCCAGCCAGAACCTTCCTGATCCAGCTGAGGGAAACTCTGAGCTTTCTGATGTTTTACATTTTATGGTTGTTTCTCACTTTCAGTTTGTTCTTTGAGTACGTGCAGCAGACACAGTGATTAGGGTGACCAGGTGTACCACTTAATGTGGGACTGCACAGCATTTTTATGTCCCTCATTTTGATTGGCTCTAGTTTTCAAAAGTCAAATCACTGCAGGACATGCTTTTCTAGAGTCTGGTTTTTATCCAGTGGCTGTCATCACAGGGCTGCACACACTTGGGTCAAGTACAGGTTAACGCGCCTGTCATTTGGTACACTGCACCCGAAGGAGAACATTGCGAGTTACAACATAGTCACATGCAGATTTGGGCAGAAAATGATGAAAACTATAACAAAGAAAATAAAACTGTAAGATGTTATAAGCTAAAGGGCAGAATAGAAATGTTTATTTGCAGTTTAGATAGACATATCAAGACTTTAAAGTACCTCTCAGCATTTGTAACATGTTCTATATTGTCCCACACAAACATACTATTTGACCCACATCTGGTGTCTAGGAATCTAGTCATCCTACAAATGATACGTACCTGAACAATTACCTACACATCAATATAATAACTGCCTTCTCTCATTACGATAATTGTAATTCTGTTATTGGTGCACCCTGATTCAAAGAAAAGGAAAAAAACAGCCTTTTCACTGGTAATTGCTCTATTATAAATCAAAGTTAATTACAGACAGAGAACAGAAGCACGGAGGACAGAGCGGCAGTCACTATGACAGCACAGATGTTTGTTTTTAAACAAACACCAAGGTGGTATTTAATGTATTTCACATATATTTATTATTTTTGCAGGTCAAGAAAAACGATTGATTATGTTTAAAAGTGAACAAGCCTACTTCAGTTCAGACCTTAAAAACTTGGCAGTGTTACTGACATCAGGCTATACAAAACAGGATAACACAAACCAATATACTGGTGCTTGACTCAGACTACAAGAACAGTGATGTTTAATATCCCGCTAACTCACATGTAAACTGATAATGAATGACAGCATATAGTATATCACCAATAGGAGAATGTATTTGGCACAAATAAAAACTCAAAACGCACATCCACAAACATACATGCTCAAGCAAAGACCTGTATTGTACAACTATGATAGGTTGTAAAAAGAAAAGTTGAGATCTCAGTCCTAATTACATGTTGTGCCGCTTTTAAAACAGAGGCAGGAAGAGCATTCCAAAGAAAAGAACAAAATGTTACACAAACGCTCTCTGCTAAGATGATTGATTTATTCAGTTTGACAATAACCACAGACCTCTGATTTGGGAAATAGAGAGGGCGTGCAGACAGATATGGTAGGAGCTAATAAATTCATGTAGGTATAATGGTATCAATCCAGACATTGCTGGTAACAAGAAAAGTGGATAAGTAAAATAAATAAAACAATTGTTTATATATGTCTCAGATTCTATTCTATGTTTGGATATAGTGTGAAAGATGAGAATCTGCGTGTCTATTTACTGCAGTTTTACCTTGACTACAACTTTCACTTCTGACATACAGTGACCCTTCCTGCCTTAAAGGACCAGTGTGTAGGATTTAGTGGCAACTGGAGTTCACAAATTTGTCGCTTACTCTTCATCTTCCAAGCACAAAGAAGAAACTACAATGACTGCAAAACACTCAAAATTACAGTCCCTATTTAGAGGCAGTGTTTGGTTTGTCCCTTCTGGGCTTCTGTAGAAACATGGCAGTTCAACATGGCGGACTCCTTGGAAGGTGACCTGCGGTGTCTGTAGATAACAGCGGCTCGTTCTAAGGTAATGAAAACTTAACGATTCCTATATATTCAGATGATTATAAACTAATGAAAACATACCTATGAATGCTATTTTCCATTTCTACTGGACCTATAAAACAGGTTACATGGTATTTACATAAATGAATAGTTTGATATGGACAAACAACCCATTGTGGAAGAGGGTTATATGCTGGACTGTCTTGCCAGAGTGCGGTCTTGTCGTGTCGGTGAGGTTGCAAGACTGCCCCACCCACAGAGACTCCTGAAAGTTAGTGCCAGTTTTTAGCTTCAGTATTTGCATGGATTAAATAAACCTGTTATATAATGTTAATTAGTGAGATTCCTTGATGCTGGTAGGTAGATTTTATTATCTTTGGATGTGCATATTTCCCAATAATGGCAAACTATTTATTTAATATGGACACATATTACTTATACTTAGTAGACCCACAGTTATGAATGTTAACAACATTGTAACATAGTTTCTGTAACACCAGAGTATTACTGTAATACTGAGCTGCTAATTTGCAGTTGCTGCTAACATTTCTTAACCTTGCCAGGCAGCTGGACGCGTGAGAATCCATTTCGCAAGACTTCAATCTATGCATTTGTGGCTTGGACAGTGGTAACAGACCAATTAGTGTCCTTTGAGGAAGTACTAGCAGCTACGGAGGTAGGCGCTAGGTGTGACGCAGCGAGAACACAACCGTTCGTTTAACAACCATCTGGCACAGTCAGGTTAAACATTTCCTGTAAGGTATTAAAACAGCTTTTTAATATATATATATATATATCACAATAACGGATACCTTGAATGCTATTATTCATACCATTAGCTTGCACATTACTGTCATGCAGTGTGTTTACCTTATTATGGGCTTTGTGCCTGTGCTCATAACTTAGCACTTAATAAGGCTGCAGTGATTGTGTCAAACACACATTACTATTCTCAAAGAGGACACAAGACTGCAGGTAAAAAAAACTGAAGAGCCCAAATAGTATGAATTCATTTGCAAGAGGTTAGTAACATAAAAAAAAACATAGTTACAAAACATGTATGTGTAATCACACTGGTGCTGAAACACTGCGAGATGCAACAATGTCAGCAGTATCAAAATGAGAACGAATAATGATAATGATAATACTGACAATATACAGCAACTGTTGTTCAAAGGAATTCACATAAGGATTAATACATTTAGGACTATTTAAGCTTAAGTATATTGTGGATAGTTTTTCCAAGCAGCTGCCTTTTACAAGAGGTATATTTAAACTCCTTCAAATGTGCATTTATGTCTTGAGAGGTTGATTTTGTAAGATGATGTTTATTTCCCATCCATATGGTGCATCAACCTGTGTGTTGGATAAACTTCTATAATAAAATTGTGGCAGCGTGGGTAATAGGTGGGTAATAATCTATGTTCAAAGCACAGACTGTACATAAAGATTGACAAGTCTTCTTCCCATTGTGCAAAAATAAAGCCAAAATATCAGGTCAGTGTCATTTAGAGCCAGAGCCTACGCAGTAGTGGAACTGCAGTATTGAGTGCCCCTCTCCATAAAAAGCTTGTAGCTGTAGTTTTAAACAGACAACCACTGTAATGGAAAGTTAAAGTTACATCTCCTCTCAACATTTCTACTCTACATACAATTCCTACAAAAACAAGAAGAGGTGCGTCAGTAAGTACTTCACTCTGAATCAATCATGATGTCACACCCCATTTTTATAGCATGAAACAAATAATTAAAACCAAACTTATCAGGAAAAATTAACACTTGAACATACATCAGCATGACAACTATATAAAATAACAGAAACCATCTTTTGGAAAAATGTATCTGACATGTAGTTTTTTTTTGTTTGGCTCATGTCCCATCCACTAACACAGAGCGGGCAGAGTTTATGACCTATACTGCAGTCAGCCACCAGAGGGCGAATGAGATGTTTTGGCTTCACCTTTGGAGAGCCGTCATGTTGTCCATCTTTATATACAGTCTATGATTCATAGACCTGTAGTGATAGTTTATTTTGTGTTTCAGCTTTGGTGCGCTGGTGTTCTTTAAGTTTTCTTCCCATAAAACTAGTTTGTTCTCCGGCAGAAGCAGATGGCATTAAAGAAACGGCAGTGGCATGAGGCACATGGATCACAACAGCCAGACTGAGGCAAACAGCTTTGTGTAAGCTCAGAGCAGTTGTTGGGCTTCGTAGGTTTGGGTGCCACTTTAGAGGGAGTGGGAAGATCTTTTGGAGGAACAGGGACCACTTTGGGCTTCTGGAAGGTGGAGAGAACAGAAAGACGGGGACATGGTATGTGAATGTGGGAGCATCAAAATCAAATTATCAAGTAATATTGCCTCACCTTCTTCTCTTGATGTCTAAAATTAGCTGCTTTGGTTGTTGAAAGCTAAACCTTTCTGAATAAATTATCAGTTCCAAAAAGGCTCAGCGATGAAACACCAACACAAGGGCACACTACTTATTGTGAAGCTGTTTTTTACTTTGTGCACATGAACAACTGCATCCCAAAGCTGTGAAACCAAGAATGAGCGATGTATAGAAATAACAATAACACACTTTTACAGATAATTAAATAATATATTGCTATGCAGAAATGCTTCCTGTTAACTAGAAACGCCTCTGCTCAATGTGACTAGAATATAAACCACACACATCTTACCGGCACGTGAATCCTTTGACGTTCATACTGTCCTCGCCTCGCAAACAGTGGTCTCTGTCTGCCTTGGTTCAAAGACCCTGTTGAGACAACATCAAGACTATTAATTAAGAAATAATGCTACAGAACATCTCTGCCAGGGATTGCTTTGTGTCCAGTTTAAGATCACCATTAGTCCCAGTTTGTGCCTCTCAGGTATTCCTGTTTCCGTACATTTGAGTCACAGAGCTAAGCATCAGGTTTTTGGTTTTTTTGTGCAGCGGAGAGAAGATTTTGTCATCCAGAGGGTTTTATGACAGCAGTATGTGTTGTTCATTAATTGTTTTTCTTCAAACGGTTATTCAAATAAGAAATATTATTCGGAAAAAATGTTGCCGAGTTTTGTACTTGAGCACAGTGTCAGAAGAAATATTTAGGTGCTTTACTTCGGTTAAATCTCTGTGTAAAAATACTCTGTTACAAGTGAAAGTCCTGCATTGTAAATACTACTTAAGTAAAAGTACATATCAGTGAATTATCAAAATTATCAGAAGATTGTACTTAAGTATCAAAAGTAGTTGAAGTGTTCATTATTACCATAAAACTTTTTAAAAGTAGGCTCCCAATTAAACACGTCCCCTTAACTAGCCTGACGTGGCTACACGTTTTGACAAATAAATGCAGGTCTCAGTTAGACGCCTGGTCTGGATTTTATAGAAACTCTGCAGATGTATAAATCCTTACCCACTTGAGCGAGTTCTAAGCTGCTTAGATCGCCTACACAAATATACATTTTAAAACTTTTGTCAATATGGACATGCTGCACATTGTTAGATTAGCCAATTCCCTTTGCCCAAGCTGCAACGAGTGGTCCTACTGATAAGAATGTGATGTAGCCCAATTCAAACAATAACATTTTTCTGAATAGGCTTAATTACTATGATGTGTTCTGTAACACTGTTATAACTTACATAACAATATATTTGAACAAGGAGCATTAAGTTCCTTGTTTTAATGTTGAAGCATTTACTGACAGTCAGCTTTAGACTGGTCATTTTAAGGTGTAGTAATAGAGTATTAGGACTATGCCAGTCTTGCTACTGTTCATTTTCTGAAAGCTTTTAAGATCAATTACGTGAAGAGTATAAATGCTGTCAAATTTAGTCCAAATGCCATATGAATAAAATGACCCCCTTTTATAGTATTTTAAGTATATAAGTGGTATTAACATGATTCATGATGATTGAAATATGTTTCTGTTTATCACTTTGAAACTGGTGTTTAGGTTGAAAAGTTGTAGGATACAAATAGCTCCACTGGCATCTAAGAACAGAAATGGTAGTAAGCATATGCTTAATCTGTAATTACGATTATGAAGGGGTGCTTGGAAAATGTTCTCCCCTGTAAGTAGTCCCTGTCCCTAGAAAGTAAAGCCCGGCCGATATATCAATATTGGTATATTGCAGATATGAAAACATTTTTTTTTACCAGTATATAATGCAGAAAAAAATGCTTGTGGTAATATATTTGTGTCATTACAAAGTTTATCCAGCAGAGTGTGCTGTCATTTACAATAATGTGACAAGCAACACAGAATAAGAGAGAAGAAGCAGCTCTCAGCAATATCAACAAGAATTGGTTGACAATGTGTGTATTCAATTATTTAACATATTAAATCATATTTAATTTCAATATTCTTTAATGAAGTTATTTTTTGAAGAAAGCAGTCTTTTGAGTACCTTTGCATAGCATTATTAATATAATGTACTTTATCTGTAATCTGTGAATTTGTCCCTTTTTAATCGGTATTAGTCTCCAAAATCCCATATTGGTCGCTTGGGCTTTGGCTGCATTTACACAAAATGTGCCGTCGTAGTTTCTCCCTTGCACTCGGAACGGTAGGGTGAACCGGTAGAGTTGTGTCCTTTAATTACACCGCTAGATGCCACTAAATCCTTCACAGTTGACCTTTAAAGACTCATTTAATCAAAAGAATCACTGATGATGATTTTTTAGGGTGATAATGTCATAAAAAATGACAACATCTATTTGAAGCTCAATAGAAGCTTTGAATGTAAAATAAAATAACGGTTGGTAGAGTCCTTCAGTGGTGGACTTGGGTTGGCTATTGTGAGGGGCCGGGATGAAAAACAAAAAAGGACACCATCTATGTGGTGGGGCAGCAGTGGGTGATGATGCTTTTAAACAGCTTAATCAGGGTTAGGGTTAGCACCCTAAAGAGCACTTCACTACGATTTGTCGACCTTTATTGTGTTTTATCTAACATACGAGCATCCATGAGGGCACTTTTGTGGCGCTTTTTCAAGCATGAACACACAAGTGCCTAAGTAAATTACATTTTTGATCAAGCCAAACACCGCCATTGTCATAGACAAACCAAGTATGATTTCAGTACACATCCACGTTCCTGGGAGACGCACCTCTCCTCCAGCACACTCCAAAAAATTCTTTGGAAAATGTTCTAGTTCCTGCCACTACTTGCCAGCTGCATCTCATCCTCCCATTACTCTCGGTGTACATATATAGGCTACTGTGCTGTTAATCTGATTCTAAATGTATAGCAAACAGTAGTTTTGGCATGCAACACATATGGGGATTCCACACTAACAAGTTAAAGACAAGATATAAATGTGCCTCTTATCTGGCTTCACCATTAAATCCTAAATTACTGCATACACATTAATGTCTGGTGGATAAATGTCAGTAACAGTTTAACTGCCACATAAAGACATTAAAACCAGATTTAGACAGGAAGAAAAGGTAACATCAGTTTGCCCCCATGATGATGTATGCTGGTCTGTGTGATACCATCTGTGTTGTGCTATGTGGAGCAGAGGGCCTCCTGCTACCAGATCATGTTGTACCAATCAAACATGCAACCTGCCTGATATTTCAGGGTTTCCCTTTAAACCCTTTAAATGGAAAAAAATAAATAAATCGCGCCACTTTGATTACTCTGACTGTAATCCTATAAGCACATACTCCTGCAGCTAATAGTAAGAGGTATAACTTTGCTAAAATTATGCCGTCATAAATCTGAATGTGCATAAAACTGTCTCATTAAAATTTTCTATCCAAACTATGCCATATTTCTTTGAGTTTTTGTACAGATAGTTCATTTTTTATGTACCAATCAGCCCCTGCTGCGTTTATGTGGAAATGAATGTGTGTGTGTATAATAAGTGTTTAGGATAGCAGCCTGACCTGTTTGCATTGGGTAGGTAGAATAATGTATCCAATGCCACTTCATATAAGGGTATGGGCGTCTGTGACAGCCAACATTTTGCCTATGGAAGCTAAAGTTGAAGAATTATGTCTTGTCACAGATGAGCAACAGATCATCTTTCAGTCTGTACAGTGCTGCTTGAGGTAACTATATATGTTATGCTAATGCCTTACATGGGCATTTACATAGATATACATTAAATATTATTAATGCCATCATCATACACCATAAAATATAGACTACACTGGTGGCAATTCAGTGTTTTTCATCACATCAAATTGTGGCAAATCACAAAATATCATATATATCTAATTTATCTAAATAATGATCATGTTTGTCCCCGTGTGAGTTCCTAAACATGAGCCTTTAATGATAACCTGCAACCCCACCCTAAGTCCAGGACACAGAGACCTATATTCATAATTATTTTCTATAGGATTTCAGATTATGTTTGGGCAAGAAAAATGAATTTAACTTCAATTTTGACGACAGAGTGTACTGAAAGTTTTCTAAATTCCACATTCAGACTTATATATCCGTTTAAACTGATCTTGCCACGTGTGTCATGTGTGTTGAAATTGCAGCCATTTTAATTTGAACTCAAATTATTTTGGCCAAATTGCCTATAGTACAATGGCATCACATAAAAACGAGGTGATGGTGACAGTTCCATATTAATTATGCTAAATAGTATTTTGAACATTTCAAAATAACAACACACATTAAAGTTCATATACAGACCTAGTATTTAATCGGTTATGGAGTTTATTAATGTTTCCTATTTTTTTTTAATACATTTTTCATATATGTTTTCCTATATTGTATATATTCTAATTTTATATTATTATAATATTTTCATGTAAACTGTCGGACTATCCAACTATTTGTAACGATTCTTATATGTGTCTACTCCATTGTTAGTTCAAAGTCACATTTATCTCAAACCTCCTGTGTGTAGGTCACCTTTTATTGATTCTATAGGCTCAATATTTGCTTTTATTATCGGCTTTCCCTAAACATATAAACAACAGCAGACTCAGTGATCAATGACCTCCACAAGCTGTGGAACAATTATGGCCATGAGAACAAGGAGCACTCACCTGTGCTCTGAGGGGCTTGGGCCCTGCTGCCTGACACATTATTGTGGGCTCCTTGAAGACCGTTGCGGGTGAAGAGTCCAGCACTAACAAAGGCCAAATGCAGAATGAAAAACCACGAGACTGCCAGCTTCATCCTGACTGCAAGCAGCTACCACTCCTCAGATGCCACACTAGAGCCCAGAGAGACAGAACTGCGTTGCCAGTTGCAGCCGGTAAATCCAACTTGTTATTTTGACGTCTTGTTCTTTGTCTGGGCTTCACACTCCTCTCCGACTTAAAACTTATTTAAGAGGCAGGCTTTACACACGCACAGTACACGCCCCTCTTTGTCTTGACGCCAATCAAGTGTCAACACCACTGACCTTCGTGGTTTTAGTTTAGATTTTACACTTATTGACACGACAGTTTACATTTTTAAAATTAAAAAACATTTTCAACATTTTATTCATTTCATCTGTCTCTCCTTCAGTGGCTGTGGCTTTTAGACAAATAATAATGAATTAGTTACATAAGTGTACCTTTTAACAAGCAGACTCAATAGTAATCTTATAGAAATGGAAGATTATCAGCCTTATCCCAAGTTTCAGGAATAATATTATAGTGACACCATGCAAATAAAATCAGGGTCACAAAAAGGTGTCCCTGTGTGTATAGCTTGAATATTATTTAATTTATAATTTAATTTATATAATTTATATAAGTCTGGATCTGGACCCATAAACAGGGTTTGATATAGTAACTTTGTTTTATCAAATGTTTCTATATTCAGGTTGCCCAGCTGCCTGTGTATTCAGCATTGTTCCCCACAGAAAAGAGCAGATTTCTCTTGTGCTTGCGCATGTGGACATGTAATAATGTCCACTTTCCATGCTCATAAAGCAAATCAGATTTTGAGGCAGCAGCTTGACTTAGACGTTGCTTTTGATTTCACTCTTATGTAACTGTAATTGATGGTGGGAGGGATTCTTTGCCAATTCAGTTTATCAAAACGTGCTTCAGAGCTTTCTCACTCCCTGCGTTCCTCCTGTTGATACAATAAGCTCCAAAGCAACTCGTAGTTGGTTTGATTAATTCATTAATTTAGATTTTAAATGAATACTTTCAAATATGATGTTAAGAGTAAGGGCTGCTAACTTAAAACATATTTTACTGACCGTCTGGGAACAGATGACACTGATAGACGGTGTGTTAAACCGATATGGAAGCTCTTCGGATCTCATGTTTCTTACAACCACACTGAAATCTTTGACTTGTTAATTTGATGCATCTCAACATGTCTGATGTTACGGTTTCACCAGCCTTTTGACCAACCTTTATGCTCTGTTGCCACATGTGTATCATCACCTCGATAACTTCAGGAATTTCAGTAAACTGTTATTTTAATTCCAGCTGTATTCAGGTTGCCCTAATGCTTGTATGTGCTGTTCTGTCTCTTAAATCAAGGAATATTTAAAACTCCTGGTGACGTACCCTAACCTTAACCACTGACCCAAAAATAAACTTTGAACTGTGAGACCTGGCTTTTCCCACTAATTGGACAAGCTGCCCTCCATAACTGTTCTTTAGTTTGAAATGTGTCCCTAAAGGTCGAAAGTCAGACAGACACCTGATTCTGACACCAAACACGCACATACTCTTGCATACATGCAGTTCTGTCTAATGGTGTTCAGTTGAATGTTCATGTTTAAAATCAATAAATTCATTTACTTTGTTATTCTGGGACTCCAATTTTCCTTCATTTTTACTAGTATGGCCTGAAATAGGTCATGAACTGCATTCATAATGATCTTAAAAAGTATTAAATTTAACATGTTTTAACCTGCAGAAACCCTGGAAAAATAACTGATCAGTCTATAGCAGTGCTGCAACACTGGCTCTATAGCAACAATGTAGACGAGACTTGGTTCACAAGGTTCATTCTTGTTGTTGATTTTCACTTTGACCTTTTCTGGCGGAATACAAACAGAATAAGAATTATTAACTGCCCAATAATGACTGCTGGTCAATTAATTCCCAATTACTTGACATCTCTTGCAAATTACAGCACTTCCTCACTAATGACATTGCTCACATTACTGACAGTATTCTATCCATCTGCTGGAAATGTTAACCGACATTCGGCTTTATTTGCTTGTTCCACCACATGGCCTTATCCCTTTTTACTGCATGATTCACATGTGCATAAATTTGAGGAACTCAAATTTATTGCTGTTTGCAAATAAAAAACAAAAAGGAACTTCAATCCCCTTGGGGAAACTGAGGAAACCCAGTTAGCGTAGAATGATTTCAATCTATCATTATTTAGGGTTATAGACCCTGCAAGCTTCTGTTGCACAACTCTGTCAGTGTATTCCCCAGGGTTTAAAGAAACACACTGAAGAACACACAAGAAACACACAAGAAAAACAAAGAGAATGGAAAAAACAATGGAAAAAGGCTGCATTATTGATTCTTGCTCTGTCTTGTTGTTTTTTAAATCATATTTATCACTTTAGACTTGATTATGTTCTGTTAATCAGTAAATTCATATTATCATATATATAGTATACAGTACAGTATATACTAATGGTGTACACCAAATACTAGTAGTTTAGTTTGATCCAAATCTTCTTCAGAAAAAATGCCTTATAAATGCTTCCCAAAAGACAATGAACAATAATCCAAAAGGGGCATTTAACAAATTAAATTAAAAAGAACAAATTCAGTAAAAGAAACACAATAAAACAATAAAAGAAACTCTAGAAGAAGAAGTACTAAAATAATGTGTTTAGGAGTTAGTCTGCCTGATCTCTGCTGGCACATTGTTCCAGGGATGAGAAACATTAACTGTAAAAGTATATCTCCTCTGGTTTTCAGCTGTGACCTATTGATCTACACTTACCAGAAGGTCTCAGGTGGCAGAAATATTTGCCTTATAGGTGATCATTAAAATCTTAAAATCTACTATAAAATGTATATGAAATCTGTTGCCTTCTTAGCCAGCTGAAGTCTGGATAGATGATACGCAGCAAAAGGCCAGAGGCTGGATTCAAACCCATGGCCACTGCAGCAAGAACTCAGCCCTGGCACACAGGGCACCAGCTCTACCAGATGAGCTA
>NW_023339650.1:5621804-5647039 GCF_004916995.1 Morone saxatilis
GATGATGATGATGATGATGATAAGCCGGCAAACCACACTGTGTTGCTCAATAATCTTCTCCACCAACAGTGACGAGATATGACTTTAGAAAAGTCACCACATGGTGCAATACTTCACAGATGAACAAAACTTATTCAGGAGTGGAAAAGACACCATTGGAGGTAAGATCAGCCATCCTTGGTTTGCTTCCTGTGTGTGTTCAGGACATCAGCAATGGAGCCCTGGTCCCAACTGCACCTTTAGACAATCAGACATCCTCTTGACCTTACCCACACATTCCCCTACTGTATCACATAATAGAGATTATATACACTACTCCATACTTTATGTTTAAGTATGTTTAGCCAGACAGAAGTATCTCACAAACATGTTAAAACAATCCTCCCAGCTCTATAAGTCTTATGTAACTGACTCCAACCATGATGATAATTTTTGAAAATATGGGGTAAAATAAGTCAAAGGGGGGTAAAACAGTCTAGAGGAAAGTTCACCTTTTAAATGTAAATATAATAATGTAACTTTATTAAAATAATGACTGTACTGTAGACTTTGAAAATCCACTTGATTGCACAGCTAGTTAATGTTTATATTGCTGGTTTATTAAGTCTTGTGGTCAGTGAGAGTTTATAATGTTCGCTGTCTTGTTAAGTCATCAGCTCTGCAGAAAGCTTACAGTCTTAAATATTGGACTACAATATTACTCCCAATTCTTTTATGTAATTTTACCCAGTGTTTTTTTTTTTTGTCTGTAACCTGTCTGTAACCTCCCCTTTAGATGAGACTCTTTGGTTCTCATTGACACCTTCTGCTGGAACTCGTTGCAGTAATGATCAGTAGACAGCTAATAAAAACTCACCATAATTACTTAAAAGTCTATAGGGTCATTAAGGTCAATATGTCAGTCTTGCGCTGTGGTCAGTGAAATTAACTTGTTTGGCACTCCAATGAAGATTGCTGATACTAAGGGGTGTGCAGGAGATAACATAATTAGTGTGAATGCTGAGACAGCGATACCATGAGTCTAAAGAGATTGGAAGGGGGTGTCTTTGTTGTTCCCTTTCCAAAAACACTACATTTGACATAAAAAATGCTGCTTTTTGAACATTTAAACCTATGACACAGGTGAAAAACAACAATCAGCAAGTCAGTTCACTCATTCTCATGCAGTGGGGGAACAAAGTACATTTACTCAGGCAGCTGCTGTACTGTAGTGTTAAAAATGTGTGTATCAAATTCGATACAGCAGGTATTAAAGGTAACTTATTTGAAAATCTGTCAATTGTCATTTTATTGCATTTCATACATTATGCATTCAATAAAGCAACATACAGTCTTTTTCTCATTTAGGTAAACTAATTAAAGGTTTAACTGACATAATTAGGTATATTTAGAGTAAAATTGAGATATCTCTTTTTGAACAATTCAAAGCAATACATAATTTGAAAGGAACATTTTAAAGGAAACTCAAAGTTTAATGAATGAAAAATGCTTTATATGTTTTTGTTTGATAAGATAAACAAGCTGAGCAACAAATTGCATAAAAATACCAGATGTAGCAAAAATGATATGCTGGTTCCACTGGTGGATTTGTCATTGCCATTTGTCATTGAAAACTGTGCAGATGTATGATGTTGTGTTATATGGAAAAATGTTATTTTGTATGTTTGAGGAAAATTTTAAAAGGAAACTCAAAGTTTTAATAGGTTAAATATGTTTTTTTTTATTTGTCAGCAGGTTCAATAAACACTCCAGTTTAAAAAAAAAAGAATTTTCTGGCAATTATTTCATGGTTCAGGCTTTACAGGGTAAATTTAAAAACTCTCTTGGATAAGCTGGAAAATTAATTGCCACAAAGCTAAAAAAAAAGGGCTTTTTTGAGCTCATGAAAAGTTGACATTTTAGAGATACATGGACAGGACAGCCACGCTACAGACATATGATGATCATATAGAACTTGATGCATTGTTGTAGCTCAAACTATATGCAACATAGGCTTTTCACAGTGTGGTGTTAGTACTTTTACTTAAGTGAGGGGTCTGAATACTTCTTCCACTACTGTCCTCTTGTGCTCTGTTAACAGATCCTTAGTAACACCCAACTAAATTTAAAATATCAGACAAATGACCATTGCATAGTGCATACCTGTCAAGTTAACATGATAGAAATCTATGGTCAGTGATTGAAATCTGTGAGGCACACCCACTGCCCACACACACATACACACACCAAGACAGTGTTTAACTGCAACGCAGATGTAGTGAGCCACACACTGTGAACAAAGTGTGGTCTCCACAGCCATGCTTTTCTCAGAGTGGGTTCAGTTAGTTCAATCGTTGTCAATCATTGTCACTGCTCTACAGGAAATCGCGCATTTCACGCTTTCGGTTAAAACAGATGATGTCGGAGTGTTCACGGACAGTCCGTCAAAGTGCTGCCACCTTAAGTTAGTGTGAGCCGTGAGAAAAGGCATGTGTGGCGTGAGAGCATTATATTTGTGCCAATTGTGTGAGGCCCAAATATTCAGAGTTGGCAGCTTTGCTCTTGTATGTACTGACGCTCCCCTTCACAAACACACATTGGAGAGCAGGGCCGGACCGTGGTTACATGAGGCCCCTGGGCACATATCTTTTGGAGGCCCCCCACCCTCCTCCCCAAGCAGTGCCTGTGGCAGTCATGGGCGTGGTATTGGAAGATAAAGTAAATTTGTTAAAATAAATGATCTAGTTAACTAAGTTAACTGTTTATCTACTGCAGATTTGATTTATTTAAATGGGTGGCACACTGGCAGAAGTAGCGCGATGTGGATGGATTTAGCTCCTTGATGTAGTATATGTAATATTTCCAAAATCCTATTAGTAATGCAGTATATTACTTTATTACTACAAACCCCAACACTGGATACCATATAAATAGCAATCAGGACCCTATTTAGGACCGTCATTTAAATATTCTCCTTTCAAAAGAAATCAGCTGAAAACATTAAAAAGGCAGCTGGAATCCAAGTTTTCAAACAACGAATGAAGCTAACTTCAATGCTATCTAAATTACAGCTCATAAGATCTGCAATCTACAGTTGTTCTTACAGCGGGCAAAACTGGTCATTGGCAGATAGAAATGAAAGCCCGATCTATTTCTGTCTAAAATCAAATACCTATTGGTTGAAAAATTAGGAGTTGTAAATCTGCTACTGTAAACTTAATATTTGTATGTGCAAATGAAAAAACTGACAGACATAACAACATTAACCTATGGGGGCGGGGCTTAGTAATTAGTGCTTTTTACACCATAATTAATGCTTTGAAGAGAGTAGATAAATACTCTCTCAATAGTTCCTTTAGATGTGATCTACGTCCCTGACCAGGACCTGTCCCAGAGAAGCTTAGCTGTGCACCCCTAAATGGTGTTATACACCACTATCATAAGATCATAAATCCAGAGTTAAGTCCATTTCTCGCTAATGGATTCATCTCATTCTGTGTGACAAGCGGAAGGTTCACTGCTGACGAACACAGTCAAAGCCAGCGCCAATCTGCTTTTCATCACTTTTGGACACAATTCAGACCCAAAGGCTGGTCTTATGATTAGCACTGTCAAACATCTCTGTTCTGTCAGTATAACATCCCTTTTCTGATTATGTACAACTGAGATGAACTTGCAAGGCTGATTTTCTTCAAAGGTCAGATGGGAAGGTTGTAGCTTGGGGGTTAAACTATGATACGTTGTGGTAAGTGATGTTAATGTTTTTGGATACTGCAAGATAATACAGCTGATTGTAAAACTGATTTCTGCTGTATCTATTCACTTGATTAGTATTAGTTCCAAGCTGGTAAACAAATTAGGAGATTATCACTTGTTAGTAAAATGACTTTTAACCTTTAGGCGACACAGCAGTAAAAAGTACTCCATATGTTTTTTGTGTCCAGCTGATGGCAAATTGCATCTGCAGCATGCCATCCAGGCTGTTTCGATCACTATCTAAGTAAATCAAGCATGCACTGTTTGTTTTCCTTTAAAGTTAATAACTGTATTTTGCCTTGTAACATGAACACAAAGCTATAGTATAGAAAAAGTATTGAGGTCCTATTTAAAGAAGAAAGGACTCGCTTGTCTGTTGCTGAATGAAAGTGGTGATAGACCTTCCCCCTATTATGCAGTCCGTCATTTGTGGCCGAACGCACAATGCTTAAGGTTGCACACGAGCAAGGGAGAGAATGACATTCAGCTCGACAGACATTTCCTTAAAGGTAAAGCAGCAAAAAAATAAAAATTCTTCATCAGTTGCAAAGTCCAAGTCGAGTCTTGAGTCTTTTGAGGATGAGTCTATGATCACTGTGTGTGCAACAAAGTGTGACTCTAGTCCCCACCTCTGTAGCCCCCATGCTCTGTCTTGTATGTTCTTTTAACTTGAACATGTTACAGGGATAATTACAATTACACTTTTTTTAGTATGAAATGAGATCTTTAGAGTTGCTGGTTGGCAGATTTTGTTGCTAGTGGTTTTCCCCTAAGCTAACACGCTATCGACTGTTGTCTTTAGTTTAATACAGTATAGATGTGAGAGCGCTATTAATCTTCTCTTCTCATGTAACAGTGCAAGAATGTGAAATTTTCCAAAATCTATAACTATTTCCTCAATAGAATGACTTGATTTAACCTCCAAAATGGTGTCTTCCTCTGTTATGGCTATGCGGGAAATATTTGATCACAAAGTGAATGTATGATTTTTTTTAGCTTTACCGTTATATTATATCTTTCAATATCTTTGGTACATTTTTTGGTTTTCAAGATTTGTTATTTGACAGCCACTGTATACAGAGGAAGGAAACATGTGGATAGAAGAAGGGGGTATACCTTAGGTTTTGGTGCAGTGTTTAACAATGGCCTACCATTATCACTTGGTGCTGCTGCACAAATCCTATGCAACCTTCTTAAATGAAAACTAACTTTTCCATGTTTCTACTCCACGTGGATTAAAGTGGATTAAGCAGTTTATAGTAAATTCAGGGTTGTTGTCTGAATAGGTTTAGGTTTGAAGAGACTAAAGAGACTTGAAGATAAACAGAAACAGGACCCTGAATTTCCCCAGATGGTGGCACATTCCCGCCATGGCAGTGTTGTTAAAACTTCTCATCTGTGTTTAACAGCAGTATACCATTAGCAGCATAAATTTTACTGAACCTAAATGAGAGCTAACCTTTCCAGTAGGATCCCTTTTCATTTACAATGCACATCCAGAATCTAGATGCTTCACTGTTGTTTAAGGTCACATAATAGAAATCCCCAACCAGACTCACAATGACTGTTACCTGGAAAATTCCATACTGAAGGCCAGTCCAATACTCCACTTTAACATGGATTAACATGGATTAAACTGTCTATAGTAAATTCAGGGTCGTTGTCTGAATAGGTTTAGGTTTGAAGAGACTTGTCCAGCAGGCAACTGGCCACCTCTTAGAACCTTCCTTGGGCTTGGCTTCATTACAGTAAGTTGCACCCTGCTAGCTTATCATTCAAGGACAACGTAATTTCTTTTTAATTCAGCAGTTGGTGGAAGCTGGAAACTAATTAAGGCGCTGAATATATCTTTGTGAGGGGAATGTTAATATCGGGGGTCTGATGGAGCCAACGAAAAAAGACCTTATTTAGATACGGCAGTATGTGATTTTACATTACACAGAAACAGATAAAACTCTAGGGGCCCTAGATCATATAAACCTCGAACCCTTTACTTTTAGAAAACATACCAATAAACTTAATTATATTAAAGCAAAAGGGGTAAGCTAACAAGCCAGTAAACTATAATTGGGGTACAGCTTTAGTTAACCTGGACTGCTCGGCACATAAATCTGGCATCTTGCAATGCAATGGCAAATCTTGAGCTTACAACACACAGCAAAGGTCTAGAAAAGCTGCATCCTTGTCACAAGTTCAGGGGAATTGTTTTGGGATGGACTTTTTCTCATACAAACTCTTCACACTTATTCAAACACAGACTTATTTCTGGCTTTATAATTTCTGTGTAACACACCACATACAAAAAGAATACAATAATGATTCATTATATCGTGGTGTACAGTTACTGCATCATCATAATGGTTTAAGTACTTGTTTCAGTTGATAAGTTTGGGGGAGCAATTTTGTCCATACTGTCCTGCCTTCTTGGGATGGGAGTGGAGTACATTTAAACAGATTATCCTGATATTTGTATCTGTTAGTGTATCAACATAAACCAAACCAGTGTGCCATGCTGTACCTGGGTTGCCATCTGGTTTGCACTGTAACTCTCAGCTTTGTCAACTTAATGTCTTTCAAAATTGCCCTAGAGATAAACCTTACTTTACCTGCTGCGCCACCCAACGTACAGGTGCATCTTCAATAAATTTGTATAATCATATGGATAAAGTTAATTTATTTCGAGTATTTCAATTCAAAAAGTGGAAACTCACTAGTTATTAATAAGGATTCATTACACATGGAATCACAGCAGTGAAATATTTCAATGCCTTTATTTATTTAATTTTTGCACGAATTATGTCTTACAGCTAATGAAAACCCCAAAAATCAGGTATCTCAGAAAATTAGAATATTAGTAACTAGTTCAATATTGTAGACTCACGGATGGTCCACTCTAATCAGTTAATTAACTCAAAACACCTGCAAAGGTTTCCTGGGCTTTAACGGTCTCTAGTCTGTTCAGTTAGGCCTACACAATCATTGCGGGGGGAAGACTGCTGGTTTGAAACAGTTGTCCAGGGGAGGACAGTCATCGGCCACCCTCCACAAAGCCACAAAAGCGTCATTGCCTAAAAGAAGCCTGGCAATATCCAAGCCATATCATAGAAAAGTTGAGTTTTGGGCAGGAAAAAGTATGGTAGGAAAAGGGCACAAGCAGCAGGGATTACCGCAGCCTTGGGAGGGAGGATTGGAAGCCAAACGACCATTCAAGACTTTTGGGCGAGATTCACGGAGAAGTGCGACTGGGAGGCTGGAGTCAGCTGCATCCAAAGTCTGGAGGGAAGGAGCTAAAAAACCGCATAGAATCCAAGGTTGCCTTTTAGTCTCCAGCGTGGAAGTTTCCACAAGTCAGTGATGGATTTTGGGGAGCCATGTCATCTGGCTTGGGGTGGTTGTCCACTTTTTGTTTTCTATATCTATAATCCTTATATCAGCCATTTCTACCAGATGAGACAGTCTTGCCTGAAAGAGGAGATGCTGATCATTTCCAGGCAGACTTGTCACCTGCCCACACTGCAAAAAAGTACCAATACCTTGTGTTCAAGATCAATGGTTTTTACGTGCGTTGATTGGCCAGCAAATCGCCTGGACCTTATCTATAGAGAATTCTTTCATGGGCTATGTCAAGAGGAAGGATGAGATGACACCAGACCCACCTAATGGCAGATGACTGAAGGCATATCAAAGCAACTACTTCCCATAAAGCACCTTCGGCAGGGCCACAGGCTGATCACCTCCATGCCACGCTTGCATTTTTGATGCAATTAATTCATGCAAAAGGAGGCCCCGACCAAGTATTGGAGTGCCATTATATAACATACTTTGAGTAGGCCGACATTTCTGTATTAAATGTATGGTCTTATGATGTATTAATTTTTCTGATGTATGATATATATGTGTCGTTAGGCTGCAAGCCATAATCATCAAAATTAATTTATAAAGGCTTATAAATATTTCACTCTGTGGGTGTAATGCCAATCTACATGAGTTTTCTTGGATATATGACCTTACTTTTTGGAAATTGAATTACTTGAAATAAATTAACTTTGTCATGATATTCTAATTTATTGAGCATGCACCTGTACAGTTTAGAATTTGGGATGAATGTTATCACAGCTTAAATTTATAAAAATGTTAGATTTTATACGCATTTCCTGGGTTTTTTATTCAAAGCTCTTGAATCTGACAATTTTATTCCGTTGGATCTAGACTTGACTTAGGGAGATAATTCCCATGGCAGAAAAACGACTCCAAAATTGGGTTTTCTGCTTAAGTCAAAACGGAACCTAAAATCGTTTTATGAATGAGGCCTCAGGGGTGTAGGACAACTTTGTTAGGGGAGTATGGATTGCCCAGGATCATTCTTCCATCAAAACAATATCACTATCAGCCGTGCAGATGGGCAACAATTGATTACAGTAATGCTCGTGTACAGCTTGGTATAAGAAAGGTCCTTGCGGACATGGACAGAAATGACAATGAGGAAATATCACCCCCCCCGAAGGAACCCAAACAAAACTGCGGTCATAAAAACATTTCAATGGCATAAGAACAAAGACTGTTTCTTGTTTTTCCTGATCATCCATCATTAGTTTTTATTAAAGTGAATGTTCAATAAAAACTCAAAATAATCTGCATGGAAAAATCCTGCTGAAAAGCTACACCTGTGTAAAGACAAATCCCAGATCCCCTGAGCCGTGCCGATAAGCGTTGCTATAAGTGTTTGCTCACATAGTATGCGTAGGTCCCTCTCTAGTTGCTTGGTGCAAATTTATTTTTGGGAGTAAAGGATTATAATGCCGTATGGCTGCTAAAGGAAAGTGGATCTATTACATTTCTGGATTTCACCCAAGCACGACACTGATTACCATCTGATTTCACGAGAGCCGACTTTAAATGAAGAAAGCATACGTGTGTATTTAAATAATCATTTCACATTTGTGTGAATTGATTTATATTTCTTTCTGATAAACATTTGCCCTATAGTATGTAATCTACCAGTATCTACAGTATTGCATTTTCAGACCAGCGTTTCTCAGTGATCTTATCCCTTTAAATCCAAGATCATTAATAGTGGATGCAAATGTTAGTTCATATAAATCTTTCATAATCCCAACTCATGGTTGTATTTTGCTGAACTAAGACTTGAGTATTGATTCATGTAGTATTACAAAAAACATAGGAATTAGTCTATTTCCAAGCAACGACATATACATACGCAGGTGTCATTTAAAACATATTTCCATCAGTGGAACATAGTGGATTGTTTCATGTCCTACACAAATCTATAAAGCTATTTTAAACACGGTAAAAAGAAGGAGTAAGTTGAAAGATGTTGGAAGCCACTTATTAATGATAGTGAATGAATTTACAGAAGGAAAAAAAACATTAACAAAACTCAATACACATTACTTACATATAAACACATTAGATCTCAGTGATTGAAAAGGCACATTTCTGTCTCTAACAAATGACGTAATAAAAACCATATCCTAGCAAACATTATGGGTTGCCATTCATCCATAAAGTGCATCACATGACCGTTTTCCAGGTCTAGTTTGAGACGATTCAGCATTAGCTGTGGTTATTATACACTCCATTACTCATTATGAAAGAGTTTAAACAGCTGGTCAGCACACATTAGCACATGTGAAACCCCTGCCTCCATAGTGGTATTTGGGTTTTAAAAAATGGCTTTTGGGGATGATGTGTAGGCCTGGTAACAGTCTTGAAGGTGATACAGAACCAGCTAGGCTGGATATATCAGTCGCTTATGTCAATAAATTCTTCCTGAAATGCATGATGGTTCTGTCTCAATAGATGGTGGTCCAAGTGAAACATTTAGAAAATTAGGTCTCTGGATTATCCCATATAACCGTAACATTTTTATGGAAAGACAAGTTGCTGTTGAGTTTTTCCAAACGTAATTTGAGTACAAACTAAAATCCTTCTGCCTAAATTGTATCAAGAAACAGAAACCTTAGAAATGTGTCTCTTAACAGAAGTCCAAAACCCGTCTACACTCTATTAACAGGCGAAGCGCCATAGGAGGTGGAGAGTTGTGTTGTAAATATTTATGAACTTGAACTTAATTGGCATAATCAATGCCTTGAAGAAAACTGATGCATGTGTGTGCATAAGAGCAAAGTGACAGGGGAAAACAACAACAGGCCACATTTCCATGGTTCTCTCTTGCTACGGTATGATACAGATTTTAACTGTCTCCTGCAGGACTTGGTTTACCACAAATCATGCATGGCACTAAAACATGAGGGAATGTAGGCTTTTAGATGCAAAGTAAGTTTGAGTGCAAGTGAATAGACAATGAAGCCTCAAGTAATGTCTGTCTACAGCCTAAATGAGAGCCAGTGGCAGTACAAAGCAATGACATGATGGAAGTAACTGCAAAGAGAAAGTCAACAATCCTCTGCGATACCCACCTGGTGACCAAAGCAGGAACATTTGTAACATTTCATTTATCCAGACCTTTTTCTTATTTCTATAGCCACATGGGGGTGTTGTTTCTCTGTCTTGCGAATGGGCCTATTGTCACAAGTAAGGAGCCATAAGGCAAAGCACGTCTGCAGAAACTGGTGAGACGATGGTTCAGGTTTTCTGTGGATTGTCACAAATGTGAAAATCGTCAAACCACCCAGGTGGTGTGAGTCTTCAAGTCTTATTTTTTTTGGTCAAGAAGCCAAACTTTGGCTTTGTGACTGCAGGATCAAATTGATCCAATCTGGCAGCCACGGTAGGAGGTGCAAAAGTGAGAAATCCCCACACAGTTTAAGTAAGATCATCTTGGTCTGAGGTCTTAATAAGTATAACCATGTAATTCCAGATATAGTCCTTATAGGAAGTTGTAGATGGTCTTCAGTCCTTTGTAGGTGCCAGATAAAATATCCTGTAAGCCATTTTAAATGGGGAAATATAAGTGAAACAGGCTGCTGCAGTGTTAAACTGTTCCCTTTTGACCTAATACATAGATCTTGAGTTAAAGGCTGTCAGATCCAACTCCAAGACTGGAAGGTGAAACAGCGGCTACAATCTGTGACGTGGAAAAAGGGGTTTGTGATGGGACAGAGAGGTTAAGGTCAAAAATTGGACAAAAATAAACAAAAGAAGGGTATAGAGGAGCACTCAAACATAAGAAAGATGGAGTGGACTACAAGGGGAGGAGATGGAGGAAAAATGTGAAGAGGAGGACCAGTGTTCGGCGTTAGTGTTCCAGCTTCTGGTGGTAAAGCTGAGTGACCTGGATGACCGGAGGAGAGGCGCTGAGCGATGGCCCACACCAACAGGCAGAGGATCTCACCGGCTGGACCTCACACCTGCCACTAGAGAGAGGGAGGTCGAAGCAGAAGAAATACATTTGGCATCTGACGCGTTCAACACAAATTAAAGACAACATGAAGCCAGACAGACTGACAGGACCCAAGACGATATGTACAGTAGAGGAGAGACGCAAACATGGGCCAACTTGAGAGCCATCCTTGTGGGAGGAGACAGATACTGTACGGCAACCAGAAAGTTATAGGTACAGGTCCACAGAAAACACAGCAGGAAGACAGGCTCTACCTCTGACCCTCTTCCATCTGGCAGTGCATGACAGACAATGGATTAGCACTAGTCTAAATCCCCAAAATATAGCACGCACATACAATATATTCCATGGAGTGCCAGGAAAACACACAACTTGTGACTAGCTGAGATCCAAATCTTGGTTGGAAGAAGCTGGATAACAAAAAACCTTTCCTTGCCTGTCAAGACACCAGATGGGAGAGAGGAAGGAGGACCTGAAATCCGACAACTTACAATTCCCACATAGTGAGCACACATCACCATGTGAAAGAGAGGCACTAGCAGCATGTGTTAGTCACATATGATGCAGGGGAGCAGTGTGGCACAGCCAAAAGGTTCACCGAGCACAGAACATTGCAGTACAATGAACAGTTGGGGACAAGTCATTTTCAGGTTAATCAATCCAAAAGTGGATGTGGACGCTTGAGTGTAGGGCTGTGATTTGGCAAGAATCTGGCGATACCATACGTATCACAATACAGAGATTAAGATTTGATATATTGCCATTTAAATAAAATTTGTATTTATCACAGTCCCTGTAACATCCAACACCAGCACTGCTATCTAGCAGGTGGGGGTATAAACACAAACATCAATGCTATTTTTGAGAATTGATACAATATCACAAAACAAAACATCCAATATGATATTTTCCAATATTTTCTTACAGCCGTACTTGAGTGTTCATTATTTGGAATTTATTGAATCTATTGAAATTTTGTTCTTACAAGAATAACAAGAACTCTCAAGCCTCTGGAGTTTAAACACCCTTCTTTTAAGCTTTGTGTCCATAAGGCCACAGGAGTTTAAGGGGATGGGAAGGGACTTCCTAAATTAGATGCACTGAAAGTGAACTGACCCCATCCTTGATAAACATCCTGTCTGCAAGCAATTAAAAGATAGGTTTGGATTTTTTCCAAGTAAATCTTAATACAATATCCACATGTCATACATACAGCCGGTATGGACAGAAGGAACAATTACAGCATCAATTAACCGCACATATGGCTTGAGAGTATTGTATTAAGACAGACTTGAACACAATACGAACCTATTCTTTAACATCTTGATAGCACAAAACAAGACACCTCCATTATAGTACAGTAGTTAACGGTGGGATGCATGTTACTGAGAGGAAGAGGAAGAAAGAAGAATATGCCATAGGGTTAGCCTGCTGAGCTGGTATGTGAAGTACCTCACACGTTATGGGGTGCTTTTTTCAGATTGGGGCGGCGCTGCTGTGAAATGTGAGGGCAAAAAAACACAAGAAAGGAAAACCTTTAAAATAATGATTTAAAAAGGTGAAATCAGAGAATGATGTGCTCAAGTCTAAAAGTATGACACACATTTGGCTTGAAATTCACGGAAGGAAACTTTGTTTTATTCATTTCTTGACATTAGAATATGTCCATCCAATGTCCAATGATTGTTGGAAATGGTGGAAATGAACACTGATATCTGGGGCTCATGTGGAGATAAATGGGTAATAAAAAAAAATGAAAAAACAATATATAGCAATTTTTATAATGTCTCTACTGTCTGCAGTAATTGGGAGGATGTTCTGATAAGAGAAGCTAATAAGTTGGTTTGACAAACAAGTGAAAGCAGCACAGAAAATCAGGCTGATGGTAAGGATTGATGAATCAAAGAAAATGTGATTAGTTAAGTCTTGTGTCTGTTCGAGATCAATACTTCCTCCTGTGTAAGTTGATTAGGTAGTAGAAGCAGAGGCAGGAAAACCCCTCACTATTTCCTATCAATCAAGCTCACTACGGTAGACAGTCAATCAGCCATAGTCTCAACAGAAGAGAGAACCAGCCTTCATTTCCTCCTGCTTTACATTAGTACATGTGATCATGTATTAGTAAAAAGCCTCCAGGTCTGCTCCCATTTGACATGTTGCTGTTGAAGTTAACTCAACACATCCTCCGTCTGTTTCACATTAAGGGCTTCCAGAGGTTAATGGGGAATAAGCACCTTACTTCACTGAAAGGCTTAATTGGCAAAAAAAGCAGCTTAACACCAAGAAAAACAAGTGCACAAAAGGAATTCATCAAAAAATACTTCGCTGCTCATAGAACAATGATCGTGGTGAGTGCTGAGTAACGGGATGACTATGTTAATGTACTGATGATATTAATGCTGGAAAAGTGCATTGTGCTGAATTTACAATCAGCATACTCACTTTAGTTATGGTACATGTGTAAAATGGAAGAAAAACAGGTCGCGGTTAGTGAAACGTGAGCCTTTATGTGGCCTTTGAAGACAGCTGCATTGATCGAAATAGAAGTGTATGTGTTCCGTCATACGAGCGCGAGACAGATGACCAAAAAAAGGGGTGAAACATTACGTATGTACATAGCCTGTTAACCTGACAGAAGGAAGCTAAGGTCTCAGCGCATGAATGCTCCTTAAAATGATTCATGTGCAGCATTCCTCGTTCACCACTCAACCTTATCCTTGACCCTTAAACCACTTCCTAGAAACATTAGGAAATTAACTTTGGATTCCGTTTCCAAGGGAAAATAGAGCTCTGTGTGGTAAGAGCAAGAACGGTGTCGTAAGGTTAAATACTTAATTGTTACTCTATTGATTAATCATGTGGCTGTCTGAGTTGAGTTTGTATGTGTGCTGTTTAAACCTACATCTCATTCACTACTGTGTCTGTGTGTGTGTTTTTTACCCAGTGTCATCAGGCATGTCCTGATCAGCCTCTGCAGCAGACGACTCCACATCTGCATCTGCACTGCTCTCACTGCCCTGAGCTGACAGATCACACAGAGACTCAGGGCTCACACACTCACCACTGGGACAGACAGATGGTCAGGCAGACACACACAGACACACAGACACGCAGCCATTGTTAGATTAGTTGGATGTTTGTAGCCTTCCAGGCTTCAAGAAGGCCAGTGGAGACACTATTGAACAAGGCATTCAAAGATAATAAAACGGAAGAAAAAAATATGAACAAGTTCATCTTTTGGGACTGTGAACTAAAGCCCCGTGTTCCTGCCTAGTCCAGGTGAATTTCTGACCATTACAGCCCGTTCTGATCATTTGTTTTCTTGAAAGGGCATTATTTTCTCCAAATGTCAGCTTTACTGTTGTTTTGTATAAACCTGCTTTTATCTTCTTTTCAATTTCATTTGTTGACTTCAATTTTTCTCCATCCTTCAGATGGAAAGCCTAACACTGTGTGTAACCCTTAAATCCATATATTTTATAGTGTATGTGTGAGTGTGTTTGTGCATGTGCACCTGTCAACTGACTTGACATGCTTCTCCAGTCGCAAAATGGCCTGCTCCTTCTCCTCGAGCCTCCTCTTCAGGGAAGCAATCTCCTTCTGCTTCTCTAGCAATTCCTTCTGGAGGCGATAGTTGCTCTCCTCCAGAGTCTCACAGAACGCCTGGAGGGAAACAGCATCGGAGAAAAGAAGAACAGAAAATATCTATTTACAGAGAAAACTAAATGTGCAAGGCAAACTGTGACAAGCAACAGAGGAGCAGTCAGGGATAACATGTTTGGATGGAGGAACAAGTAGGAGTAGTAGGAGTTTCAACAAGTAAAGCTAAAGACAGATCATATATTAATCTAAAGTCACATGTTCGATCTATAATTAAACAGTTTTAGACAGACATGTTCGAGATGTCAGCCTGAAACTTTTTCCAGGTCAAGTAGGCTGTTTTATGAGGGCCTCATAGGGTACAAGTGGAACTGACATGTTTAAGTGCCTGCTGTAATGAGAGTGACTCCCTGCCCTCGCCACCAAATGCCATCAAGCTACTTCATGTCCCTGTAAAATGTAAGACTGGGTATAATTTTAAAGGCTTAAATACAGTGGCCATATGGAGGTTTGGTAGTAACTTTAATACTGTTTTATATTGCTGAGCATAAACACTTTTAGAAAGCATGATTTAATAGTAATTCAAAAACCGCATCTGATATGCAACATCACACAGAGGAGCAGAGACATCAGCTTTAAACAATGAGAGAGAAATTATGAAACCTCTCCAGTCACAGAGCTTGCATGTATTTTTCCTGTTTTTGGGACTGTGTCTGGGTTTTTTTTATATCTGTAATCCTAGACTAGACTAAATTGAAAAAGTGTGGTAACTCAAACTTTTCCAACCCTGATGCAGCAGCCGCAGGGTTAAATATAAAATAGAGTAGTCTAAAGTCTACTACAATGACAAGAATCCTATTTAAAAGGCTTTGAAGTGACATGAATAGCAGCACAAACACACAAACAGTACATGAGCACACACACTCTCACGTGTATATGCACACTTACTCTGCTCTCCTCCAGACTATCAAAAGGCCCAGGTGGGTCATCCAGACACAGAAACTCTCTCACTGCCAGGCTGTCAAGGAGAACAAATGTTGTAACATAAATGTGTCTGTGTGCATGTTTGTTGTTTTTGAACAGTTGTGCTCAGTAACACAATAAAAAAAGTATTTTAATGTTAGAATTATTATTTAGAAGCAAGAATGATCAATTATCAGGTGACTACTCTGCAAAGGAAGTAGTTGGTACATAAAACCATTTGAACATGAAAAACACACCATAACCATTTCACATACCAGTTGGCAATGTCCTTGTGTGCAACCAGATTTTGCAAAAAGGCCTGTAGCCCCAACTGTCTGTCTTCCAGGAAGTCTGTGTCATAGTTGTCTTTGAACCACCGCTTAGGAGGCAGTGAGAGGCGGAAGCCTGGGAACATTTCCTTCAGCTACAACACACACACACGAACAAACAGACAGAGTAAAGAATAGATAGTAATAATAGATGATAGAGTATCACATGATCTCTCCTACAGTACACACAGTTGCAGTAAAATAATACTATTCAGTGTTAAAGACAATATGAGGTTATTGACATGCATGGACGTAACACAGACAAAACTGGATAAGTTAGTGACACATAAGTGTCTCCTAAAATCTGTACCCCTTAATAAATAACCACCTTGTAAGGGTTGATAACAAATTTGATTTTAAGGTCAGTTTCTTTGCTTTTATTTTTTTCTGCATGTAAAAAATCATATATTTCAAATGACACGTAAAAAACAAAAAACAAGATTCTGTGTGTGAAAATGAGCTTTTAGTATTATATTAACAGGTAACGCAGTTTATTTAGTTGAAGTTCTTCATAAAGTATGCATATGTATACAGGTCCATTCATAGCGTTGCGTGCAACAAACCAACTATGCCGGCGCCACACTGCTGTCAATTAGAGCCTTAGAGATGCATTTTGCCAATATCGATATCACTATTTAAACATTTCTTTCCCAGCCTCATTCTGAGATATGACTGATGGGAGGAAATGTGCTGGCTGCAAAACTGGATAACTTTTGAAATTTCACCCTGGTCTCCAGCATAGCTGCTCAGTGGGTAAGTGGAATGATTGACATTAAATCTCAACTGCGTAAGGTTTACAATTGCCACAGAGCAGACGTTATTTGTCCAGATTTTTACAATATGACAGTGGAACATACAGAGCATACCAATGGACAGCACTGAGGGGGATTGCATTGCAGGGGTGGTGTTTTTGCAGATGTTGTTAAACCTTTGCTGACATGAAAACTTGCCACAATGCGATAAAATAAAATAAATTGACCAGTTGCTACTCTTTATCAAGAACTAGGACTATCTGTATTCTGTAGGTGGTCACAGTTAAAAAACAATATTATGTGCATTTCAGGAGGAACTAAATATTTCCAAATGCCTGTCTACTGTCTACTGTTCATTGAACTTTGCTAATGGAGCCTTAGAAGTTAAATCATGCCTACCTCCATTTCTGCCTCCTGATGGATGAGTGCTTGGTGATTTGCTAAATCCTCAAAACAGATGTATGCAGATAAAGATAAAGCTGTTTTGGATTGTATGTAGTCAGCTTTGTATTTTGGTAACTGGTCCTGATGTCAGTTTGCTCAGCAGGGGGTGGATTTGTGTGTGTATGTATGCACACCTACTTGTTTTAACACTTGGTAAGCTTGAGCAATGTGCAAAAACTGTGGAGCACTGTTGGCTGAGGTCCAAACTACTACACAAATAATATTTGGTGCCAGCCACCCAGTGTGAAGGCAGCGCTGCACTTTGAAAACCTGATCATGTGTTGACCATAATAGGTATCTGTTTGGTTTGTCTGTAAGGTTCATGAGCAGCAGGCAAGTCCTCTTAAATAACTCTAACTGTATTAATGAATACACATAAGAATATGATCCAAATGTTCATGCTGAAAAAATGCACCTGATGTTGAAATGTTTCCAACCAGTTACATGTATGACCTATCAGGCCTGTACAATATTACATGCATGGAAACAGAACATCCAGCACAGCGTGAAGATTACAGCTGCCTGTGCAAAAGCCACAGGAATGGAGGAAAGGATGTCCACACCCCCTCCTGTCCTCTCTCTCTGTGATGAATGTAGGGTGTTCCCATCTACTCCGTTTCCACGCTTCTTGCCTGGGTTTACTCTGTCCGCATTAGTAAATTGGAGTAATAGGTTTAATCAATATTTGCAGGCCTATAGAGATCAGTCTTGCCTGTTTGCCTCTTTCTAACAATCACCTTTTTTGGAAGTTTCTTACAGTATCATCACATGGCTTTAGTTTCCCTTCTGTAATCTGTGACTACGCTGTCTTTCCTGAAACCACGGGAGACCTGTTCCCCTTGTTGGCACTGGCCTGTTGGCTATTTGGGAACAGAAGGCTTCTTTGTGTAGCTCTAATCACTTCCACAGTGCACTCAAAAACAAAAGAATGCATGCTCAAAGCAATACATTGATAGTCAAAAACACTGTCTGCATACATGGACGGACGATTGCAAAATAAAGATACACATAGGCCAGAGATCCAATATCATCCAACTGCAGCCATCAAGACTGGGCGTTCTCGTGCTGGATGGGGGTTCCCGTTTGTTCGCTGACTGGCAACCCCCCTTCAATTCTTCGCCTTTCTTTTTTGCTGAACCCGTAACTGTCAAAACATCCGGTCTTCTGATATAAATCGCCTTAGTTAGTTGCTTTCTCACAGAAGTTTCCAAAATAACGATCTAGATATCTGCTAAAATGTGGTTATGAGAACTAACGTTAGCAAGCCTAAGCCATTCTACAGAACGTTAGTCCGTTCACATCCCCTTAATATGCTTACATACGTGTAGGACTAGTTTATTCCTACGAGTTTTGAGACATTCATACTTCTGCACAGGACGTCCACAACTCATGGCTCGGCGGCCAAAGACATTGTTCTCCAGCAGAAACCCAGTAAACTAACCTGAAGATCTTGCCAGCGACGTCGCGTTTTGCCCCTGGCCATGCATTCAAGAAGGCGGAGGAAACAGCGCTGCACTTGCTTTCACCCAAGTAAATTAAAACTAAACAGTTGCATTGTTTAATTCAATGTTCTGCTGTTGTAAATCTACGAGGTTTTGCAACATGGCCCACCCATCACATAAATGCTTTTATTCTTTTGTACGTCGTAACGTCGCTAGTAATGAACGGAAAAACCAAGGCAATAATTCCTCATGTGATTTATATCACCGCTGTAATTCAAGTCCTGGTATGAATTTGTCAAACTAAATAAAACAAAATCAAGATCACTGTGATTGTTTTCTGACTTCAATCTACGTCTATTAAATCTACTTCACTCGAAATGTACTAACGTTATAATAGACAGATGAAGTCGGCGTTTTCTGCCCGCCAGGTATCCATGGTAACCACGTGACTGCAAAGTATGAATTCGAGTTGGTCGATGAAACCGCTCCAGGACGCCCAGTAGGCCGGTCTTGTGTCATGACGGGAACGCCCAAGCTGGACCCTTCTCCAGAGATCTGGGACTGCCCACTGTTACCACACAAAGTAGCATTTGCAAACATATGAACAGACACACCCAAACACACCTTGTCGTTGAGCCTGGAGAAGTCTGTGTACCTTCTAAAAACAACCCAGCTCTCATCTGGAGTCTTCCTGACCAGGACCTTAAATACCTGCAGAGATAAGACAGCACACACACACACACACACACACACACATATACACGATCTTAAAGCCTTGTTTACAACTGCTGTAGAGCTGTTGCTTTTTGCCAGGAGGATTTCACATGTGTCACAACAAGTATCACACACAACATACTGAAGTAAATAAGATTTAGAGCCACGTTGTCTTCTTTGCTGAGGTGATAGGAAGGAACTCCCCCCATACTCACATTTTTTTAATACAATTTATGTTAGTTATACCTGTCCCCCTCTTTTCTCAACACAGCCCCTAACTGTACCCCAACCTTCAGCTCCTGTAATGGAGCGAAGAAAACCCACTGACACCTCATCTGTTATTACTGCTGCAGAACAATTCGTTTCTCTTCTTCTGCTGTGCGTTGATTGATGTGCATCCAAATTAGAAATGTCTGTGTGATGAGTAAATGTTAAAATTAAACTTTTAACATCTATAATGCATCATATTGCGGCTTCTCCTAAGTGAGCATGTCTTTATGCTGCCAGTAAGCATGTGGTGGATATTTTACTGTGTAAAATAGACGTTCAGTCACTGTAACGCAAGGAAAACAGGTTAGACGAATAGGTTCACATGCTGCCAACATACATGTTAATACCGGCTAAATAATGTAGCATTTAGCACTTAACACGTGTGAACTGTGCCACATATACAGCGCTAGTTCCAAAAGGTTGTCATGATGTCATATAAGTCGATTGACTGGGTTCATACCGTGAACTTGGCCCTCTCCTCCATGACCTCATACCCCAGCACAGTGGGGGTGATAGGCCTCTCCTCGCCTTGCTGGTTGCCAACAGGGTCAGATATGGAGCGGGGGCAGCTGGAGTACTCTATGGAGGGCTCCAGAGTCCCATTCACCATGGCCCGTGCCACAGGGCTCTGGAGGGGCGGTGTCCTGCTCCGGCCGCCTCTGTCCATGCAGCGGGATTGGTGCTGGGAACCCGACGCTCCACATCCTCTCCCGTGGTCCTCCCCGGCCGCCCTGGGGATAGAGGAACAGGACGAGCTGCTGGAGACGCTGCCTAGCGATGAAGCTCGCTGTGGCCGTCTGAGCTTGCCGCTGCCTCCTGACAAGGCTCTGTCCATGGGCACAGGGACAGGCACAAAGGGTGATGCCATCTTCCTGAGCTGCGTGCTCTTGCCCCGCCACCGCAGTAGTCAACGGTCCTTCACACCTACGCTGACCTGGCCTTGCTTCAGCGTAGCTGTGTGATGACGAAGAGAAGCAGTGATGCTCACCCTGAGGGCCTGACGGAGGACTCTGAACACCCTGAAATGACAGGAATCATTTGGTATGTTCATTGTATTATCACGGCCAAAACTCGCTATGAGCTTTCCTAAATACAGACTGAAAAAATGGGATCTTAAAACGTACAATAATGGAGCAGAATCTGTCGGCCAACATTATCCTGAAATAAGGGTACCAGACTGCGAGGGCTGTTGAATTATTGACACGAGCCACATGTCATTCATAATTTATGGATTAGTGCATTATGTGTAAAATTCACGACGGGTAAAAAGCCTGTAAAGATCTGCAGATAATTAGTGTGTCAGATCATCTTGTCAATTGATTAGCTTTCATCCATCTGTTCCAACTGAAGTCCGACCCAACCCTAGTGAAGGCTGCAAAAAGAAATGAGCCATAATGTTTTCTTTCCAGATAAAGAGATGAGAAAGAGATAACAAGAGGATAAAGAGACGAAAACAGGAAGGAGATACAGAGTGTGCAGCAGTAAGAGAGGAAGCAAAGAGGGAGATGCAATGATTTGAGGAACCTGCATGTTGGTTTTCATCAAAGAGAGCATCAAACCACTGTCTGTAGGAGGCTACCTGTCAGACGCGTTCACATTAATTCAGCATCAGTGGAGCCAACCCTGCACCTCCCTATGACTAGAAATGAAAACCCTAATAACAAGTGATACACGTTACTAGGTGTAAAGACCACACAGATGTAAATATAAGGAGTAAACAAAGTGACACATCATTCATGCGGCCCACACACTCTCGTACAGCTGTTAATGCGCTTCGGACACATGACGAATGAGCCTGGTCTGGAGCCAACAGAGCTAATATCCGGCTTCATTCTTTGAAGTCATGTTTTCTCACAGTGGCTAACGACGTGGCTAGTGTTTTGACAGGCGAGGTTAGCGAGCGAGCTAACCTGACCGCGATAGACGACGTCCTATTTCTGAACAATACGAACTCCATTAACAAAATTGGCGAGTTAACGTTAAGTGTAACGTTGCCCTGATTTGCCTCTCGGTTCAGGTACAACTGGGAGCCACAATGGCTACAACAGCTAGGTAATATAGTAAATACTGTATAAGAAGTAATCACCGGACATAACAATTAAAACCAGTATTTCTGAGTCAGTCAAACAGCAGCAGCTAACGTTAGATACAGTTGTTAACGTTGCTATTCACAATAGTCCAAACAAAGTAGGCTAACTAACATTTTATTAAAATAATAGCTACTTATAATATTATATTCACGCCGAATCGTGAGGCATTTCTAAATAGTTCGTCAAATGTCTTCTTTTATTTCCTTTCAGGCATTTTGCCAATAATATGTAAGGCAACGCTTAATCAACACATTTTTTGAACAGCGTTTGGCGTGTCCTCTGTCCCACTGAGCGACCCTGGGCTATAAGGCTATCACATTACCTTCACGTTAGCTAGTCAGCTAGGACGGGCAGCCTGTGTGGACAAAGCTAACATGACGCATGATGACAATGACTTTCGCTTACCGTAGAAGGCCAGTATCTCTCCCCTTCAGAAAATAATGTTATTATACACATACAGCCCGATATCTGATTGCCCTGTTGCTATTTATCCACTGCACTACCTCCGTCCCTGTCCAATTCATGGTAGCTCGCTTGAATTCACTACCACGACAGCTGCAGTGCTTCAATGTGCACAGATGAGGGCGCTGTAACACACATAATACTGTGCCGCACTGTACTGTAGCCTACTGTAACTCAGCAGTACAGAAGTAGTAGTGGTTGCTGCTCAGCACATCTTCTTCTATATTCATTCATTATAGCCTTCTGAGAGGTATTTTAAAGACGGTATTTACCTTGTAGAGATCATATAATGTTGTATAATGTAAAATAGCCCTGTTATGTGAATAGCGAGCCTATCACTAATGATCCCTGGAACAAACTGAATGAAACCAACTCATATAGTAATGGATATAAGTGTCCCTTGACAATGGCTACACTTGGAAAAGTATCTGGCATTAAGTCAGAGAAGTCTTTTAACTTTCATTGGTCCTGTTTGATCCAACATTCAGCAAATCATACATTTCCATCCCCACCATTTGGAGATTATTCCCCTTTAGTATATTCCAACTCACTTCAAAAGGAAGTTAAAGCATGAATTACTGAAATTAAAATACATTGTTGTCTAATAGCAACAAGCAGTAGATGAAGTGATGAATCTCAAACACAACCATTCTGACCATTCTAACCAAATGTGCAGTATGGTTTTAGTGGTTAGCACACACTTAACCCCAGAACAGGAACTGAATGAACTAAAATCAGGCTTTGTGGTGCCTGGTTGCTATTAAACCCTGCACTCTCTCATTTGTATAAGTTCCTATAAAAACAGAAAGCAGAACACTTTCACGCCTAATACCAAAACCAAATACCAAAGCCAAAGAGATGAGATGAGATATTTAAAGTGACAAAATGCAGAGACAACAACCACACAGTTTCTGCACGCACATATAAAGAATTAAGCACTGAAATAATAACCGGTGCAGGCCTTATATTTTTAAATTCTTAACCTGACCCTCAAGGCAATAGTGAACAAACATATGCCAAAGGAACACATTTGAATAACTCTTTTCTTTGTCTCCCTGCATTGTTGGTCATTGCATTTGTCCCTTGAAGAATCAAAAACAAAATGACCCACAGAGCTGACAGAGATGGCAAATATAGTAATAATGTCCCACTAATAACATATATATAAGCTCTGTTAAAACTATTGTGTTAAAAATATGAAACATATGAATAGCTTGATACATTTCTTGATTCACAGTGCCCTCATTAATGTGATAATCACATCTGTATCCTGATGTTTCTGAAGATTGTTTTTTCAGCCGTCTATCTGTCCATTCATCTCAACCTTTCCTGTATCAGTTTATTCTATCCAGGGTTATGTGGGGTGTCTGTGGTTAGTACATTTGTTTTACAAAGCACACCCATTGGCACAATACCCAAAGCATTACATGGGTGGGTGTGTCTTTCACTGAGGGATGTGATTTCTAGATACTTTCTCAAGCTGTGGCAAGACCTTCTTGAGTTTGGGTGCGTCAGTGTGAAAGTGTGACACAGGGGTGGCTTAAATAGAACACATTTTTCTGTAACTTAATCATTCTGGATCACTACTTGGCTTGAAGAAGAGTTTCTCTCAGTAAGTAACTTACAGGATGTACCTTATTATTATTATTCTCTCTTCATTTTGATGATAAGAGTGAAATCAGAAGATAGCAGGCTTCAGCGACAGGCTTTACATAGCTAACAGTTCTTGACTTATGGCCTTTCACCTGGTTTCCAAAGACAACTGCGGTTGAGTAATGATGAGCAATGTCTGTGTGATTTTACTTAGTTTGGAGACTTTTTTAAGGACCTAAATCAATTTAAATTTATCAATGAGTGAAAAATTGGAATTATGGGGATTTGTGTACACATGTCTAGGAAAGGATAGTGCTGTTGAAAGATACTGTATTCTAAAGGTTTGAGCAAGCTGCTTAAAATTTCAAAACAATATTGGATAGCCAATTAAACCAAGAGGCGAGAGACTTGGGTTTCATTCAGCTTCATGGAGAATGCAGAAAAAGAAATATTCTCACCTCTACCTCCACTTGTGGCTGAAAAAGAGACTGATTTCTACCAATTATAATTATTTTACAGCTATTTAAATGTCACATAATCAGGGAATCTTGCAATTTATCAGAATGGTATTAATAATGCTCTGTTATCCTCTTTTTATTATAGACAAAATGGCGACATCAGTCCCTCTATCCAAGGCCAACACCACATTCTCTCTGGATTTGTTCAAAAAGCTGAGCGATGACGACAAGACTGGGAATATCTTCTTCTCTCCTTTTAGCATCTCTTCAGCAGCTCTGGCTATCGGTTTATGCTGGGGGCAGAGGCAACACAGCCACCAGATGTCAGATACCAGTATACACACACACACACACTACAACACACAGTAAAAATGAACAATAGTTACAGTTCTCATGTTACACGCCCATTTGGACCAAAGTGTTTATACAGTCATGCACTCAAATGTCATGTCTAGTCAGTGGATCTGGTTCATCGTGGTATCGGAAGTTCGCCACCATATTATTGCATCAGAAGAAAAAGAGAAAGACGTGGGTTCAGGTTTTATTTCAGTGGAAAACTTTCACCTAACTGGCAGAGTGAGGCGTGGTACAGACAGTGTCTGCACATGCATTAATTACTCAGTCTGTCTCCCAGCCCAACCTCACCAAAAATGGATCGGATTATAGGAAGAGGGATAGTTTCATTCTTCTGTAAGAAGTAGACCACAAAAATGATCTGCACAGTAAAGCAGCGGAGCCAAAATGGGACCAATACGGGCCTGTCTTGAGTGAACGTGGTAGAAAGTATCTTAGTAAATGTAATCCTTTTTAAATACATACATTTAACACTAGTGCACTTTTTTTTTTCTATTTTATACCTACGCCACTCAGTTTCAGAGGCAAATATTTCACTCTTTACTGCATTTAGTTGTAGCTGCAGTTACCAGTTAGGTACGACTTTTTACATAAAATTAAATATGCATTTTTATTGATTAAACAACCCAACAGTAATAGGGAGTAATTAGGATGAGCACTCCACCTTGACCCGCTACAATATTGCTTACATATTAATGCATCAGT
>NW_023339650.1:5647073-5647469 GCF_004916995.1 Morone saxatilis
CATGATGAGTACTTTTACTTTTGAGACTTAAAGTACATTTGCTTTTAATGATCTGTTTTTCTACTAGATTACATTTAACTTGCAATGGATTATTTAAGGAAACTATATTTTTACACTGTCACTGGATGAAATGCAACAGGTGATAGAGTGCTCAGTGCAACGATCAGAGATTCAGACTTGACTTGGACTCAAGGACTTGTGAAAATCTGCTTCATCATTTGATTTATTTTACCAGGTAGACTGCAAACCTGGCAACCTGGTTTGGATGAGTTGTGCCTTGTGTATTTTGTTGCCAAGTGTCAAGACATGGGATGTTGATGGCGCAACAATTGCCTTTCAGCCAGATGTGAAGCAGTTTCAATAGGTGTGGTCGTAAATATTTAAAGTAAGCGTTAA
>NW_023339650.1:5647505-5647666 GCF_004916995.1 Morone saxatilis
AATAGCGTTAATAGTCTTTCAGTGGAAAATTACATGTAAGTGATTGTGACGTACAAATATCCTGCGAGTCACCAGCTGTGGTGTGTGTACATGCATGTTGCAATGCTTTAGTTCTGGTTAACCTGTGCATCAGTCTCCCACTCATACACACACACACACAC
>NW_023339650.1:5647755-5653876 GCF_004916995.1 Morone saxatilis
CCCCCAGGTCCTCTGCTTCACTGAGGAAAAGCGACTGAAGCAGACGGGATCACAGCCGTCGGTGATGCAGTCGCAGATGCAGACGCGGATGCAGATGCGGACGCAGATACAGCAGTCCAGCAGGCTGCCACAGTATCTGCTCAAGGTGCTAACAAAGCCAAAATTAAAGGGGTGATTAATAAATTGGGCTTGGTGGTGTCATCTGGTGAGGAGACCTGAAATTCTGGTTCAAAAGTTTCACACATAATTTCCCACTGCTTTGCTTAGTGATTTTTACAATATCTTGGGTCTTTTAAAATGGAATTTGTAAATATGAAGTGTAATGTGAAGTTTAAAACAACAAAAGATCTATGCAGCAGAAGGAAAATTCAACATAACGGTGGGTAATTGTGTGTATAAATGCTTTTTAAAAAGTTTCCCTGTGTCTTATTTTATGTTAATATTAATGTTTGAAGGTTTCGGTTTGGTCTGTTTTTGCCTTTTTTCCTTATTCTTTCCAAAAGGTGCTGGGGTCTCATAAAGAGAAATTAAACTTCTAAAAAGTCTGATCGTGGGAGGTTTTGCCGAAAAGTTGTTCTACTTAAAGTAAATGATGAAAACAATGACACCAAAATCATCCATTCCATGCTGGCACATTAGCATAGAGAAATTAAGTAACAGTAATAGAAGTACAGTTGCATTATCCAAAAAGAAAAGATGAAACAGATATAACAATTTTGGCCTAGAAGCATGGATTCATTGAAACATAGATTTATTAATTAACTCACTGTAACCAATGTTGGCTTTAAAGCTTCTAAAAGTTAAACATTTTCCACCTTGATAATGGTTGCAACACTGGACACAGTCTATATGCAAAAGTATAGCACCAGGGTGAAGGATTATTTTGGTGTCTATTCTCATCATTTAACAGGTAAGATAACCGAAGCCCAACGATCCATATGCAATAATACAAAGTTGTGCTGTATCTGTCACTGGCTCAGTGTGTTTTTGTAACATGCAGGTCTTCTCTGGCTGTTTGCAGTGCCTGAAACCCCAGAACGGTCAAGAGGATGATGTTCATGCGAAGTTTGCCCGACTGCTGAGCGAGCTCAACAAAGAAGATGCTCCCTATGCTCTCAGTCTGGCCAACAGGCTTTATGGGGAGCAGTCCTACGAGTTTGTTGAGGTGTGTGTGTGTGTGTGTGTGTGTGAGAGAGAGAGAGAGAGAGCTTGTTCTGCTCAGCATGAATTAATTCATTGTTGTAGGAGGGAGTGAGCTGCAGCCCTAATTTAGTTATGTGGATGAATGTAGCAAACAGCCTTAAGTTACATTGACTTTAAAAAAG
Organism: Morone saxatilis; assembly: GCF_004916995.1. Lineage (NCBI taxonomy): Eukaryota > Metazoa > Chordata > Actinopteri > Moronidae > Morone > Morone saxatilis. The sequence goes on from NW_023339650.1 coordinate 5,649,081, forward strand.
AAAGTTTGGTTTCTAACAAATGAATTCTAAGAAAAAGTTTTGGAATCATAAAACATAGAATTTAATTATGAAATTTAGATTTGCCACCAAAAATAAATAAATAAACAAATGCCTGCTTGTGTACAGGAGAAATACTATACATTTAGATTTAACTAAAGAATTCAGTTTTAGTCAATTTGATAAATTATACTTAAACTATCTAAATGTAAAGTAATAGGTAAGTCTGGTGAGTCTGTTGGATATTTAAGGCTTCAGAGTTTCAGTTTATTGTTTATTGTTCAGTGTTAAAGTATGCACAGTGTATTCACCTTTTTGATCTGCCTCATCATTAAATAAAATCCTGCTATGCAGTTACAGAAAAAAAGCTCGCTGTATGCGGCAGTTGCATAATCAGCTCTCAGGCAATCATACTGAATCAATCAATCATCATACTGAATAAGTGTGTTCAGCTCTCCACTCATGTTGCCTTTATTTCAAAAATGTGTGCTGTCCTCTGGGATTAACAAATCCATCCTATGTTCAAAAACTGTCAACATGTGGAACAAATGGATCTTGTGTAATGAAATAGTATTAATTACATAAATAAATCTACCTTGCTTGTGATTTGGTTGATGTATTTTACTGACGTCTGTGTATTCACATGTGCTGCTTATGATTCCAGGATTTCTTAGCTGAAACCAAAAAACACTACGACGCTGAGCTGGAGTCTGTGGACTTCAAATCCAACGCGGAGACGGCCAGGGTCGACATCAATAGCTGGGTGGAGAAGCAGACGCAAGGTAGATCTCACAGTAACACACACACACACACACTCATCAGTACATTACATAGACTGTTAACCAAATCTAGGCTCGGGTTAGCGACCCAGTCTTCTCCCTCTCATGAACAAAATTGTATGAGTGGGGTACTGTAGTCTATCATTGTACCTAATCCTTAAGAGCTTTTATCTTACAACTTCTATTTTAAAATGTCCTGCTATTGCTATTGATCATTTCAATTAAGGGTCTCAGACATCTAGTGGACCTTTGTGTTTACTGGTAGAGACTCATTTTATTTTCAAAAACTGGATTATCATTGTTGCACTTTAAATCAGCCATTCACAACCTCTTGGCTGTGGCCCAGAGCACCATCTAGTGGGCCTCAGAGGGAAATGGTTAGATTAACATTGCTTTTTCCTAGTGAATTAACCCAGCTTGTTATTTTTTCTATGTCTCACTAAGCTGAGGAATTAAAATGACCAGTTACCTTAGAATATCACCACGGCAATCATGACAGATCATCAAGTAGAGACAAATGATAAACGCTCCCTTGGATGCAGTGACACAGAATGGATTAGTTTTTGAAAGAAAAAGTGATGTGGGACACAACGCTGTGCCAGTGAACAAAGTGTGGAGAGTGTGGTGAAATCCTGTCAAATGAGGCTCCAGATGCACTTAAACACAAATCACTCATGAAGCGTTGGGAAGCCAAAAGACTGTTTCGCAAGGAAAAGCTACAGCTTCAGATACCACAGAAAGTGATTACAACGGTAACATCTCGATCGAAAGCAATATGGTGTATTTATTTGTGTCACATATTTACATAGAGCCCAGTTTCTCCTTGTTTTGACTTATGTTTATTTCTCATTTCTTTGGGAAGGTGGTCCTTAGAATGCTTTAAATCCTCCCCAGCCTCTGGGAATCCCCAGGGCTCAGGATCTTTTGTTATGGTCTATTCACATCTTATAATGAGGTCACATAATTCACAAGCATCACATTGTTTTCTATTTCCAGTTTTTCCAGTTTCCATTCACTGTTTAATTTCTATCCTATTTCAAGCAAATATTGTACATCCAGCCTCGTGACAAAATCTTCCTTTGGTTAAAGCAATACATAGTACTACAGAGCATTTTCCTCCTTAGTTACTTTGAATATCAGTCTTAAGGCCTGTGTGTGGTCAGCTCCTGAGAATATCACTGACCTTCTATCCCCATATGAGTGCATTAGAGACTCCCGTTGGGCCTTTTTGGTGTCTCGTATGTCAGTCTCAACACTAAAAACAATACAGGGTTTGAACCGGATCTATAGGGCCCTGGTTCAATCTGCTGGAGGAAATTATACATGCAAGGTCTTAATCACAATGTAATTAGACATTTTCTTTTAAACCCAGTTTGTATTTTATGTCCTTATGTACATTTCTGTCTTTCTCCTTTCTAGTAGTTGTAATAGACAAAGAAATCAAATTTTCTTGAGTTTTGGATGAAAACGTTGCTGGAGCCTGTTTATGATGTTTACTTTTCTCATTGCTGTTCACCAGGTAAAATCAAGGCCATGCTGGGCCAGGGTGTGGTGGACGTCTTGACCAGGCTGGTGCTGGTTAATGCCATCTACTTCAAAGGCAACTGGAACAAGCAGTTTGAGGAGGATTCTACTATTGATGCTGAGTTTAGAATCAACAAGGTAACAATGCACAATGACAGCACTGGTTGGAGACACAGCAGTCTGGGTTCATGAAATGATGTTGCATGATAGTACACAGTTTACCTGAGGACTATTGCTGGCATGTCCAGGGCATTCTGATATTTGACTAGGTAGATTAGGTAGATGGAAATTTACAGCTTCAAAGTGATACCTGTCATTATTTTGTATCATGTTTGTAGTTTGATCTGCTGTAGCTCACTGCATCAGGTAAAAATGAAGCCACTGGTAACATCCGGCAAACTAAGAAAGCCCAGTTAGTTTGAGGACAGTGCCAATGTTCCCACTGGTCATGCAGTTTCTGAAATATCCTGGAATTGCCTTTCAGATGTGAACTAAGTTTTATAAATTGGTCACTATAAAGTGGTGAACTTTGAGGAAACGTCTCAACAAGAAAAGTGTTTGTTCTGTTTGTTGCTGTCTTTAGAATTCCACTAAGTCGGTGAAGATGATGTGCCAGAGTAGTAAATTCTCTTTCACCTTCATTCCTGAGGTCAACTGTAAGGTAATAACTTTTGATACTTCAATAATTTGTAAACACATTTACAATAAGCCAAAGAACAATTGGTTGCATTCTGGTGAGGACTAATCCCATCCAATTTGTGGTTTTTAAAATAATTTCTATTGTTGTAACTATTAAACAAATCAAGTCCTTTTTTCCCAAATAACCTGTTTTTCAGGATGAAGAAGTCTGATTATCTTTGAATGAAATGAAATTAAAGACTAAGAATGTTTTTGGACAGATCCTAGAGATGCCCTATAAAGGGAAGGACCTCAGCATGCTCATCTTCCTGCCCAAGGAGATAGAGGATGATACCACGGGCTTGGAGAAGGTAGGACACGTATACGCATGCAGTAAACAAATGCCATTTTAAACAGACGGAGTAACAGTTCATATTGTATCCACATTAGCTGGAGAATGAGCTGACCTATGAGAAGTTTGTGGAGTGGACTCGTCCAGAGGTGATGGGTCAAACTAAGGTTGAGGTGAGAATGCCTCGATTCAAGATGGAAGAGAAGTATGACTTGAAGGATGTCCTTATCAGCATGGGCATGACGAACGCTTTTGATGTCACAATGAGTGACTTCTCTGGTGAGACATGTGACATAAATGTATAATCTGCATTATTATTTTAAGAGCACAACAATATAATGGAGCAGACAAATAGAAGAGCACCACTTTACTGACATAAATCCAATGAATATTAACATTATCTATCTAGGACTGCTAGAATAACAGAAATAAACATAAGGGACATTAAATGATCAGTCTTTCAAATACCTAAAAGATTGCACTTGTAATCGAAACAAGCACGACAAATGAAACTCTGTCTCTCCTCTACTGACAGGCATGTCTCCCGCCAACGACCTGGTGCTGTCAAAAGTCGTCCACAAGGCCTTTGTGGAGGTCAACGAGGAGGGAACCGAGGCTGCTGCTGCCACCGCTGCCATCATTACAGAACGCTCAGTAATGATTCCTGAAGTGTTCATCGCCGACCACCCCTTCCTCTTCTTCATCCGACATAACTCCACCAACAGCATTCTCTTTGCAGGCCGATACTGCTCCCCTGAGTGAGCGCTACAGTATATCCTGTAGACATGGACGGATTATGAGACAATGGGACCCTGGGAAGAGACACATAAAAGGCCACCCACCCCTCCTACATAACGGCAAAGGCTGTTCTTCTCTTTGTGGTTATTTTGTGTCTCTTCTTTGGGTTAGGGCCCAGTAGACCCGTTCAGTAATCCGTCCATGCCTGTAGAGCACTGTGATGCAGAGCTGTGTCTCCATCCTATATTTTCATCACCAGGTTTTTCCAACAGCCTTTAAACGGAAACTATAGTGCTAGATTACTTTTTTTTCTGCATATGGTGCCTCAGTGCGGTAAAATCTTCTTAAAATCATTTTACACAAGTTATTCTGCCTTTATACTACACCTTTACTACTGGCAAAATAGGCACATACACATACATATGTATATTATTTGCCCTTAAACCATGCATGTCCACCTTCTGTATGTCCCTCACTGCTTTCTAATGGACCACTGCTTTCTCACATTCCACTCATGATTTAATCCATTCATCTGTCACAAAACCTAAAGTGTTAAATCCTAAATTTGATCTCAAATTTTATATATTTCCTGCTGTATACATAAATAAACATATTAATATATAATATATTGTAATTTCCTGTAATTAAGTATAACATTTATTGTGTAATATCTATCTTAAGCCATCTGAATGTCTTACAATTCAAGATGTTTTCCTCTTTATCTAGAGAGAATGTGTAGATCTTCCATCTGTTTGATGCACTGAGTAAAAAGGAGTATAATGTTGTGT
>NW_023339650.1:5653903-5657874 GCF_004916995.1 Morone saxatilis
AATATTAATTGTATTAATTGTAAAGTGCAATTATATGTACTGTAATTACATTATATGCATACGGAACATGGAGTAAAGTTTTACAGTAGGATTTTACTGATGCGATTGAAAGCAGACTGTTTCCTTTGCCTTAAACAGAATAAAGAGTATGGTAGGAATCAGTGTGTTTCATATTTTCTTTATTGCTTCATTTTATGAATTCTTGTTTTACGGATGTAACCAGCTGTTTATATACTTCAAGACCAATAAACCAGGAAGTTCTTCTCTGCAAACAAAGTCTGGTCCCTGCTCTTTCTCTGGATGAGGTATGTTGTGAACATGATACAATCAGGTTAATCAGTAATATTAAGGGAGCTGAACCTACTCAGATTTAACTCTGGGTTATTCAGGAAAGTCAAGGTTGACAAACTCTGATAGTTTAAATTGCTGTTAAACAGTAAGTTAGTTACCTCGCTTTGTACTACAGGTCTCAGGCTTTGAGATGATGCTCGCAAAGAAACTACTGACTGTGGCAGAATGGAGATTACCAATGCTGCTTTGCTTTGCCCATGTTAACTGACTGATAACTAACTGATAGTTTGCTTACCTCCTTGTTTTTACATATGCTGGGTTTCCCCTTTTGATTGGTTTGTAGTTTTAATTGTTTGATATTTTATGATGGTTTTATATTTTAATAAGTATTTATTTAAGTAGTATTTTTCCTTGTTGACTATTTTTGGTAACTGACATAATTTTATAAGTAAGCTACTTCTTACTTAAAGACGTTGAAAGCAGTAGGGGTCACAAGGGTATTGGGTGTAGTGTGTAGCAAATGCCTTGGAGTCTTTTATTTTTTAAGTGTATCCTTATCTGTTTAATTCATAGCACTATTTGTATATAGAGGGCTCTCCTATGTGTGTGAGTAAGTGAACAGCAATCATGACAAACAGATCTTGACATGAGCTCCATCTCGTGGAACACCACATTATTGAAATGTTGCATGATATCATTAATGGAAAAATTAGTTAAAAGAGCCCTCCACACATCACATGTGAATCTCAATACACAATTAATAGCCTTAATACACATCTGTAAGGGATCTTAACTGAAGATAAATATACAAATACTTTGCTTGGAACAACAATGTGTGTCTGATATTTTTTTTCTATATATCATCTTCTCCTTCTACTTCATTAAAAATGCCAGAATCTATGAATATGAACATTGAATGAATGGAGAGCTTAAGGTGTAGCTACAGTAATTGAGGGGAGGTGTCAATTGTTCCTAGAATGAGTAAATCTTGAAATGTAATAAGTTAATTTACTGACATACTGATGGACTGATTGCTTAATTACTTTGGCTTCAGGAATATTACATGGACTTGGATGTCTGACAAATACATTGTCTTTTGTCACATTCTACCATTTCCAAGTTATAAACTTTTGCACGCTGACACTGACACTTGACGCTGACACAACAACATTTTAAATCACTGTCTATTTTCATCATTACTTCTGTACAGATTAATCAAAAAGTAAACAAATGCATGATTAAAATTCAGTTAATGAATGTTATACAAAGCCTGTATCTGAAAACAGCATATTTCAGCCCTATTTCAGGTTTTTATTTTACACTGGGAATAAGACAAGGGGTGAAATCTCACCCTGGCCTCTACACTGAAAGAGGATTACTGTATCTCATAATAAAACAAAACTGAATAAGACTGACACCAACTGTTTCAGTATACTGTAACTGTATGTATTATTACAGTAAAAAAAATACAGTTTCTGTGCACTAGCCTTAGAGGAAAAAAAGGTAGTTTAGTGTAAAAGGTAGTTATATCCCTTCGGCTTCTGTACAATGACATATGAGTCCTGTTGGTAAAGGGGAAGGAGAAGCAATAATTATAGAAGGAATAATGAGGAAATGGCAAGAAAGATGGCGGGAAAGGAGGGGAAACAGGAGGGAGGAAGTCATTGTAACTTGGTTAAGGTTTGATCATACAGAAAAACAATGTCAGAAGAGTGCCTCCACTGCCATACAATAGAAAGTGTTAGACAGGGAACAGCTCCTCCAAAGGATCAGGAAGTCTGTTAGAGAGTGGAACCTGCTGGGAATACTGGGAACAACCCACAAAGCTGTAATGGACTTTCTGAAGGATACAAGGTAATATAAAAGGATATAGTTAAGTTGTAAGTCATGTAAAACCTATTTGTGCATACTCCGGTACAGTAGGTGGCGGCATGATTCAAAGTCAAAGATTGCAACCTGCAGTAAAAGGAGAAGAGGAGGAGGAAGAAGAGAAACGACATAGGAGAATGCGGAAGCTCATTTGACAAGGTTTTCTGGGCGTGTCGGCTTGTAAATAATAAAAACTGATGCTGCCAGCAGAAGTCTTCCTGTAACGGAAAAACCCCTGATCACCTGAGGACCACCAGGCAAGCGTCAGTCCGTGAGTAGAGGCCGGGGCTCGGGCAGTGTGTGCAGCTGGGGGTTGACAGATGTTTCTGTGTGTTAACAGCTTGAATTAGATCAGTTGTACCTGACAGGTTACACAGGACAGGAGTTGATAGGCTGCAGGTGAAAGGTCCAAGTTTGAACATTGTTCTCTCTGGCGTGACTTATATATGCTGTAATACCTCAGTGTTATGTAATAATGTAATATGTAATGTCAGCTAGGCTTCTTATTTGAGCAGGATAAGTATTTTTATTCTTCTTATGGAAGTTTAAGGCTTTGTTTAATGTATGTTTTTTTTTTAAATATATTCAATAAAATAATAACCTACTTATTATAACAACCACTACTTTACTTTGTTATTTCTAATGATTAGGGTAAACAATATATACCGAATTAACCTGCTTGGTTTATTTAATGTTTGTCCACATGTTTAGATATTGTCTTACTATTTATATTCAGAGACAATCAGTGTAATTGTAAATAAACTTTACAGTGGAGTTTGGCCCAGTGAGAGAGTGAGATACTAATCAGATAGACATTTGAGCCATTAATTTAAGTTGTAATGTGATAATAACAGTAATTAATATTAATGTATTCATTAACACTCTGCCCTCCGTTCCTTGTAGACACAATGGCATCACCAACCCCTCTAACCAAGGCCAACACCACCTTCTCTCTGGCTCTGTTCAAAAAGCTGAGCGATGACGACAAGGCCGGGAATATCTTCTACTCTCCTTTTAGCATCTCTTCAGCTCTGGCTTGGTGATGCTGGGGGCAGAGGCAACACGGCCACCCAGCATGTCAGAGTACAGTATACACACAACAAACCACCACACCAGCACCAAAACAAACTGCTTTGTAAAAAGTAAGAGATTACATTATGACGTCGAGGTTGGCAACTGGGTCGTTTGCTTTGTAAGTGTATACACTAATGAAGTTTTTCACTATAAATGCCTCCATTAATCCCACTCATAACGGCGACTTCTGAAAAGAACTCGTCGAATCTCTGGCTATTTCAAGCGACCTGCGATACTGGGCTAGATCTGATAGTTGAAAAGGGGCAGAGTGAAGTAATGTAGGCGTGCAAGCCATCGTTCAGTATGAATCACAGTTTCTTTCTTCAGATCCAGCAGTAGCAAATGACAAAGATCCTGTTCTGTTCAGGCTTGACTTACTTTTATGGGGCGGTTCTGTGTGTTTGTTATATGGGAACCTGATATAATATTGGTGTAAAAGGGCATAAAGGGTCCAGATTGAAGTAATCTGTCACTTGACTATCAGTTTTCGATTATGTAAACATGTCCACTGGCTCGGTGGTACAAGTTATGAGTTGCTTATCAGTGGCACTGGATACGATACCAATGGAAGAATATTTGCAGCACTCCAACATTTAATAATACTTTTTTATCCAGCTTTAGATATACATCAATATATAATAATAAAATACATATAATCAAGCTGGTTTTGGGAATAAATAAAATTATGCTTATACAGTAATATAGCGCTAGTTTATACTCTCTTAAATCTTTTTAAA
>NW_023339650.1:5657974-5660189 GCF_004916995.1 Morone saxatilis
CTCTCCTTTTAGCATCTCTTCAGCTCTGGCTATGGTGATGCTGGGGGCCAGAGGCAACACAGCCACCCAGATGTCAGAGGTACCAGTATACACACACACACACACACACACACACACACACAAACACACAAACTGTCTTTGTAAAAAAGTAAGAGATTACCATTAATGACGTCGCAGGTTGGCACACCTGGGTCAGCTTGACTTTGTAAGTGTATAATAATGCAGATTTTTCACTATACAATGCACTCCATTAAAACTCCACCATAACCGGCGACTTCTGAAAAGAACTCCGAACCTCTCTGAGACTATTTCAAGCGACACTGACGATACTGGGCTAGATCTGATAGGATTGAAGGGCAGAGTGAAGTACTGTAGGCGTGCAAGCCCTCGTTCAGTATGAATCACCAGTTTTTTCTCTCAGCATCAGCAAAAATGACAAAGATCTGTTCTGTTCAGGCTCTGACTAGCTTTTATGGGGGCCGGCTCTGTGTTGTTTGTTACTATGGGAACCTGATATATAATATTGAAGTGTAAAGGCAATAAAGGTCCAGATGAAGTAATCTGTACACCTTATCAGTTTTCCATTATGTCCACAACATGTCCACTGCTCTGGTGGTCACAAGTTATGAGTTCTTATAGTGGAGTCACTGAATAGATACCAACTGGAAGAATATTTGCAGCACTCAACATTTAATAATCACTTTTTTAATCACAGCTTATCAATATAATCAATATAATAATAATAAAATAATATAATCAAAGCTGGTTTTGGGACATAAAATAAAATAATTATGCTTATACAGTAATATAGGGACTAGTTTATACTCATCTTAAATCTTTTAAACAAAATAAACAGAATAAAGTTCAGAAAATGATTGCTAAAATAGGCAACAGACATTGATATTAAGTGTAGAGAGTCCAGTGAAATCAGTCTTCAGTTTCGGCAGTCTGTATACTCAGTACAGGGTAGTTCTATAGGTGTATGTATGTAGGTGGAAGTTAACATGGTGTAAAACTTTTAGTGACATTTTTCTGTTTGATTGCTAAAGCAAAGGCACACCCAGATAAGTCAAGCTGGTGGGAGTGTGTAGGAGAGGCATGGCCTCACCCTGAATCCAGCATGTTTCTTAGCCACCACCCAGTGATGTGAAATGATAATGCACTTGAAGATAATGGACTAATACTACAGTGAATACCTCATACTGTTTATTGCAATTGCTTGAAGAGCAAGCTGACAGATGATATATGATATTTGATATTCACAGCGTGCAGATTTCTTTTCATTGTTCAAATTAATACACAGTATTTTCTGTTCTGTCATCTGATGCAACAGTAGGATTATTACATGCCTGTTTGACAGCGTCAGGAACAAAGTTGGAGTTGTGTAGACAGCGTCATGCAAATTCTTTCATGAACAAGTTCATTGTTCAAAGCAAGGAGATGTGACACAGCCTGTTTTTAACTAATTGTGTCTTTTGAATAAAAGCTGGGTTTAAATTATGGTGAGAAGTTGGCTGATTGTGTGCATTAAATAAACCACAATAATCCTCCTGTGTCACGAGTTGTGGGTAAGAGAGAGTGGGTGTGTGGTTGTACGTGCATGAAAGAGGGCAGAGGTTACCGTAATGTGGCTGGTGTGAGGAGTTTTTAGCAACCAGTTAACAGAATGTCCATTTGTGTGAACTGACTTCTTCAATAGCCAGCTGGCCCACATTTGCTCTACGAATACTGCTGATGGGAATAACAAATGTGCGTGTCAGCAATGACTCAAATTTGCGAGAAGATTTACCTTCCACTATTCAGTCTTTCCAAGTTTCCTGGCAACTACAGAAATACTCTCTGGTGTACAAATACCCCTGGTTAGGAGTCACTGGTCTAAACAATGCAGGCCTAAAACTTCAGTCACTAAGAAGTGAGCTCATAACCAATGCTATAATATATCAGAAAGCACAACAACAAAATGCCTTTGTTTAAATTGTCTCTTTACTTTGCTCCAGCTGTTGGACATTTCCCAAAAGCTTTAAGACCTGTTTACCAGTATCCAAAAATCTTGTGTTTGCTGACCTCTTTAGGCTAAAGGTCCAGTATCTTAGAAGGGTATGCAAGCTGTGTTGAGTAAACCCTGACATTGTGACATTGTTGGGTGCGGTTACTCTTTAGCACCTCCACTCACCAGTGAGTGCTGTGACTTAAGATGCCTTTATAATTACTGTCA
>NW_023339650.1:5660344-5660466 GCF_004916995.1 Morone saxatilis
GACCCACTTTGCCTCTGCGCCACAGCAATATGATTTACTCCATATTCCCAGTCTAAGGGTTAATGTACTGCACAAGGCCTGCGGAATACCACTCAACCCACACCTCACTTCTAGGTTGACAT
>NW_023339650.1:5660566-5660733 GCF_004916995.1 Morone saxatilis
ACAAATGTTCATTCACAGGTGAATACTTTTTTTTCATTTTGTGAAACCTGTTTATCCTGAAACATGTACCTACAATCATTATCTCTCTATTTCTTGTGGCACATGGAGCCGGGATCGAACCAACAACCTTCCCATTAGGGGATGACCCACTTTGCCTCTGCGCCACA
>NW_023339650.1:5660877-5663101 GCF_004916995.1 Morone saxatilis
GACACATGATTTCTAACTTAACAGTGAACACCACCAATTGCACCCCCCAGGTCCTCTGCTTCACTGAGGCAGAGCCGCCTCAGCATGCAGGAGCACAAGAACAGATGCAGATGCAGCAGCAGGTCCAGTCCAGGCTGCCACAGTATCTGCTGAAGGTGGTAACAAAACCAACAGTACAGGAGTGATAAACTAACTGAGGGGCTTTTTACTAACTGGGTGGGTGATGTCGTCTGGTGAGGGGGATCCTTGGAGACAAAGAGCCAGTGGTTCCAGAGAGGATTTTACACTTGTTTTCACTCTGCTTTGCTTGCTGGTCTCCATTCTGCTGCTGTTCTCCTGAACTGAAAGTAGTAGCCTTCGTTATATGCTGTCTATTGAAGGTTTAGTGTGTGTGCAACAGCTCAAAACCAGGTCGTGCATAATACACAGGAATGTAGTCCTGGAATTATTTTTTATGGTTTCTTCCTGGTGTACTTTTATCTCGTATGAGCAGCTGCTGGAAACCATAGTGTGATTAGACTTAACCGTCAAAAGTTTGAAATTATGATGACAAATTGCTGTCGGACAATACAGTGCACACAAATGAAGCTGTTTCCTTTTGTACATATGCGATAACACATTTTGCAGATGTCCTTATTACTGTCCACGGAAGATGATGCATGCCAGCCAAAACTTCCATCCTGAATTCTTATTAAAAATATGGACATTTGATTTTGAGGTTAACCATGTAAATAACAACATGGTGGAGGGAGAACGTGTGTCTGCATGTGAACGGTTCTGGACAGGCGTTTCCATGGGTTCTTTGGTGTTAAAGTGTTTCCTCTACTGTATTTTTTTTCAGTCTATATTGGGATGTTGTGCATTAACATTGACATTGACAGTGTATGGTGTACAAATACAAAGTATGGATCAACAAAGTCAGCAATCTACCAGAGAAACCTTGCTTATTTCTTCGATAGTCTCATCACTTAATAGGCAAGATGACCACCAGGCCAGTCTAATACACCGTGTATAATAGACTGGCCTATTGCTTGCTCACTGTATCTCTGTAACACGTGTCTTCTTTATCCACAGTGCCTGAAAACCAAGGATTCTATGGATGATGTCCATGTTAGCTTTGCCCAGCTGCTGAGTGAGCTCAACAAGCCAGACGCTCCGTATGCCCTCAGTGTAGCCAACAGGCTGTACGGGGAGCAGTCCTACCAGTTTGTTGAGGTGTGTGTATTTTGTTTATATTTGCCTAAGAAGGTGTAGGTGTGTAGGTGTGGTTTGGTTTACACATTGTTAGGCTGGGGAGACAGTATTCTCTGAGCTGAGGGAATGATGGATGAGGGAGTTGACAGCAGGCTTGCCAGCAAGGAAAGCAGTGATTGTGAAAATACTATTCTAGCTGTAAGGACTTTTAATTCCACACATTAAGTTTAACCTAGTAGTTATTAATGGTTAGTGTTATGAATCAGTCTCAGTTTAATGCTGATGCCTCTATGACCCACATAAACTAACAAGACCATCAGGGACCATCAGGGAGAAGATTAGTTATCAATTAATGCATAAAAGTTCCTTGTAGGGGCTTTAAGCAAATACATATCTTGTTGTTTTCTGGGATCAGAATAAGTAAACAAGGTGTTTATGGTTCCAGGATTTCTTAGGAGACACCAAGAAGCACTACAGGGCAGAGCTGGAGTCTGTGGACTTCACATCCAACTCAGACGCAGCCAGGCTCAACATCAACAACTGGGTGGAGAACCAGACACAAGGTGGTTCATGCACGCTAACTAAATTCTATATTGGGGAAACATGGCTATTGACATTGCTTCAGTTGTGTGACGTTGCTTTGTGTGTGTCTACCAGGTAAAATTAAGGATCTGCTGGCCCATGGTGTGGTGGACAACATGACCAGGCTGGTGCTGGTCAATGCCATCTACTTCAAAGGCAACTGGAACAAGCAGTTTGATGCGGCTGCCACACGTGATGATAAATTTAGACTTAACAAGGTAACACTGCTCAAAGAATACATTCAATAGAATAACACTGATTGACAGGAGTCAGCTAAAGTCTGTGAATGTGTTTAAAAATGTATTGCATTGTATTGTGTACCATTTAGGCCTTGAATACCATGGACGCTAATTCTGACTTCTTCATTAAAAGTAGTGGAAAAGGGTGAATGAACAGAACTTGGGTCATGGCAGGAAACCTGACCATAGCAGAGACAAAAGAGGGTGAA
>NW_023339650.1:5663144-5672949 GCF_004916995.1 Morone saxatilis
TTTCACCATTTCCCAGTGATCCTTAATCATAGGTTGCTATACTCCAGTTAAGAGGAAATCATGATTCATTTAGTGTGGAAAGACACATTTTCTTAGCTCACAGGGTGTGTTTGCTTTACTGGTTGACAAATGGTTTACCAAAGTAAAACATGTTAAGACATTGGACTTTCCTCAGAGTAATAAAAAGTGAGTTTTGAACTCGTCAACAACAGAAACAGACAGAAACACTGAAAAAAATCAACAGCAAGCCTACAAGTTCTTCTAACTTATTGGCAAACAACTGACAACTTGCACACTATATCAGTGGTTCCCAACCTTTTTCCTTAATGGAGCCTTTTTCTATCAATGAGTAAACTGACGACCCCTAGTGACATATTTTATGGACATTTATTTCCATTTCTCACTCAGAGGATCGTCTACTTTGTGAGTTTGTGCTGATTATTTCCAGTGCAACAATGTGTGGTGTGTACAGGATTTCAGCTTGTGTATTTTTCTGCTTGCTGTTTTCAGAATGACACTAAGCCAGTGAAGATGATGTACCAGAAAACTAAGTTCCCTTTAACCTTCATCCCTGAAGCCAGCTGCCAGGTAATCAAGCAATTCTGCTAATTAATCCATTAATACAGCATGTGTCCATCAACCAACTGTTAACTGACCAGGCAACAACTGAACCAATCAACTATTACCTTGTGTATGTGAATGAGATTAACCAAGATTCAAAGAAGAATTTCTAGTTCAGTTTATATTAGTTTATATTGGTTATTACCCAGACTTTATTTTATGAAACTACCGAATAAGAGTTTTATTTGTTGCTTGTTATCCCATAAGATATCTTGTTAATACACAAAAATAACCAAACCAGAGCAGTATATATTTGATGTAATGTGTGAAACCCTCTATTGGACAGATCCTAGAGCTGCCTTACAAAGGAAAGGAGCTCAGCATGCTCATCTTCCTCCCCAATGAAATGGAGGACAGTACAACAGGTCTGGAGAAGGTAGGACCCACTTACATGCGCACACACTAAGAAACCCACAAGACACAAACAAGCTAATAATTGATTATTATTACTCCTCCCTCCTCAGCTGGAGAAGGAGCTGAACTATGAGAACTTTGTGGAGTGGACTCGTCCAGACATGATGGATGAGGTTGAGGTGCAGGTGGGGCTGCCACGGTTCAAGATGGAGGAGAAGTATGACATGAAGAATATCCTGGTCAGCATGGGCATGGTGGATGCCTTCGACATGACGATGAGTGACTTCTCCGGTAGGTCATGTGCCTGGACTATATCAGATATATTCATAAAAACTTTAAAGAACAGGCACCCAAAACCTGAACTGGTTCCTCACAGCTCAAAGGAGTAACAAGTCAGTGCAGAGGTTGTTCCAAATCAGTGTGCTCCTGCCACGTGAAGGTGAGACCAGGCATTATTATTCATTTAAAATATTCTCTTCCCTTCTCCTCTGCTGACAGGCATGTCTCCCGCCAACGACCTGGTGCTGTCAAAGGTCATCCACAAGGCCTTTGTGGAGGTCAACGAGGAGGGAACCGAGGCTGCTGCTGCCACCGGTGCCATCATGATGCTGCGCTGCGCCATGCGTCCAGCCACCTTCATCGCAAACCACCCCTTCCTTTTCTTCATCCGACACAACCCCTCCATGAGCATTCTCTTCGCTGGCCGTTACTGCTCCCCCGAGTGAGCGCTACATCGCTTAGAGTGGTGTTTTTCAACTGGAGGGGGGTTACAATACATCTACTACAGCAACAGTATAAATATTTTAGTTTTGGTATTACTAGAAGAATGTTGAGAACCACCGCTCTAGAGTTTCCTAATCTCTGTAATCACACACCAAGTTCCCGTCCTATATTTTCAACACCAGAATGATGAGATTGTGGTGTTGGATTTTCTTATCTGTGGCTTCTTGTCTGTATCACTTCTTACATGAGTGATTCTGTTTACCTGTGCCTTCTTGAACATTAGGTTCATGCACTGTAACTTTAGCACCTAATTTCATCCTTAAGATCTGGTATGTCTACCAGACTGATCAATGCATGGCCCTATTTGCTGCACCCTCACTCCCTACTCTAGTTTATCATTAAAGTCTTTTTTTTTCTTATCTTACACCCTGTGAAATAATTTGCCTTAATCACAATGTCTATTATGCCTCTTTTCTCAACCGCCAACTGTGCTTTTATATCATATGAAGGTGCGACGGTTGCAAGATTCTCTGCACTTTCCATCTTCTTAGATATTCAATTAACCAAAGAGAATAATGTGATGAAATCACATTGTCAGATAGATATATCCTTGGGTATTACTAGAATTGTAATCAAGCAAAGGGCAGCTATATGTCACTGTATCATTATGCATATAATGAGTATAGACTATAAACAACAAGAGCTTACATGAAGGATTGAACTGGTTATTTGTATGTATCTTTATGCTCTTACATACAGAATAAACGTGTGGCTTGCAAATACTGTGTCTCACATTTTGTGACAATTCCATTTATTCACACTTTCTGAGATCTGGTCATGTGTGATAAAATAGATAACCTGCAGTTTTATCAATCAGTGTTAAAGAATCATTTCACCGGTGGAAACATTAATCTTTATTGAAAGTGGGTTATATATGTAGTTGAAATTTACTAAATTTGGGTGCCTATTTGCCGAGAAAAGAGTGTTTGTAGTCTCACCCCCCTCTACAAAGATATGAGACTTACTGCTTCCAGTGATCCAAAAATTTGCACGATTTTTACATCATTGGAAGCAGGAAGTGCAACACTTGAAATCCGTATTCTCTCCCGTCTCAAGGGGAAAATGATGGGATTGGTGCACGAACCATTCAAAAATATGACTGGGTTTCTAACGATACAAAGCTTAATGCAAATGGGTGAAGTGTCCTTTAATGCTACTGCTGGTGTCTATGAGAATCTTTAAATATCCTATACTGCAGTTTAAACCTAAAACTAACAGACAGGGTATAAATGTTGAGCGAAACATAAAAGAAGAATAAGTATCTTACAGCAACAAATCCTTTTAGTGTCCTGTTTCTCACAGGGCCTTTCTTCCAACTGCAAACCCCTTAAGACTGGGGCTGTACACTATTTCAGCATGAATGGTTACTGATAATAATCTTAAAAACATGTTTAAAGGGAACTCGTAACCTCTGGTAACTCCGGTGGGAGTTACTGGAGCCATAGTGCAAAAGTTAATTGAACAGGAATTATGCAAATAGAGTAGTTAATATTTACAGCATAGATCAAAGGAGGCCAGTAATCCAGAGTTCAAGTGGCAATTAATGAAAGAACAACGATCATAGCCTCATGTCACAGTTGAACTCATGGCTATCAACGCTCCCACTGAGAATGCGTTAGGGGGAGACAACAAGGGCCATTGCATCATTGATTCATATTAGCCTGGGGCAGCAACTCCGTAGTATTTAAGACATGAAGTTTCCATGCAGGCAAGATCTTAATTTGTGTTGAGATTCCATCAAAATGCTAATAATGGGCTTCATAACAGGGAAGGACGGTTGTTTCTGTGGTTCGCTGCTCATGCAGGGTGTTGAGGAGAATGAGGATGCAGACATACTCCGCAAAAACAAGGCAGCTCAGGGTCACCAACAGTGAACAATTTCCCACTTAGGGAAAGCAGAAGGGAAAGACAATCATTTAAAACCAATTGCAAAGGTTTTGGCCAGGACATATGGGGATATAAATGAAAGAGACAGGAAGACACTTTACAGTTACAAAAAACAGGTGGGGAAAAAGGATGAGTGGTGGCAGAAAGCAGGTTAGGAGGAAGTGATTTCATTACTGCCTCAGTTAGGGCACACGGCGCTTAATAAGGACCGCTACCACAGAATTGGTAAAACAATCTACTTGGTAAAATGTAGATTGTGGTGATCATCCTGAATCTTGTGCAGCATGTTAATAAAAAGAGACAGAGAGAGAACTAAAGCAGCACTGCAAAGGGAAAAAGTGAGCTTTCAACGGTTAGGGGAACATGTTGCAAGCGATCAGAAACATTAGGGAGGTAATGGAGTAAGTACATGAGGGAAAACAGGGTTAATGGATAGGGTTAATATATTAAATATATAAAAATATATATATTAATCTATAATCTATAATCTAATGTACCATACTTCCAGTTCCGGTAAAGGGTGGCGGCAATGCACCTATAGCTGGGTGCCAGCGCAATCAAATCTAAAAGAAGAAGAAGAAGAAGAAGAAGAAGAAGAAGAGACGCACTTCCGGATAACTTCCTAGTTGTCGTGTTTGAAGTCTGTTTACTTAAAAACGAATCGCTTATTAACAAAACACGACTTTAATATACGTTATCAGTAATGTCTGCACGTTAAAGGCCAGCTGAAATGGCCACAGAGGCACGGAAAGTGTCGTTAACGTGTTCCAGCTCAAAGACTACAAACTAGCCACTAACTGAGCTCCTGGTGCTGCTAATCCGGTTTCCCCTGTTTGGTTGGTGATGGAGAGACTAATAACCCAGCTCACAGAGAAGCATGTGCTTTTCACTGCTTCCTTCGCTGTACGGCTGGCCTTGGTTGCCTATGGAGACTACCAGGATAGGACTATGGTGGTGAAGTACACCGACATCGACTACCATGTGTTCACAGATGCTGCCAGATTCATTACTGAGGTAACAGCAGTCTTACACTCCTCTGAGTGGAGCAAGGCGGCCACATAAAGCTCAGTATAAGGCTGATAATATAATGCTGGGTCCACAGTTACATTTACTAATATAACGTTACTTAAGTACAGTTGTAGATTATTTGCCATATAATGAAAACTGTATGGTCCTTCTACTGTACTACCTACTAACATTCAATTCAAACTTAATTATAGTGTGTGATATGAACATTATATATATATATATATATATACTTTTTACCCTACTACGTATATTTGTCAACTATATTAACTAGTTTCAGTTTAAGATTTCACATACAAATCATATCATCAGTTCATACAATATGATGTATTGTTACAGATTAATCTCTCCAACATTATATGAAAAAAAAAAAAGTAAAGTAGCTCCACCTCAACCAGTTTATATGCACTGCTTATGTGCTACTGCTTCAATAATAATGGTCTATTAATATGAAAATATAACATTCTGCATAATGAGTTCTTTTATGTCATTTACGTGCACTTCTACTGTACTACATCGTTTCACTTTTGCACAGGGGGAGTCCCCGTACAACAGATCCACGTACCGCTACACCCCTCTCCTAGCCTGGATGCTCACCCCTAACATCTGCCTCAGCATGGTATTTGGCAAGATCCTGTTCATTGTGTGTGATGTGCTGTCAGGGCTGCTCATCTACAGAATCCTCCGCCTGAGAGGTCTGGGCTCTGAGGTACGTTTTCAGACACGTTTAATCAATCTGATTCAATAAAATTTGCTGTATTGTAATAGTTTATAAATCATTGCCAACTATAATTGAAATTTGTCCTATAAAAACAACAGAGTTTAGAGTCTTTTTGGCGATGCACAGTGCAGGTAAAGTTGTGTTTTGGGCTGATTTATGTTCAGACTGCACGTCGTGTTTGTTCACTGTGGCTCCTCAACCCACTGCCGATGGGAGTATCCAGCCGGGGGAATGCTGAGTCAATCCTGGCAGCTCTGGTGCTGGGGACATTACTCTGCATGGAAGGTACATTTTATCCCTGTAAAATAATGCAGATATTGTTCATTTTGTGATGTAATGCTTACACTTTTTACCTTTTTTCTCTTCTAGCCCGGCATCTGATGTGGGCAGCCATACTCTATGGTCTGTCAGTCCATATGAAAATCTACCCAATTACATATGCTCTGCCCATTGCTCTGACCCTGCGTACACCAGAGACCAGATCAGAGGATGACAGAAAGAGGTGGAGGTGGAGGGGCTTCATTGGGTTTATTGGAAGCTTCTTCAACCGAGAGCTGCTCCTCTTTGCAAGTGTGGCCGGAGGAGTCTTCTGTATGCTCACAGCGTTCTTTTATTACATGTGAGGTGAACAAAGAAATCACACACAATCACATAGTAAAAGGCTTTCATTGCCTGCAATGTTTTGACTCTGCAAGTATAGCCAGTATAAAATATTGTAGTTAGTGTTTGACCGTATCCTGCTAGTCCAGAGAGAATTATTTAGCTAGTAACACAAGATGTAAAATGTTGAAATATTACTTTGACAATGATTATTTAGGAACAGTAAAATCAGTTTATATACAGTTTATATAAAGTTGAGTAATATATTAAAACTCTGCTCTCCTAAAGGTATGGTTGGGAGTTCCTTCATGAGACCTATTTGTACCATCTGACCAGAAGAGACATCAGACACAACTTCTCTCCATACTTCTATATGCTCTACCTCACTGCAGGTAATCACCCATTCAGCCTATTTTCTCAAATTAGGAGGCTCATTTAAAGCCTCCTAATTTGACTCCATGCAAGACCAGCATAAAATTCTAGCTCATGTGCAGAGATACAGTGCTTCTGGTTGGCAGCAATAAAGTGCTTGTTTATTAAATCGGTTATAAAATTGGAAGAGTGATGCAGCTTTCTAAGCCTGCTCAGGTTCTTTTCTTTTGCTGGTGCAGACAGCAGGTGGAGCCAGTGGCTCGGCCTGGCAGCGTTCCTCCCACAGCTCATCCTGCTGTTGGGAGCGTCGTGGGCCTTTCACTCTGACCTGGCATTCTGCTGTTTCCTGCACACCGCCATCTTTGTGTCTTTCAACAAAGTCTGCACTTCACAGGTACATAAAGCACCATCAACAAACAGAGTCTAAGCAGAGGTTAGATGATGCATTGTCTGGCAGTCATTATTAAACCCCTACCACCATTCTGTTTATAGACTCATCAATCAATCGCCAGAATTGCTTTTAGGATTGAGATGAGCTGTAAAACGAAAAAAATAAAATGAATAAAAATCAGTTTGATATCACACGGTCATTAGTTTTACTTCCTAGCCTTACTTTAAAAGGGAGCTTTTCATTTGAATACCCCACAGCTAGTTTGGCTATTAGAACTGGGTTGTTTTGTTCTCCAGTGAACTCTCCAGCCACTGTAAATATTAATTTAGTGTACAATATCATATGTATAATAATTGTATCTAGCCTCAGCTCACACCCTTCACGCAGCCTTTAACAATGTTGCTTGTTATCCTTTCGTAGTACTTCCTGTGGTACCTGTGTCTACTCCCTCTGGTCATCCCTCACCTGAGTCTGTCACTAAAACAGGGAGTCGGACTGCTGCTCCTCTGGTTTGCTGGGCAGGTAATTCAGTTCATTTACAGTTACAGAGTTACAATTAAACATGACTTCATATATGCAGCTTATTGACAAAATCTTTATATCATAATATAATGGCATTAATTATACTGGGTTTAAAATGGTATAAGATGCATTAATGCTGTTTGGCATCTGTCTAAGTTTTTTTTGCAATTTTTATAATATTTATAATATTTATAATACCTTGGCCTAAAGAAACTGTTATATTTTGTCTCCACTATCAGGGTATCTGGTTGTGTCCAGCCTACTTTCTGGAGTTTGAAGGCTACAACACCTTCCTGTTGATCTGGCTCGCTGGTTTGCTCTTCATGATCATCAACTCTTACATCTTGATTCAGATTGTAGCCCATTACAAACCAACACAAACTGCACAGAGGCTGAAAGCTGAGTAACATTGAGCAATTTTAACTGAAAGTGATAAACTATGGATACACGTTGAAAGAATAAAGTGTGTATTTTTGTTAAATCTCAGTCTCCGTAGCAAAATACTTTTTGCACAAAGCAGATTCATACAGGGCCATTTCCTGAGTGACAAATCCACAGTTGGATTTTCAGTCTTACTGAGTTAAACCCGTTGATTAAATGCTGTTCACTGCAGGCCAAAAAACTTAAACCCGCAATGACAGAAAACTGCTGATGCCATGCTTTCTCTGGGTCGAAACTTTGAAGTGTGTTCTACCTGCGACCACGCCACACAGATGTTTTCCATTTGCTGTCAAGGGCAAAGTACCTGCTGTAGATCAGAGATCACACACAGTCCACCCACAGTTCTAAAAACCAGGATGTTAAACCGCTCTGAAACTAAATATTTAACAACACCCTTCAGGCTTTTGGGTTGGCATTGTTACATCTCAGGGATTGGAAGCACTTTCTCATTCCAGACCAGATGGTCAGATTGTGTACAGCTAGACATCATTCAGCCCTCAGTCTAAGAGTCATTTTCATGTTGTGCTCACTTCTAAAACTTGAAGCAGGGATTGGGATGCACCATTCAGATTTTAGATTTAAGTCCATGGAAATAATCTAAATTAAATCATGCCATGTTTGTGACCTGAATAGTATGAATGGAGCCTGATCTGCACATTAGTCTAATGAATTGAGAATGCTTTCTTAGTTTGCAGTAAAATACTGTAAAAAGTATTATTATTTCTCAGACAGACTGATCACATTATGTTAATGATCACTGTGAAGAATTGCCAATTGAATTCAACACTCACTGAGACAAATCTTTGTTGTAACCCGGGTTACTCACAACCATAAATGTTGCTTTATTCATAATGTGAAAGACAATTCAACATTTTATCCAAGATGTGGAACGTTCCAATGTCAAACATACACAGAAACATTTGAATAGTTTACATAGCTTGTGGTTTTTGGCTTTCTGTTGTAGCTCTTCACAGTTTATCAAAAAACTTAACAAAAATATTATCAAAAGTGTTACACAGATCGTATTCCAGACACATATATTCTAGTAAGTAAGATGGAAGAAAATGTTGGTAATTGAGCAAAGGAATGCTAGAAGGGTTAACAATAACAGTTTTTATACTTTTCTAACTCATGACCGTGCTTCAATAATAAATACAATGAAATGGAAACAAAGCATTCCTAAGAAAGATCATTGGCATGTGGAGAACATTCCAACAAATATTATATATTTGCTTACTGTGTGTAAGTACTAATAATAAAACCGATTACTTACTAATTAGTGATTACAGATCAGTATACTGCCTACTATATAACCAGACAAATTAAGTATGGATACAGAATCCTGCTGTTTTTCGTAGCAGCTGCTTCCATTTTTCTATGTTTATGTTGCTACTTTAGCCATGGCCTCATGCTATGAGATATGATTAAAAAGACTCTACTCTTCCTCAGCTGCAAAGGAAATTTTATATGGGTTAAATGGCTGGAAAGTCCAGCTTTCAAGTGGGTAGTACAGAACTGGAAAACTTGACCAAACTGACTGAAAACTAAACGTGTGACTCTCTTGATTGTATAAAAGAACAATCCACTTTTATATCACGATATGGTGTAAAAATTAATATCCTGATTAAAATAATTTCAAGGTTGAACAGGCGGTATATTTGCCTGGTGACATTCTAAAAACATTAAGCTTATAAACAAGGGGCTGGTTTAAGGCTGTTCAATTAATCTGTAATTGTAGTCAGGGAGAGCAAGAGAGTGGAAGGTTGTGGGTATCGGTCAGGGGATTGCGCGTGACCGCTTCCATATGCTTAGTAGGGTGTGTGGTATACATGCATTGAAATATGTGCATGCAGTATGTCTGATGTACATTGCGTGGCTCGTGAGCGATTTACCCCTAAGGATTCTCCTCATTGTCAGCTGGGGATATGGTGAGATGTGGACATTGTCCTTGCTCAAGTCATGTGTGTGTGTGTGTGGGTGTGTGTGTGTGTGTGTGTGTGTGTTTGTGTGTGTGTGTGTGTGTTGTGTTTGTGTGTGTGTGTGTGTGGGTGTGTTTGTGTGTTGTTTGTGTGTGTGTGTGTGTGTGT
>NW_023339650.1:5672974-5681748 GCF_004916995.1 Morone saxatilis
AGAGAGAGAGAGAGAGACACAGAGTGGGTGTGACCAATTAGAGCAAATGGTGTGTGGAGCAGCAAAGAGTGGGGTATGAACGGTCACGCAACCTTGCATGGTATAGGATTATAGGTCTTGGTTTGCACACACACACACACACCACACACAGCACAACACGACAGCTACACACACACGCACACACACACACAAACACTCCCCCTCACAGATACAGCTGTCAACAAGCATCAAACACTTTGCTTACAATACAGTTGCCCTAAGCGGTCACTCCCCGCTCTTGATTGGATGTGCTCTTTTCATTGTTTTCACCCCTTTCCCATGCTAACTTCTCTTTTCTCACCTCTAGGTTTTATCTCTCCACCTCTCGCTCTCCATCTCTTTCTTTGTCATTCTCACCCTTTCCCCTCCCTGTACAGAACAAGTGTCATACAGATGGCGTGATGGAAGGTTGCGTGCATGCTGACGAATATTAAACATTTAAAGTCAGCCTCATCTGCCCTCCCCCCCTTATTGTCACATCGTCAGTCATGAAACTACAGTGAAACGAAAAAAAAAGCCTCCTTTGGGGAAAAGTGCGAGAGATACTACACACTGTTTCGCATGACTTAGTTGTTACTCACTTATGAAGAGAACTGTGCGTGTATATTCAAGAGATACATTTAAGATGTAATTCATCTTATAGAGCTTGATCCCTATAAGGCCACAGAAAGGCGCTGTGCTTTTCCTTTGTTCAGGCTCTGTATAACAATACACAATGCTGTGTATAGTTCATTATATCTTTTAATAATCAGTGTCCAGAGTGTGAGTGCAAGTCTAGTTAGCAAAACAAAAGGTACTTATTCCTGTGAGAAAAAAAACACCTTCTTTACAGAAAACTTAAAGATCCCATCCAGACATGTATAAGGACATAACAGAAGTCTGCTTGGAACAATAATACAAGTATATTTTACACATTAAAATCCTTAAAAAGACATCCACTCCTTCTACCTCGTTAAAAATTCCAGAATATTCAAATTTCGTTCATTTCTTAAGTTTTCCTGTTGGACACAAGAAGTCTCCTACTTCACTGTTAAGTCAGTTCTCAGTGTTTCTTAAGTTTCTACATCACACTTGTATAAGTTCAAACTGGACCAGTATTTGTGATGTCACAGATTATGCTCGTAGGCCCCCAATCATATTTTCAGTGAGTTCAGAGAAACTTTCCACTTTCAGTAGATTCATGTGAAAACATTTTTCTAGTGTCAAACTCTGCACATACATCTTTCTGCTCAGTGAAGCTCAAACATCCAACTGTAGGAACAACAAGAAAAACACATTTCTGAGTGTAGGGGGACTTAAGTTCCCTTTAAAGGGTATTTGCAGGGCCAGAGCTATTAAACTCTGTAATACAATATTACTGTGTGAATCAGAATGAGTTATGAATGTCATTTACCTTTTACTGTTCCTCCTGTGCTATATTTTCCTACTCTTTGCCAACTGCCAAGTAATGAATCTCATTAATGGTCTGGCAGTTATGCGCCTAACCTGTCACAATCGGGCTTGCTGTCCTGTATGCAAACTGCGTCAAAAGGGAAATCCCCAGAAACTCCCTATTAAGATGAAATACATGTTTACATACACTACCTGTTAAAAAAACTGAACATGGTGTTTCATCTCAGGACTTCAACTGGAGGAGGAAGTGGGATCTTGATAGTGTGTGTTTTAATCCAAGAGGAAGAGAACAGTTCTTCTGTACAACTGTCTAGGTCCAAACGGGTGTTTCAATGCTGACACACATATGGCCATTGTATAGCTTGTTGCATAGTGAATCAACAAAATACTGTCCGCCAGAGGAATTAACAAGGTTTATGAGAAGTGTGGTGAAGTGGAAGTGGAAGGTAGAAATACTAGCTTTGAGGACACCAATTAACTTTTGACAATGATATATTGATTAACATATACTGTACAGTACAGCAGCTTCTTCCTGCAGGCTGTGAGACGGCTTAATTCATCCTTAGCATTATGTGGAATTATTTTTATTTTTATGATTTATTAATCAATTATACTGTATACTGTATAATTTATGTATGGATAATTTTTTTTAACTATTAGCATAAAAGTAACTACAACCTAAATTTCATTTTACAATTCTGCGTTGTAAAATGACAAGGAAGTGACTTTGTATCCTTGTAAATACATTATTAGACAAGCATGGAATTCCTTCATAACTTGTAAATGAGTGATTTATGTGTTTTTTGATGCAGGATAATGTGAACCTTCAGCTATTGTATTACATCCACTGTTGTTGGAAATCTAGTACATGAAATTGCCAATTCCAGGTGTCTTTTTCTCACATTTATTTTCTCAGTGATACTGCCAAATAAATGTGATACCATGAACCTGCACTGTATATGAATGTGCGTCCTGTAACGCCTATTTTTAATAACAAAGTCCATATTATTTATATAAAGTTGTGAAGATCATAACAGGATTTACTGTAATTTCATTAGTTGTTGGTCCACAAACAAAAATAAGATGTGGCTATCTGGTGCTAACTCGATTTACAAGCATGCAAACGCACACACTTGCGCACATGCACATACACACACACACACACACACACACATACACACAATCATCCCTATAAGTAAAATCCCGACACCAACTGATCCTTGTGCATCCTGTAATTCCCCATAAACTATACTCTGACTGTGGTGAAACAAACACGAGCTTCTGGGAGGGATTAGAGGGAGGAATGATGGTAGCTGTGGAATCAGTTGGAGAGGCTTGTTCCAGGTCAGAGCAGTGAGGGATCCACTGCAGGTAACGGCCTTAAAAGATCAATCACAGCACAATTATCTAAAATCTTAGTCCTGTTTTTGATTTTTCTCACCTCCAAAAAACTCTGGCAACAGGAAACTTGTGAGGTTGGAAGTCCTGAAGTGTTCAAGCAAGAGTCACTAGCTCCACTAATACTGAGAAGTTATGTCTCTAGAGGTCAGAGGTCAGAAGATTAAGGCCCCAGTATGGTTGCAGCACATTGCCACATAACTTCGACATCCCTGGTCCGATGTTATGTGCAAACCTTTGATCCATGTCATACGTCTCTCTGCCCCTTTCCTGAATCCCTATTGACTATCAGCTGTCCAATCAATAAAAATAAAAACAACATTGTGGCCCATTTAAACAAGACACATGGAAAAAAACTTTCTCTCACCTCTAATCATACCTACCACCATATTGTATGCATATCATGTCTCTCTGTGGTTCTGTGGCCAAGTGCTCACATAGTTGAATGACAAAAATAACATCTTGATTTGTTCTTGATGTCTTTTAAATATATAAAAGGCCTAATAGCTTGAATTGCAATAAATCAAAGAGCAATTGTTGAATGTGTGTGACCTTCATGGATTTGATGTTGTTGTTTTGTGTTTTACAGTTTATTTTGTATTAAAGCAAAATTTCCCATTCCCAAGATTTTGTATACTCTGCGGTGTAGAATAACAGAGCACTATTCCTGCAGTAGCTATTTCTGTGGTTGAAAAATGTTTTTTTTTTTTCTTATTTTCATGCATATTTTCCATGTTCCAGTTTTGTAATTGTTAGTCGCACACTGCATTTGCTCTATCCCTAAACCTTTCCTTCTTTTGATCTAATTTACATATAATATAAGTCAAGTAAATGGCTTTCTGATGGTTGGCTATTGGAAATGGAAAACATTTGTACTTCACGCTGAAACCGCATGAACATGATCTATTCACAGTTACAGGCTTTATACAGCCCATGAGAGGCCAAAGGTAACTAGTAAATGGATATTTTTTTATTACTGTGTACAAAATGACCTTTATGGACCCTGAGTTTTGTGATATGCAAAGTGAGTACAATTAACTATCTATTGTAGGGGGATAGAGGTCCAGCCCTACTGGGAATCCTGAGGATCAGGATTTAACCACAGCTTTTAGGTTACATCTCTTTCTCTTCTTGTCCCCTGCCTCTTTTCTTGCCCTCTACCTCTCTGCGGATGCCAACATTCCCCTGGCTCTAGCCCCTGTCGCAGACATTGGTGAGAGACGGGTGTTAAGTTTCCCAGATCGTGTGAAGGAGCTGTCATGCCAACTTTACAGCACATTAATCATACAGGCAGTGTGGCTAGAGATACTCTGTATCCTGTTCTGCTGAGTATTTATTATTAATAGAGACACAAATCTGAAGGATGAGACCACATTCGGTATATGTGAAAAATTCAGAAGCTACTAAAGAGACATGTACGTTAACGGAACAAAAGAATTTGGCCATTTTTCATTCTGGAAAATGTCTGAGAGCAGGAAACCATTAGATTAGCAGAGCGACCATGTTGTACATTTTTTTATATCATTTAATTTGAGCTCATAAAACTGACTGGTGTATAAAATTTGTTTGTATACCATGACAAAGGCACACACTGCATGTCACTGTTTGCCCATTTACTAATTTTAATTTTAAATAGACATGTTGATATGTTACTTGCCCACCAAGCTGTTGCCTTGTCTATTATATGCCTAACAACAAAAGAACACTTCACCCAGATTTTACATATAAAGAAAAGTCTTTTAATAGATAAGTCCCATTTGCAAAAACACATAGAAACATTGGAAGACACTGCATATATACACTGTGTTCGCTACCTTGCAGCTACCTCCTCCATGAGACTAAGTATGACAGTCTTTTTAACAATTATCAAAAAGAAAGCAAGAAAAAAAAGCCATTTATTTACCTCAGTTAAACAGAAAAGCCTTCAAAACTGTAGTTTTTAAATTATGCACTTTAGCCTCTTACAATAAATACGAGTCATCAAACATTTATTGAAATGAACACACAAAGAGAAAAAGACAAATTCAAAACAGTGACACCATGTACAGTTGTGCGTGTCGATTCAAAAACTTGTCTGGCTAGGCTGAACTTCAACTGAACTACTCCCAGTAGTGCAATTTAGAAACTACCACAGTAGCTTCACAGAACTGAGACTCTGACATTGACTCAATTTGGTGCTTTTAATTAATTTGTGCAAAAATACTGATTGTGAAGAGAATGTCTGATGTTTTGTGACTGGAAAGACAACATAAAAGTTTATATTCATTTCAAAGGAAATGTGTGTCTGCAGTGAGATAGGCTGATTGAAATGCTGATCTTGTCATGAACAATAATCCACACTATACAACATTAGCTTCGACACAAAATGACATAAATTAATATTATTTGTACGTTCAACAGGAGTTTCATGACCTAAAATTACGAAATCATTGTGCACATCGCAAGAATCAACATTGAGCCTTGTAATAATAGACTGCCTTCCTTTCCTTCAATTCAAACTAACACTTCTACCTTGTCCAAACAAACCATCAATTCAAAATACATAATTTAACTGGTGCAGGGCGTCTTTCTTAAGTCCAAGTTGGTCTTAGGCCTGCAATTCAATGACAATTCTAGTGTCTAATTTGAGTTGTTGTCATGTTTACATTTTCAATTTAATGCTGGTAAATGCTAATTGTGACTTACTTTTAAATCCGTTTTGAAATCCTGATACTTTTGTTGCACACCCAAAACTTCACTTTTACTTGTATCCCTTCTCTAAGGAGGTTAGAGACAAGCAGCAGGGACAGAGGGGTGCCTGCAGAACTTGTTAGGATTTAGTACCTTGCTCAAGGATGCTTCAGCAGGACGCATGGTTAAACCACAGGTTTGTGGTTCAGGGTTTCTTTCCATACTTACTGACCCTCCTTATTTAATGCCCTTAGGCCTATGTCTGTCTAACCAGGCTGTTTCTAGTTTAATAAACAAATGTAGTGAATATACTTAAAGCTTTGGCCATATTAATAGTTTTACATGTTTTGACCCGTTAACTACAAATTGCATAAACTTTATGTCACTGTCAGGTTTTAAAAAACTGTCCTTAATGGTGTGTTCAAGGATGCTCTGACAATTGGATTATAAGTTATGCTCTTGGAAAATCAAATTTAGAACACAAACACTGAGAAAACATGGATGTTGTGAAAAAGATGTCAATGAATTTGGTTGTGCAGCTGCTCAATATTAGGTATCAGTGTTTTTAAAGCAGACCCTGGTTGCAAACGTATTATCTTATGACATTTATGTAACTTTATCCAATGTTTTCTTTCCAAGTCTCTGCAAGTTGATTTAATACGATTCTAAAATGCATAGAAACCAGTAATTTCCATTCATACATCACTGGAGGCTGTAATGAAAAAGGTAGGCCATTTATAGTTAAAGCATTAAAACATGCAAAACCACCATCAAGGCAGATTGTCCTTTAAGTTGTTATCACTGACTCCTCCCTATATAAGCCCAGCAGTAGGTGTAAGTCATCTGCATACATAGCTAAAAGAAAACATATCTTTTTACAGCAAAATATTTATTCCTCCCACAAAAGCCAGGTGTACACAACACATAAAACAAAATGAAATTGTGTTTCTAGACATAATTTGTCTCATTGTCACTAAATCCAAAAAGTGCTTGGAACCAACTACAAAATGTATTCCTTAAAAACTAAATAATCTATCCATAAACTGGATTAAAAGTATTATTTATGATTGTCACAACACTAACACTAGAACCTGAGTCTTGTTTGTGACTTCTTCATCAAATAGAAGAAGCAATCTGAATGGTGACATCCTGGGAATCCTCGTAATCAAAGACTGTCCTTGTAATGCTGGTGCATGTGGCGACTTAAGTACATTAAAGCACACTGATTGTGTGTGTGTGTGTGTGTGTGTGTCTGTGTGTGTGTGTGTGTAGGGTGCGGGGGTCATTATCTGCTAATGTTTGAACTGTTTTTTACGGCATATAAATGTAGGGACTGGACTTGTGGTGCCCTGTGCTCATCACACATGGCATAGCGTTCCTTGGACCAACCATCATGGACTGACTAATGTCGTGAGCGTTCTCGGACCACGGTGGGGAGTCCATGGGCTCCCGCTTGATTGAATGGATCAGGCTGTGACCTTTGAACTCATAAGCGCCATGCTTGTTGTATTCCTGGTGCATGTAGGCCTTGTGAGGGTCTTGTGGATAGACGTGCGAGTCCATGAGGTTGATAGATTGGTTGCTGCATAGAGAGTCTGAGTGGGAGAGTCTCTGAGGACTAAACTGGCTGTTGTCATTGTTATTGCCCAAGTCTTTGTCACATTTTAACAGACGTCCGGTTGCGTTGCCGCTGTTGTTGACTGCATAGTTCTGGTAGTTGCCGCTGTTGTACGGTGGGCTGATTCCTGCTTTCCCTCGCTGACAGGGCGAGTACTGTGGATCATAGTAATCTGCCTCTGATTTGAGATGGAGGGACGAGGTCTGGTCGTACACCCCATTACCGTAGCGACGGTCGATGGCCTCTGGGTCACGGCAAGCCCAGGGTCGCCCATAGGCATCACAGCCGTTCTCAGAGTCCGAGTCGTGCTCTACCTTGATAGGCGGCATCTCGGGCATCAGATGGCCGTCGTAGCATTCTCTGTAGCCGTTTTCGTTCTTCACCAGATCCACACAGTAGGCATCTGGATCTGTGGGAATCTGGACGTTCCCATAGAGCTTAGAGACAAACACCTCGCCACCTCTGCCGCTGTGGCAGCTGGGGGAAAGCCGGTATGGTTTTCCATATTGGCCGACCTTGTTCAAGCGGTTAGAGGAGATGTAGCCGACACCCTGGCCCGCTCTGATGGGACCTGAGTTTGGCCGCAGAGGCCAGCCGCTGCCCAGGCCAGGGCTGACACCTTTATGGGGAGCCATGGAGGACTTGCAGTAGTTGAGGGGTTCCTCCTGGTTGTAGTAACCATCAGGGTGGTACTTGAGGTTGTCTTTGGAGAGCGGGGTCCAGGGAGTGTGGTGACCTCGCTGGGTAGCGCCAGGAGTGGGACAGGAGAGGAGGAGAGGGTCTGCAATGTCACCCATTCCTCCACTGAAGGAGTGCCTCCGGAGGTGCTCCCCTCGCTCACTGTGATGAAAAGTGGGGTGGGGAGGAAATAGGGATTAGAAAAAAGGAAAATTGGATTATTAGTCATGAAAACAGGAAGACAAATCAATCAGTGTAGATCATACAAAGTTTGTGTAGTCCTTGAGGACATTCAAGAAGAGGTGGTCTCTTAAAATAACAATTGTCCACTCAGATATCCATATGGGAATGTCTACGAATGTTTTTTCTACTGATTGATGAATGACTCAAAGCACAAATATTTAGGTTTGGTTCACTTTAGTTCATAAGAGAGAATCATTCCAAAAGTGACTCATCTTTTCCAGGATTCATCTAATCTGAAAATTGAGAACAGAGTCAACATCCAGGACCCAAAGATCAATGACGGCCAGCACTCACAGTTTGTAGGCCGTACAATGCTGTATATGTTCATTTCCTCTTAAAACACTGTAGTGTGTGTTTCAGACTTTGGGTTTTTTTGAGTGTGTGACAATGTTTTTAATAGTATTTTCTGATTTCAGGATTGGGGATGATTAAATCTGTTACACTGTGAAAATCATAATCAATTTATTTATTTATTCACAGATGTATTTTCATCACTATATATTGCATATACAGTATACCCCTTATTGTGAAAAAGGGCAAAACCATTGACAAATTGTTATTTAAAATGAGCTAAACTGGTTCATACACTATAATGATAAGATAGCAGACTTAACAAACTGATCAGGAGGGCTGGTGATGTCGTGGGGGAGGAGCCAGATGCATGTGTGTGTGTGTGTAAGAAGATAATAAGATAAATAATAATAATAATAATAAGATGAAGAGCTGGACAGCACCA
>NW_023339650.1:5681848-5699352 GCF_004916995.1 Morone saxatilis
AAAAGAGATGAGATTTCCTGTTGTTTTTGGTCTGAACGCATGGTGCTCTAGTGGTGATCATCTATGTTAGTGGCAGTGAATGTCATTTATAGAACCTTTAAATAAGATACTTTATTAACATATGTATGTAGTCAGAGACATTTCTAGTTTTCTAGTTTCCTTGTGTGTCTACTGAAAGTCTTCAGAAACATGAGACTGCGTGTTCACAGCAGCGTCTGCAGGCTGACTTTGGACCACTGTGTTTTGGTGCCATCAGTGCAGCTGGTAGTTGTAGTTTGGAGGGAAGATTCCAGTCTTTGCTCCTCAGATATACTCAGTCTGCCTCGGGATTCCCAGGGAGCGTGCTAACTTCCCCAATCACACACACAAGGACCATACTGTACACACACAGTCAATGAAAGTCACAGAAACATACGTGCACACTAGATATTCAGTATGCCTGCACACACACACACACAAACAAAAGAAGAATTTACCACAAGTACGTAGATCTAGGCAACTGTAGGGCCATGAGGCAGTAGTATATTGTACCAAAACATCGCGTGACCAGCTCAACGAAACCAGCAGTCAAAGCTAGCTTACCCTCCCATCTCTCTCTCATCTCATCAATCACACACACAACACACACACACACACACACAGTGAGTTGGGTTCCAGCTCACTCTCGTCATGCCTCTCTCTCTTTTCCAGCAATAGCTTTGCTTTCTGTCATTCCATGACAGATTCCTCACTAAAATGTTCAACCTTCTCCTCTTCCCTCTCTCCCTCCTCCCCGCACTCTCTCCATAATTTCCACACTGGTGGCACGCGAAGGTTTTTGATCGCCTGCCTCTGAAAACACAATCTGTTCCCACCGTCTTCGGCGGGCGCTTCGTCCTGTGGTTTGGTTCCCTACCGGCAGTCAGGCAGACAGACGGATCGAGTGACTATTGTTTATGTTTCTCGTAAAAAACACACAGAGGAAAAGAAGAAGGGAAAAAAAATGGAGAATAAGTGATATTTTCGCTGACCTTCAAAGGCTAACTGCCCCAGTAACAAATGGGATCAAAGGCCAGTGGAGGTTTTCTGCTCTTCTCCAGGGCTTTCTTGTGGTGTTACTTAGTGAAGCGTTCTCTTTTCTTTTTTTCCTGTGGTATATTAAGGATAAGTGTCCTTCTGACTACAATTGTGGGCTCAGAATTATGTGACATGTTGTCAAGGCCTTAGAGGCAAATATGTGACTTAAAAACAACCAATAGCTCCTTTGCGAGAATTGAACATGTGGGAAAGGCTATGAGAATGTTTTGATCACAGCCTCTGAAATATAACGTGATGATCTGTGAGTACTTAGAAAGAAATATTATATTTCTTTCTAAGTACTGCAAGGACAGACTGTCGTCAACAACACTTTAAATTTTGGGTTTCTCATATAGAACTTATATAGAACCACTGATTCTCAGTATTGGCAAAAGTAACTATGTTTTAAATTTGAAGTGGAATTTGTGTATATACAGTGATTTGTTTTGCCTTTGGTGATCATAAATCAACTTATCACGTTATATGCTTTGGCTGCTTTGCATGCTGGGAGGCTTTGGCTCCCAAGCTGGCTGTGGTTGTATTGGCATGATTTAGTGAATTTAAATTGTGTCAAGTGCATTTCCTTGCTTTCCATTCAACACTGAATCAAACAGCTAAATCGAAAAGTGAAAAAAAAAACAAAAAAAAAAACATTTTTTATGTTCACTTGTTCTTCATTTGAATGCAAACATAACTGTATGTGATCTTCTCTAGCTACGCTGTCTAGGGACAGCAATGTAGGTCTGTCGGATTTTGGTTTTTGACCAAATACCTGCAAAACTAACGACATTACCATCAGCCTCTGCTGTACTTTGTGTTTAGTGCTAACTGGCAAATGTTAGCATCCTAACACACTAAACTAAAATGATGAACACAGTAAACATTATATCTGTTTTACACCACCATGTTAGCTTTGTCATTGTGAGTATGTTAGTATGCTGATGTGGGAGCGTAAATATGTGTTCACTGGTTCCTATGTTCCCTAACTTAATATCACATTAAGCAGACCTTTCAAATGGTTTTATGTTCTAAATAATGTTTTTCCCTAGCTCCAATGTATTTCCCTGGGTGAAAATGTTGAAATCGCCCACCTACAGCTTTTAACCAACGCCCTCAAATTTGCAGGCAAGACAGTTTTGTTGACTTTAGACATTGATATATCCACAGTGGCTGAACAGATTTTTTCCATTTAAACTGCATTTGGAACGTCCATCTCCCATCGTTCTTTGAAATTTGAGCTGCGAAGATAGCCATTACCAATCTCTCTTGATGACATTTACAAGTATACTTTTAAGTATATTATTGAAAAGTATTCCATGTTTACATCCGACATTACATCAGACAGCATGAAATGAAATGTTTCAACATTTTGCAACATTTTCTGTGTTCGATTAAATGCACACTAAAAACTGTCTCTTTTGTCTGTCTCTACTGGCTCTCATGCCACCCTGCACACACACATAGACACTGTGGCAGGATTCTGCAGACCACTTTGGTTTTCATGTCGATTTCATGGCCCTGGGTTACTGCCCCTGTCTGCTTGTAAGCCAAGTGGGAGCGCTGTACCAGAAGAATTTTACCCAAAAGTGTCTGTGTGTGTGTGTGTGCGTGCATAAGCAGACATGAGGGCAAAGGAGGGATTTTAACAGTGAAAAGCACTTTATTCATGGTTTGAAGGAGGGGGGTGATTTCAGCATCGCAGGACAGGCGAGCCCGTGTTGACATCATCCATAATTAATGACTGGCTGGGTATAGCCGCTGGAGAGGAAGGAAGCTAAACCGTTGGTGACTTATCAGTGCCCGCACACACACAGACACACACACACACACACACCACAGAGTGTATCTCAGGGTGAAATGGAGGTCTTCACCTTCCTGTGGCCTCTTAGCTGTGACTTAGTGGGTTCGCTCTGCCCTCTATAGAGTTATCAGGCAGCAGCAAGGCAGACTGAAAGAGAGACTGGCTCATTAACTGTAAGATGAAAATGAAAGAAAGTGAAAAGGGGTGGATGGAAGAGGACAGAAATGATCGGCTGAGGGTGAAAAAGGGGAAAGGTGAACTTGGTGAATAATGGCAGACATCTCTTACACTTGTTGAGAGAGAACCTTGAGAGGGGCTGTGTGAGAGGCCGGATTTATTACATGTGAAAGGGGGATATCAAAAGTATAAAATTGTGCTTTCAAACATCTGTTTGATTACACATTTATTTTATAATTGATCCAACCTATTAAAGAAATAGAGAGCACGTATGAAGTGTATTTCCCAAAATGTTTCTTTAACATCATTCCTTTGAGGTGAGTGGCAATAGAACAGAGAAGGTACAGAGACACTAACAAAGGAAAAACAGGGGGAAGGAAAGAAACCTTAAACTGAATATTCATGAATATTCAATAATCATTTTATATTGGTTGTGTTTGCTGTCAGTTGCCTAAATTCCTGAAATAGTTTTATGGATTCAGGTTACCTTAGCCTCAGGCAGGAGGCCACTGGACGACTGACAGTTTGTCAAAAACATGATACGTTTTTTGGGGGTGGCTTTTATTGTTTTTAATGGATAGTGACGGCTGTAGAGTGAAAAGACAAGGGGATAAAGAGGGGGGATGACACGCAGCAAAGGGCCACAGGTCGGAGTCAAATCTGTGGCCACTGCAGCAAGGGCTTAACCTCAGTACATGGGTCACTCCCCCCAAAACGCGATGAGTTGGACTAAAAGCTGAGTAAAAAGGGATGGAATGACAACACACCTCCTTTTCCTCCTTTTAGGAGAAATGTTGCACATTGTGACACTACCTACTACTCTATCTGTAGTTCGTCATACAGCATCATTACTTCATTACACAGCATGTTACTTGCAGTATTGTACATCTTAAACTGAGATGCTCAACTCACCTGATGAAATCCCAGATAGTCCACAATGGTTGAGGAGGCATAAAAGACCATCCCATCACTGCTCACCACCAAGGCAAAGCCTGTTAGAGACTACACACACAGACAGACAGAAATAAATGGTGACTCAGGGCAGCTCATGCAGCAAATAAGTGCAAATACATAATTGACAAACACAAACAACTGCATTTAATCTGTGAATCTTTGCAATGCTAACTTTAGATGCCATGATTGCAACCAGCAGAGAGTCAAATGGTTTTATTTTTGCAACCCAACTGTGTACAGTCATTACTGTACAATTATTTTTTAAGCTTGAGACACAAAACGCTGCCAGAATTTGACTCTAGCCAGACTTTTTTCTAGCACAATGTTCAATTTATATCATTCTTTCCATAATTCTCAGAACACCAAATAACAGTAAAAATGGAACAAAAGATAGAATAATACAACACTGGAGCAGGAATGAAAGACAGATGGTTATGGAACTGAGTGGGCCAAATAAAACATGCTGATTTGTAATGCAAAAACATGCTTTTGAAAGCCTTTTTAGAATATTTTCTGGTGGAATTTAGACTCATGGTTTTTTTAAAGCAGTTAACTTGTGGATGACATACACGCCAATTTGCTCCCCTTTAAACTTATGTATTTCATAAGTCAGAAACTTTGATCATTTAGTCTGTTTGTAACATGCTTTGATTTGTGATATCAAACACACAGATTAAAAGCAGAGAAACTCCAGACACAAGCACAGCCTCGTTCCCACTTTCTTCTTTACACACACCCATGCACACAAGGGGAATAATGTTTGGCCAGCAGCACAGCTTACGGAGACAAGTGTTGATTAAAAATGAACATTTAAATAAATACATAACTGGCTTCAGTCACATGAGGAGGGATGGACAGATGGAGGTGGAAGCAAAAACACAGGAAGGAGACTTGGAAGAGGTCTTCCAGTGTGTGTGTGCATGTGTGTGTGCACGCACAGCTGCGATAGCGTGACAACTGCAAGGCTACTTGACTTGCGTGACTGCTTCTGCCAGAGTCTGTCACCTCTATTTTACTGCGAGACTATGCAGGTCTTCCCTGGTGTGTGTGTGTGTGTGTGTGTGTGTGTGGTATATATCCCTGTGGCCTCTAAATTCACACTCATACTCGCTGTTCCTCCATGTCTCCCTCTCTCACTTTCTCCCAACAGTGATCTGATTGCCTCAGCGAAGGGAGTAATGCTCTGCTCACTGCTCCATCCCAACCACATAATGCACTCTGATTCCTGTCTGTGATATGTAGAGCGATTTGTCCTAAAAGCCAGAGGTACGTGAGTCATTCTGTGACGAAGCAACTCTGAGACAGAAACATATCTCGACTATGACATGAGAATATGTACAAAACATGTATGATGGGTGAGGGAAGCATGGGATGGGAAGGTGAGTCAGGTTCTCGTCGGTGTAGATGCTGATGTTGTTTGACAAGGTCAACTGGCACATGTTCATGACATCCAGGGGGAGGGTGACCCCCCACATGCTCACACTCGAACACAAACACAGAGCTTTGTCCAGCAGGCACTCAAATATAAATGATGCTACCACTTTAATGAGAAATAACACATGCACAAATAGGTATGTGCTTTGCAAACAATCGCTTTCCCTTATTTTGAACCTGACTCAGCACTTACTAAGGAAGGTTTGGGCAAGAAACAGAACCTTTTGGACTGATCTGAAGCTTTTGAAATGAAGATAGGACAATGTGGGATCAATACAGCTTAGTACAATTTCTAATATACTTAATATATTGGTTACATGGGGTTGTACAAACATCTGGTAACAGCATGTTGGGGCCAAATCTAATATATTTATAAAAACAGTGTGACTGTGACAGTGTGAAAACTATGAAACTTTCTAAATCTGGAATCTGTACTGCATTGAAACCATGTGTCTAAGGAAAGATAAGGTGTTCAGGTGGTGTAGCTTTATTCAGAGTAAAAAGCTGTGATGTTGATTACCCTATTAAGACATCAAATTCATTCATATAAGAAATTGTAGGTTCAGTTACAGAGCTCGCCTTCAACAAGCATTTACCTTTAAACATGTAAGCATTTAGGAATGTTACGTGGTCTCATAAATGACTCAGTGATCTAGAGAGCCTATCCGAAAAATGGACATGAAAACGGTGTGAATATACTTGAATGTGATGTTGCCTTTAGGAGGTCTTATGTAGCCATAAAAAGGCCAACATTTACATGTTGGGTTCATTTTGGTTTATTTAGCCAGTTCACCTTTCTCCATTCCTCTTCCAAGACATAGAAATGCCACATTAAGTTTCTGCAACCCATTTTCTTTTTAAAGGACTTCAACATTTTTATTCTTCTGGAACAAACTAGGCCTTGGACTTGCAGGAAAAAACTGTATATTTTGTTGGTTGATTGCTGTAATTGGCTTTCCAAAATGGAATGTTTGGCAAATATATTACAGATGAATACAGTACATGAACAGTACAGTTATTTTTCACGTGTCCAAAACCATTATGGGAACACCCATCATTTATGTTGGAATAGGACAGACCTTTTACAATTTATTTCTCATATACAGAGCTGGAAAGAAAAAACAGCAAAATGCCTAAAGAACTATAATAATAATAATAATGATAATGTATTTTCTTTATTAAAAACAACCAAACTAAAGGCCAAACAAGAAACAAAGAAACAAATACTTTATAATATTGGCGGCACTGTGCGCATGCTGTTTTTGTATGTCTTCTCCATTCACATTTCCCTCAGTTCCTTGCATACTAAAGCCTTTAGGTAATGGAAACAGGCACCTGCTGCTGGCTCGCTCCACCACATATCTGCAACTACGACGCCCCCGGCTCCCATAACCGCCCCTGGGAGACTAAAAGCTTTGACTTACAAATCTTAAGAGGCGCTTTGCACGCAGAGCCCAAAATAAAATATTGGTTCACTGAATTTGGAAGCAAAGGAGGGAGGGGAAGAGGTGGGAGGTGGTGGTGGTGGTGGTGGTGGTGGTGGGGTAGACTTGTCTCATTGTTTCAACAGAGTTTCTTCGGTTTTGCCTCTGTCTAGCTGTCAGAGTGAGATGAAAGCGGTGATGATGAGGTCATGACAAACATGGAGACCTTCTGCCACCGGGAACACACCCACATCCTTCACACACATACTGAGGTTAGAATAATACGGGATTCTGATATATTGAATTATATTTGGGAAAATGTTGAAAATCAACCAGTGACTGGAACCACAGTCACACATAAGAAGCACATTACAGCACACAATCAGAAGTTTCTTTTAATTTTCTTTTTAGTTTTTAGCCATGCTAGCTAAAAGTTAGCTCCAGGGATGGTGATGTCGGTTTTTGGTTTCTGGGTGAACAAGTTAAACAACACTGATAACATCCTGCTTAATGTCATCCTGTTATCATCAGCCAAGTTGCATCCAAATAGTGCACATTTTCACAAGAATTCGAGGAAAGTGGCCAAAAATATTTGCGAATTAACTGGTTTGTTTCCATCCGCTATTGTTATGCAAATACAGGAGCTGGTTCATTGACATAAACAGTTCAACAGTAAAACGGTTGGTGCTGTTAAACCATTGCAGATGGCACAACAAGATGACGTTATTAAAAGGGTACCAGTCAAACCCACTTTTTTGTTTTCATGTATTAATTTGTGTCTCCTAATCCGTAATTTGATTCTTTGTCTTTTTTTTAATACAAAACTTTAACTCTAATCTAATTTCCGGCATTTCTGTGCAGGTTATCGATGCAAAAATTTAAACGTACATAAATACAGGTGGATGGATGGAATTGTACTTGTCAGGATGAGCATGTTGGTATGTGGACAATAGCATTTAGCGCAAAGCACTGCTGTGCCTGAGTACAACCTCACAGAGCTGTTAGCATGGCTGTGGACTTATTATTTATGTTCCATATTTTATATATAAAATATACTATATATAAAAAAAAGTTAAATATTGTAAATACAATAAAATATACAATATATTGTGTATTTATATGCATATACTGTATATTTGATGAGTATATACACACTCACATACACTTACACAATACACAATACACACACGCACAGACAGATATCTGTCTCTTTCCATCACCATAACAACTAATGCACAGTTTGCTATGAGGCCCCGGTGCAGGTTGAGTCACGCAACGGGAGGCAGCACATCACTACAGTCAATCTATCCTTTTGTTTACCACCCCATTGAGACAACCTAACACATTAACAGAAGCATCAGTGGATCATCTCAGCTCTGTGTGTGTGCGTGTGTGTGTGTGTGTGTGTGTGT
This sequence comes from Morone saxatilis, assembly GCF_004916995.1. NCBI lineage: Eukaryota > Metazoa > Chordata > Actinopteri > Moronidae > Morone > Morone saxatilis. Next base: position 5,690,107 of record NW_023339650.1, read on the forward strand.
GTTTATGAGCACGTAGTTGTTGGGCGATGATCAGTGTCATAATTTGTTGTTTGACAGACAGCCATTAGGATATTGATTGTGTAGCAATGATCTGATGCTCTCACAGTTCCCATGTAGTGCCGCTGTACTCTGTGTCTGTCTGCTCTAAAGCCTTCAACAGAAACATTTCAGAAGTTTTTCTAGGAATTTAACAACATATCTCCGCATTACTTGTCATGCCCTAAAGATGTGCACTTATAATTAATATGTGGTTAAAATCTGATTAAAGGTCTTAGGTCAACTGACAAAACACAAATCTCCTGTTTGCTCTGATTACTGCTGACAGGCTTGGTGTGCTCTTCTCACTCTCTTCTGCTCACTTTCACACACGACCACATGCATTCAGACAGAGGTGCACTCATACAGACAAACCGGCTGCTCGAGCCGCCAGCGTGTGCGAGTCCCCACCTCCTTCATCAGCTCCGACACTCCCGTCTCACCCTAATGTCACGCAACACCACAGCTCTGCAAAGGAGGTCGGGGCAAAGGGCGGAGGGCACACACGCATACACACACAAAAACCCTCCCTGCCCCCCCTTCCCAATTCACACCCAGTCACTCAGACAAAAATGGTCCCCTGAGTGGCGTGTATGCAAACTGGTGAGGATTTCATCGACGGTGACGTGGAGGAGGAAAGCACAGCCAAAAAGGCAACGATATGAAAATAAAAAGGGATTATTAAAACAGCTTAAGGACAGCGTTTGCATACGCACAGAAATATTCCACGAGATACACATACACACAGCGGCCATGTGGTTTCTTACCTCCAGGAGGAGGCTGCTTTCATTGACACCGGTGCCCACTGGAAGGCTCTCTTTCCTGGGTTCAGAGTTAGAGGATGCTGTGCTATTGATGTGCTTCCTGGAGGTCTTATCTGGGTTTGCTGTAAGACATAAAAAGAAAAAGGGTAAATAAACTAATAGCAACTTGAGGGTTCAAGAATGTAAAAAATGGTAACAAAAAATTCAAGCACACATTACACAGGTCACATTCTTGACTTTAATATATTGTTTTGCTGCACATTCAGAACACAGAGCCCTGTCAACACAGGAAACACTGAGAATGATAACAACAATGATTCCAGCGCTCAACAATTCTCCCACAACCTCTTTGATATGGCAGTGAGAAAGTTGGACAGACACTCAGACATATGGCGGACACATTAACTGTATCAGTCTCCTTTGGCACTGCGCTAACGCCAGGTATTAGCCAGAGCGGTGGGCCGGTCCAAAAAGACAAAACATTGGAGGATTTCATGACTTTACGGGATTCGTCTCACACGATATGGCCACATGCACATTCAAAGCTCGCTTGTACACACAGAGTGAGGTAGAGGACAGCATTTAGTGCACTTTGGGAGTTTTACGTTTATCGAAGAGAGAAAATTATTTCATTTCTGTTGAAAATCGTCACTGAATTTGAAATTAATCTTTGAAAACTGAATAGGAACTTGTTAAAATTGAGGTATTTGGACTGGGGGTCTGTTCTTCATTCATAAAATTCTGCAAACACATACTTGCTAAAGTGTCTGTAATCTTTGTGCCATCTGATATTAATAGAGTAGAAATACCAACCAAAGTTATAACAATATCACAAGTAAGTACTCCATCAACCACTATACTATGCTCTTTCTGCCTTAATGGAAGGCCTACTACCTACTACCATGCCAGAGTGTGTATACATGCAATTAGCCTATATGAGTGTGGCGTGCAAAACTGTCACATGTGCATTGGTGACGTGTGTGTTGCGTGTTGGAGGCATGTTTGCGTGTTTCTCTTATGGGTGTGCTGTCAGGGGGCATGTGGCTCACTCCAAGAGATCAGCCCTACGCTCCGTCACTCATTGTAGCAGGCAAAGATTAGTCACGCAACACACACAGACACACACCATAGCCTCATTATTATATCTAAGTATGTATGTATGTATCTTTCCATGCTTCGTATAGTCCCCACCCCCATCAAATAACCCCATTACGGCTTCCTTTCCTCCCCCTTTAACCTTCTGCAATCTCCTGTCCACCCTGCCCCCCCACACTCCTACCCCATCAACCCTCCTCCTCCTCCTCATCTCTCCACCCTTTCTTTGTTCAACTCGGGGCATCGCAGGCGATCGACAACCGATTTCGTGATGCTGGAAGAGTTTCCCTTCTCTTAATTCCACTCTGAAACACGCAAAGCCAATGCGCCTGTTTTCCTTTTTTTTTTCATCCATACATTTTAGTCTGGATTAATTTGCTTCTTGTTTTAATCATTTATTTCCCCAGTTGCAGGTTTACTCAAGCTATGAGTGAAAATAAAGGCCGTAATGTGCGCCTCTGCTGCTGAAATACGGTTAAGAACGCTGATGACTGCACTGACAGGCAGCTTCGTAAACTCATAAATGCCAGTAATAATTTTATGTATTTTGTCATCACCTCCGCTAGGTGCTAACACACACAAACAAATAGACTCAGACAGCCACACACACACACACACACACACACCATTCTCTTCAATCACCGCAAAATCATCCAACCAGTGGAAAGTAGTGCAGAGGGAAATGAATCTAATAAGCCTCTTTATTTTCCTCCTTCAACGCCTCATGTATTTTTGTTTTCTCTCTTACGGCAGCTTTTGGAGAGGATGCAGCGTCAGGAAAGACAAACATATGGGATGATTAATTATCGGCACCAGCACTTCCTCTGCCAACAATACGAGCTTTATTCATCATCGCTCGTGTCTTCGGGTTTGCTTTTCTTTGCCTCTATTTTCTCCCTTTCTGGTCTTAAAAGGAAAACAGAGTAGGTAATGATGAGGCGTTTATGTGCTCTGTGTGAGGACGGGGTGTTAAGTAAAAAGTGACAAGTAGAGGGATGTAGATGCTGCCAAAGGGTGAGGCTGAAAGTGTCTAGCTCCTTTAGTCGACCAGGTCTGTCTTTCCACTTCCACTTAGTACGCAAAATATTAGGACCACCCGCCAAATATTAAGCTACAGTGTGCCTCAATTTGCACAATTTAAGTCACAATTCGCTGAAGAAAACCTTTGATGAGCAACTATGGAGCCTTTAATGACAGCAGATTGAATTTGTTGAAATTAAAAGATAATCTGATATTACGAAAAGGGAATATGAAGGAAATAGATTGTGAGGACGTGAGGAAAGATCTGTGAAATGTGATATGAATGCTGCGTGCCAAAATAATTACTTCTGGTGCTCCTGTTAAGGTGAAAAAAGCTGCTGAATTTGTTCGACATCCACAAAATTTTCACTGCTGCTTGTTGTCAGAGACTAAGAATGAGCACATGAGAAAAAAAGAGTGTGTGAGTGTACATATGTCTGAGCTTAGGCCACAGTCCCTATCAATCAGGTATTAATTTCTGCAACCTCTAGGGGGTGATTTGAGTTTGGCTGTGTAGCATTCGGGTGTGTGCAGCACAGTCTGGGTGTGTTTGTCTGTTTTCAGCCCCCTCTGCTCCAAAGCCACTTCCTCCCACTCTACCAAGAGCAGCTGAAAAAGAGAAATATGAAGAGAAAACAGTGAAGAGAAGGGGGAGAGAAGTCTCTGTGGGCCAATGGTGTCACTGACATGCTCTCATTCTGGGGATAATGGAGATAAAACACAAAGAAATGTCTCGCAAAATGATGAAAAGTGCAGAAATGAATATTTCAATACAGTCCTGTACATTAGAGCATTAGATTCAATGGTGGCATGGCATGACATTATGTTGAAGAGTGCTGTAGAAGAGCGTTGCATGACTCAAAGCATTATATGAATCGTGAGTACAAGGGTAGCATGCATTTTGAACTGGAGGTCTGTTCTTTAGCTCATGTTCCAGAGCAATATGCAGCGAGGAGCAGGTAAGTGTTCGTACATGGCTTCTCATAGACACACACAAGCTGCTGCAGGGTTTTAACCTGGGAAATACCAGCCTGCATGCATGCTACTCCAAATCGAGTCAAACAAGTGGTTATTGTTGCTTTTTTTAAAGTGTCTCAGTACATTCATAACTTTATATTGCCAGTTTAAAGGAATTTGTAGTGGAAATTAAATTAAATTCTATTTGAAAATGTGTACATTTAATAAGTGAGTTAGTAATTAAATGGTAATTAAGTACTTTTACTTAAGTACTGTACTCAACATTTATTTGACAGCAATAGTTATTTTACAGATTAATTAGATTTTACATACAAAACACATGATGCACTAATGAACTATTGAATCTAACAGTACATAAAGTAGTTAAAATTAGGACAACCACGAACAGTGAAATGTGACTCACACACAAATGCATTAGTAATCCAATACTATAATATGTGAGTGTTTAATAACACTTACTGGGGCCATTTTCCTGCTATGAGTACTTTAATTTTTAATCCTGTAAGTACATTTTGCTGATAATGTTTCCATTTTAGTTAAGTGACAATTTTAAAGCAGGAAATGTATTTCTATATTACAGTATTGCACTTTAACATAAGCAAGAGATTTGAATACTTCCTCCACCATTGGTAAGAAAGTCAAGTCAAACTTAAATTGTCTCTGTCAGAAGTCTGATGGTTTTCAAATGTCTTACAATTGAAAAACATCCCCCAAACACATCCATGTGATCAGGCTGTCTGTCGCCCTGATTCCAGCAGCACGGGTGCCATCTTTTGGCAGCTGATCATCTGGCTTGTAAAGAAGAGCTCCGGACCTGAACATGCAAAGGCTGTGCAGCACAGCAGTCCCTCCCCTCCCACAAGGCTTGCGTGAGTAGAGAAAACTGTGTGTGTGTGCATATGTGTGTGTTGAGGTTGGGTTGGCTTACAGCCACTTCCTTTGCCTATTCCCGCCCCCTTCCCTCAGTGCTCTTCTTCTCTGTCTCTCTCTCTCTGTCTCTCTCTCTCTCTCTCTCTCCACAGGCACAGGAAATCCACAGCAGAGAGAGCAACACCAACAGAGAGAGAGAGAGGGAAAGAGAGAGAGAAGCTGGCTGATCAAGGGCTGGTTGTCACGCGAGCGAGCCGTCTGTCAATCTCCCCCCCCCTTCCTCCTGACAGGGTGCTGGCAGTCTGCCAAGGCCTTGCGTGCAAGCCGGCGAGCCACATTAGCCCATAAAGAATTTCATAATAGCAACAGCTGTTAAATATTGATGACTGCTGGCAAGTGCTCAATGGTGCTCCGCAAAAAGGTTAAGCCTGCACTGTAATGGAAGCTAATACTTCATTATGCCACAGATCAAATGTCCGGATCTCGCCCCGTCCAAATCCAGCCCTTACAGTTTCAACTTTTTTCTTGTTTTTGTAATGTGGCAAAGGAAAAAAAAGATTCACTGAAAGAAGGTTTTGGCATTTTCATAACTTTTTGAAGACAAACAGGAGCTTTTTCCACAAGTTTAATTCTGCCCCAGTTGATGGACATATACAGTTTGCATTAAACTACAATGATTTGAACAATCATCCTTCATACCACTATTAACACTGGATTGAGGTCTATAATCTTTCAGATATTGCTTTGGATGAGAATGTTTTGAGTCCACTGTGATATATAAGATTACATTTGAAGGGATAGACTGCCAGGATTTAGAGCAATTCCCTTTGTCTGCTAACAAAACAGCATCTACAAAAAGTACTTTTCTTGGAGGGAGGGCAGGAATCACACATATTCATCTTTCAGAGGAGATTATAACGACAGTGAGTGATTTTTTTGTGGGGAGTGTGCATGCGGAGCAGCTGGGGGAAGTCTATCTCTGAAAAAAAAAAAAAAATCAATTCCTGAATAGAACGTAAACAAAGGCCTTGGTTATGCGCCTAGATACTGAAGTGAAGGGGAAGTGATATTATGACAAAGCAAATGGGATCACACAGATTGGAGGTCGGGATGTAAACTCAATTGTTTCCACTTCTCTGTTTTGGTTGGCAAGCAGACACACCAGTCACCATGTTGTACAGAAGTAATACATCTCGACACATGAGCCCTTAGGCAAAACAGACTTGTATGGCAACTACTCTACAATGTGTGTACTGCTACTGTATGTGGCTTGACTACACGGTGCATCATAAAACTGGCGCCATGCACACTCCACACACACACACACACACACACAAACGTACTAGGAGGACTATTATAGCAATCATAATATGAAAGTCATCTAACTGCTTCTATAAATAGAGAACATGACTGATTGTGGCGCACATGTTTTATGTGAGCACGATGTTTGTCTGCTGAGAAAATTGGTTTTCTGATGAACTCATTGAAAGAGCGACACACATGCAGAGCCAGCTAAAAAGCTGTCTAAACACTCCTAAATTTGGCTTGTCAAGCCTTGGGAAAATTAACCACAACATAAGGCCAACGTGGTGCAATATTTATACAGACAATTAGAAAAACTAACAGGATGCAAATGGATGGAGGCCCAAGGAGAATGTACTTCAGCGTGAAATGATGTGCTCTCTGCTAACACACACACACACACACACACAGGCTGCATTCAGGCATGTGTTGCGTGAGATGAGCCAGTTATGCAAGGAAAGCTTTTAATTTGACTCTACCCAAATGAATGCAACAGTGTATTTTCTAATTGAAGACAACAAGACGCTCCAGTTTTCCTGCCGTTGCCGGGGATCTGATATGTTCCACAAGCCAAACGTCGACCCTGGAGCTTGGCGGGGGTGAACTCAGGATACAAACTCCCTCATGAGTCACACATATCGCAGCAATAACCCTGCCTGGAGGCTGCATGGCAACGCATGTGTAGACACTCTGAAGCTCCCATGTACAGAAACAAACACACATAGTGGAAGTATATTTTGTAGGAGTTGACCGGAAACTCCATTGTTTCTCTCCACTCTCTTTGGCTTGTCTCTTAAGCTTCTATATTTATCTCAAACTTCCTTTGATAGACTTATTGAAAAAGTGATTTAATTCATTTCCTTTTGGGAGACCTTTGTGTTCAGACATACTTTGACATTAGTGTGGAAGGACTATAGACACGCTGTAAACCGTAATAGTAAGAACTGATAAATTTGTAATGCAAAATAAAAATAAGGGAATGTAGGTGCCGGAGTGGATCTGAGATACACTGCATCACTGTAAAACAAACACATCAGCTCCTGCATGCATGGATGTGTTGCGTGGTTACTCTATAAATAGCATTTCCTTGGATTCCTGTTTTGATGAGGATGGCTGTGGCTTGTTGCTCTGTCAAGGAGCTGGCGGTTAATAAAAGTTGCATTCAGGAACCCCACCTGGCCACAATAAAGCACAAGCCTTCTATTTCTGTACTCACACAATCTCCATTTTCACAAGACGTCTGAGATTCAAGAGCTCGAAATGAACATACAGCGAGTCCTCTTAAACCGTAAAGTTTATGTGCTATAAAGCCCATCTCACTGATTTTGAGTTTATTGAAAGATAAATTTGAAATGAAAACCTCTCGTGCTTTATAAACAAACAAGAAACGTGGAACCAGATGTGCCATGAGAGGTGGATTTAATGTTTTGAATTAAATATGATTGGAATTGCAGAGGGAAAAAAAGAGATGGATGAAGAAGGAGAGTGAAAGACTGACAAGGGATAAATTATTTCTTGGGCTCTCATAAGTTGAGTTATTTAGGTCCAGGCCTCGGTCCAAAAAATCTAAAGTAAATCTGCTTCATCCAAATCTAGACTCGAACAAATGCACCACAGAGCACAGGACTGTTGGCTCACAATGTATAGAATAAACAACCATAAAGGGTTTATTATATAGCTCTCATTTCACCAGGTCCTGGACTATTTACCGCTGCGACTGAGATTTTCATTATAAAACACACCAGTGCCTTTGACTCTTCTGCTTATTCATCCTGAAAATGATACTTATAAATCAGACAACTCAGGAAATAATTATTAGTTTTCTACCCCTGTATTTTTGTCTCACTGCATTCCTGCATGAAAGGGGAGGAGGGCAAAAGAAAGACAGAGACGAAAGCGACGAGGTCACAGTCTGCAGTACCACATGCACCTCTACTGTAGCAAAAAGCTGGCTCCTTGTGTTGCGTGCCAACTGGTGTCACTCACATTATTCAAAATAACAGAGAGAAAAGAAGTACAACAGGCTGTAGATTATCCCTCTTGTATTCTCCTCCCTGTTGGCCAGTCAAAAGCAATCATCGCCTGTTTTGTGGTCACTGCAAACTGAACATTCAACAGGTTTTCTGGAAAAGAACCACACCTTTAATGAAAAGTTGATTTCATCAGTGATCCTGTTAGCCCTTTTTTATCCATACAGACTCTAGATAACAACAGGGTAATCTGTTAAAAAGATTATGGAGCCGTTTCGGCCCATTGATGCAAATAATAATAGGCAGATGGTCCCTCAGGCTGAATCCATATGGGAGGGAAACTACACTAATGCTGCTGTAGCACGCAATGCTAAACAAATGCTAACCACTGAGACGGGGGTGGAAAGACCACTTTACGACTTCAACAAGTTGTGTTCATTTGCTGAGCTTTTTGCTCAACAAGGAATCATTTCAGAGGAGGATAGCGAGTACAAAGTGGCCACCATAATGTACTAATGAGTGAAGTTGTACTGACTTCAATGGAAGAGCATGCAGTGCTAACCATAAAACAAGGGTGGACAACACTGCACACACACATACAAACACACAGTAAGGCCCACCAATGTGTAATTAAATGGGTGTGAGGTGGTTAATGTGTCCCAGGTTGAGGGGGATCAAGTGATAGGCATGATGCTGATCATGCTTTATGCATGAAAGCTATTAACTTGTCAGTCAGTAGATACTATCAGAAGTGTTATGTATCCACTGTGCTTCTGTGTGTGTGTGTGTGTGTGTGTGTGTGTGTGTGTGTGTGTGTGTGTTGTGAGCCAGGCAATCTGTGAAGCAAGTATCTCTAGAGAATAGCATGATAAGTATTTAAGGTCTCTGTCACCTTTCCATCTCACATGCAGCTACTATTTACTGTTGTCACCCCCACGACAGCCATTCATAGTATTAAAAGTGTATTTTTCATTACAAAAACTTCATACAATCTTATTTTATATTTAAAAACAATTAAGTGCATCACTTAATTCATGCTATGTTTTCCTTTATGTAGTCAATGAAAACAGGATTTCAGTACTGGGCATGAGACTTCTTAGCATCACCTGTCAGCATCACTTTAGCATGAGCTGACTCGTCTCCTGCGTTTCTCACCAACAATATCACACAACAATTTGGCCTCTGACAGAGTTAATTCATTAAGCAACACG
>NW_023339650.1:5699373-5700975 GCF_004916995.1 Morone saxatilis
AACAGTAATCTGATTATCTTTCTCCTAACACCTCGCCCCTGTGTTGCAGGTTATTAGGCCGAGGCAGCAGGCAAACACTGGATGCTCGCAGAAACATCCCAGAGGCATCCCAGCTTGCTCTGACATCAAAACCTCAAACATGATGTCTGTGAATTCTAATCGAGTTTAGAAAACAGACAAACATGTTGTGAAAGTGAGGACAGATTTGCAGTATGTCCAGTATGAAACTTACGTGTGAAACTATGCAGCTTCTAGGAATGTGATGTAGAAACTTGAAGCCTAGATTGATGCTACATGCCTATGCAGAAAGCGTATAACTTGTCGTCAGGTATTATACGATCCGTTATGTATACACTTGCCTCTGGTTGTGTGTGTGTGGTGGTGGTGGGTGGGTGTTGGCCAGGACAACGGTAACACAGAGTAATGCTTAGAGCAATAGCATTGTGCAGTTTTAAGGTTCTGTCACGCATTCCTTCACATGATAATATTACTGTTGTCCCCCAGCGACAACCATTCATGTATTAAAAGTTTTGGATACAAAAATAACTGATTGTCTATTAAAAATTAACTGCTCACTTAATTCATCTATTTTCCTTATGTAGTCAAGAAAAACAGGATTCCGAGTACTGGCATTGGTTCTTAGCTCAGCTGTCAGCATCTTCTAGCAGAGCTGACGCGTCTCCGCGTTTCTCACAACAATATCACACAACAATTTGGCCTCTGACAGAGTTAATCATAAGCAACACGCCACCCAACATTAAATCTGATATATATTTCTCCTAACACCTCGGCCCTGTGTTTGCAGTTATTAGGCCAGAGGCAGCAGGCAAACACTGGATGCTCGCAAAACATCCCAGAGGACATCCCAGCTTGCTCGTGAATCAAACTTCAAACATGATGTCTGTGACTATTTAATCGAGTTTTAGAAACAGAAAAGATGTTTGAAAGTGAGGACAGATGTGCAAGTATGTCAGTATAAACGTAGTGTGGCAAACTATGCAGCTTCTCAGGAATGTGATGTAGAAAACTTGAAGCACACAGGCAACAACCCAGAATGATTAGAAATAAAAATCTATGCAAAGTTCTGAGTTTGTAAAGAGGTAAAGGGAGTAGAGCATTTTAAGGATTATAATGTTGAAATGATACTTTTTGTGTGACTTATTACTATTAACTCACACAAATCAATGAATATATCAGAACAACACTACGCAGAAACTCGCAAAGAACATGAGCGACGTATCACCTACACATCTTGATAGATTGAGAAGAAAAGCAACACACAAATCTATGCATCAACATGAAGACCAGTCAAGCCAAATAGTAATAATAAAACTTACTTTGACAGTTACTTATATGTGTATGTTTGTTGGGCGGTTTAAAGCTCTCCCAAAATATAAAAATCTGCCACTCATTATTAATAAAGTTCACACAAAAAATATATTTTCAACATTAAAACCTTTAAAAGCATACCTATCGCTCTCTACCTCTTTACCAAATCTCAGATCTTGCCATATGAACGTTATATTCTAGTCCATTCTGGGTGTGGCACTGTCCTCAGTAGAGATGTTTTGTGTTTTTATTGGCGTCTATCATTTTAACATA
>NW_023339650.1:5701025-5706581 GCF_004916995.1 Morone saxatilis
AACATACTTTCCATAATTTAATACATTTGGCATTGCAGAAATAAGAGGAAGAAGAGTATATTTAAGACCTCAACAGGGAAAACTGCACAGAAAAATGGTAACATTTCAGACATGCATCATTAAATATGTCCTTAATAACAATCCCACAGCTACCTAGCTTTGATTTAAAGTCCCCCTCCTCTCAAAAATATGTATTCTTCTTCTTCCTACAGTTGGATGTTGACTGTACATGATGATGGATGTGCAGAAAAGTCAATGTTTTCATATTAATCAGCTGAAAGTGGAAAGTTTCTCTATGCTCATTGAAAATCAGATTTCAAGGGGCGGGCTTACGAGCATGATTTGTTACAGAAGTTTCAATCACAAATAGTTTGAAGTCAATTTTGGGTCCAGGATGCAACTTACAGTAAGTAAGTAAGTAAAGCTTTATTTATATAGCACTTTTTAAAACACAGTTACAAAGGGCTTCATACACGCACAAATATATGAATGATGAATACAACATGAAGAGAGGGATAAATTACAAAAAGAGATGCAACAACAAACAAACAAAAACCTATGAAAATATGAAAAGGCTTGCTTATAAAGATGGATTTTAAGGAGCCACTAAAGACAGTCCAAAGATTCAGCAAATCTGAGTGATTGGGAAACATGATTCCAGGGGTTGGGGCTAAAACAGCAAAGACACGGTCACCTTTTGTTTTTAAGTGTGACACTTGAAGCCACCAGTGCACATACACTGAGAATGGACTTTATAGTGAAGTAGGAGACACCTTGTGTCCAGCAGGAAAACTTTAGAAAATGAACAAAATCTGCATTTCCATATATTTTGGAATTTCTAAAGAGGTAGAAGGAGTAGATGCCTTTTTAAGGATTTTAATGTTGAAATTATACTTTTTTTGTGTGAACTTTATTAATCTAGTTCGGAGTGCAGATTTTTTAATAATATTTGGGAAGCTTTTTAACCCCGGCCACAAACAATACACATAATAGAATGGTCAAATGGTAAAGTATTAGCTACTGGCAGCTTTAATCCCACAACATTAGTTGGAGCTTTAAAAAAACCCTGGTATTTGCTGTAGATATGAGCTCTGGTGAGACAGGTGAAAACAAGTAAGGTATCCTTTGTCAGGTCTGGACATATCGTGACTGTCCACTTCACATTCTCCCATCTGTGCCCCTTGCATGTCATCATAACACTCTAATCCAGGCCTGTTTATACCAACAACTCCGATCACTTCATTTGGCTCAGGGAGGGAGGACATATACCCTATGTGCTATCGCCCAGCAGGCGATATCTGTGTTTGTGTGTGTGTGAGTGAAGGATATATGGGGGCGGAGGGCTTGATGGGGAGTGATGGTGGGATCACGCAAGCTTGCTAAAACAGGCAAAGTCAGGAGAGAGTCACGCATGGTAGGGCTTTGCTGTAGATGCCACTCTGTCGCCACTTCACTTCCTGGCATCTGCTGTTAGCGTGATGCTACAAGTGTATATGTGTGTATGTGTGTGTTATGTTTAATTCCCAACCAACTGAGGAGATTTTTTTTCAGAGTGTAAACAAACACCAACTTGTCTGCCCTGTCCAAACAGGCTGTCACTCTGAATAGGAATTCTATTTTTCTCACTGTACATGCAAAGCCGCCAACTGCAGCACACTCAAGCATGCTGACTTGAGCTGGATGTGCGTGGTACGAGAAATATAAAAGATGAAAGAGTAAAGACAAACCTTTTTTTTTTTAAACAGGCACGACAACCTGCTTTTCCCTAGAGAGTCAGTTTACTATAACTCTACACAGCCTGTGAAAATGGTTGTATAAAGTCTTATGGATCTGGAGGGGCTTTGTCAAGTTGGAGAAAACAACCCTGATGACGTCATAGTGATTCAATTCAATTCAATTTTATTTGTATAGCGCCAATTCATAACATGTCATCCGGGTTATGATACAAAACCAGTGTTATAAACTGAAGGTGTGGGTTTGCTATGCTATTAATTGCATTATGGAAATTGTAGGATCCAGTAGTTTTACAACTTTAAAACTCACATTAGGGACTAAAAGTAATCATATCTCAGCCTCTGATGCACCAATTGTGACCATTTTCTTTTTAAACTAGTCTCTTGTGAGTGCACTGACTTTAAATAAGTGGAATACCAAATCACTGGTGTACTCTTTAATCCAGAATAGGACTGACACTATGATGGATGTAAAAGAAAAAAAAAGTCATGGTCAAAGAGACTGCATCATGCAATCATTAAATAGTTTACCAACACCCTGAACATGCTTGGCAGGTTTGAAGAAGTTATTAAAAGAAGCTACTCCTCCAGGTATGCTGCTAGGTGTACAGGTTGTCATTTTCTTACTAGATTACATAACACAATGTTTGTGGAAGCGTTACTGTAGCAATAGAAATAGCTAGGACAAAGGCTAGGGCGAAAGTTAGCGGCCTTGAAACAGAAGAATAATATAAATATGTTTCTGTGCATGCATGTTTGTGTGGTTTTGTGAGTCTACAGTATATTTGTATCAATGGGTAGGCCAGTCTTTTTTTTTTGCTCTTTGTATGTGAGTGTGCGTGTGACACAGAAATGGTTTGTGTTTATATGTGCGTTTCACCCTGGTGATGATCTCATCACCATGTGGTTCAATCTCCTTGTCCAACTAAATTGAGACTATGCTTCTCACGGAATCAGAGCCGGAAGCAGTGGTCAGTGAGTGTGCGTGTGTGTGTGTGTATTTGGAGCAGGCAAAAGGAGGGATTGTTTTGGACAGCTATGGCAGAGTACAGTAGGGCACAGGAGGGTCAGCAGACAGAATCCAGTGTCTCCGTCCACTGACCCAAAAGCTTCGGTGTCCCCGAATCACACAAATAAACAAACTCTTTCACTACCTTGAACTTACTAGTCCAAAACTAATTTTCACCTGGAAGAGAAACTGAGGATGATCTGAGGTTCATACGTCTTTTGTCTGTTAGCTGCAGGATAATGGCATGTGAATTAGACCATGGATACTTAGGATAACACGTATCCGAATTAGAAGAAACAGTTTAGGCTTAGGAATTTCACGCAGACAGCCGGGATAGAAGGGAGTTCCGTTCTGTTCAGATGCTAAATTGTGCCTCATTCTTTGTAGAAATCTGCAGATGGTGAAGAGCAACTCTGCAATGCTGAGGCGAGGCACAAATGTGGAAAAAGTTTCAGACGAAATATTGCAGGCTAATTTGATTTATGTAAATAGTAGGTAATATCCAGTCATTGTATAATTTGATTTGTTAGGATTTACATTACTTATAGAGACAGCTGCTTACAAAAATCCTGGATGAAATGCAAGATGAGATCATGTGCATCTGATATTTGTTTTCAAGCTGGAGATAGAAATGTAATCAAACAGAAATTCATGCATGTATCTGTCAAAGGATTAAAAAAACAATAACTTGTGAAGGCACAAAGTCCTGATGTGACTCCTGGAACGTTTGTGCTTCAGATACATTCAGTTTAACAACGAAGGTCAAGGTTAAGAAAATCTTTTAAAGGGAAAGGCTCTTACAGTAAATGCTGTAAGCTGAACATCGGAACCTAATGCACGGCACACTTCTCAAACTACCCTTGCAATTATCGCCTCCACACTAATGAACCTCACATTACACCGTGTGTCAGTAAACCACCGTTAGGGCTCTGCAGCATATAAACTTCCACTTCTGCTCTTTGGTGTCGCCCTACAGCTGAAACCTGTGGGCAACGCTGCTGGACCAGGGCCCACATCGGCTCCAGTTCTGACTACTTTCACGCTGTCACTTAATGTGAAGGGTTACTGTACATCTAAGCACTTCTCTTCAACCTCCTGGAATGATAAACTCTCCATGCCCTGAGATGAAATTAAGTCAAGGCTGTTTATCTTTGCTTCTGATAAGGTGAAATTTTAAATCTACGGTTTATTTAACAACTACTACTTGCTCTCATCTACTCACTCTGATCCTGTGTGCATTTTTCTTTAGGAGTGAAGAACCAGCTCTACAACTTGTGCACTTAACCATGACTTTATTACCCTGCTGTTTTTCTTATCTTCTATTCTTAGATGTTGCAACGGGTTAGGGTTAGGGTAGGGTAGAAGTTTCATCTAATCATATATGACTTCAATGCTAAGTGATATGTCAGCTTTTACGAGACTTCTGCAATCTTGTGGTTTCAAACTCAGACTAAGAAACTGAAGTAGCTGTTTTGTCCATTGAGAGCTCCAAAGTCAACATGGCTTGGTTTAACCGAATATTTTACTTTGCTTGAATCTTCATAAATCACGTTATAAATCTCCAGTCTTGCTGAGAGAAATCTGTGAATAAATGAAAGATTTAAAGTGATTTGAAGATTGGTAATAGTTTTTACTTTCACAAACACAGCGTGTGACTTCCAGGCAGAGAAACCGCAACTGAGACACCTCAAACCAAACATGTCTGAGGTAGAAGTGAAGAACATGTGTTTTCAAAGCAGTTTATCTGGAGCTGCACTGCACCATACTGTACGTCACTAAGCAAGCCAGCCCTCCAGTATTCGCTGCTTGCAGCTGAAGTCTGATTTATGAGCAGGACCACAGAAATTCCTCTGCAATAGCTTCAGGATGTCTCCGGAATAAGAGCAATATCTCTGATTTGGGAAAGTATTAGCAGCTCAAAACATTGCAGAGTTATTGTGACCAACTCACGCGATGCAAAGCATCCTCTTCTCTGTTGCATAAGGACATTGTAAATTGTGGTGTGTTTTCTGTTCTCTTACTCACCAGTTGTGAAATCTGAGGGGATAACTTTCAACGATTTTCAGCTGAATAGACTTGACAATAACCAGGATTTGGCAGATGTAATGATTTACAGATACTGATTTTATCCTAATATGGAATAAAGTAAGTGTGATTTTTTTTGTGTATCCTGTGATCTTAAAACCATTTCTTATACTGTTTTACCTTGACAAGACTAAAACATAGTAGAGGACTAACTAGCTAACTCCAGTATTTCTCTCACCCATCAATTTGCTTTTCATTTATCATTTAGTCCAGTGATTCCCGTGGTACTTCTGCAGTCTCCAGGGGGTGCTTGCAAGGCTACAGTGTAGTTCAACTAATTTGACCAAACAGAGCTCATGATTTGATTTTTAAATATATCCACATTTGGAGTCAGCTGAAGTCTAAACAGTTAGATAAAACGACTTTAGTTCAAATAGTTAAATAAATGTAATGAACAAACTGTTCAGCTAACAGCTAAAAGTAACACATAAATAAAGAGTTTAAAATCAGTTCTAATGAACACATTTGTAACGTGATGGGTGGTGTTGAGGGGTACTTAAGTTCATCTGGGAACCTCTGTTTTAGTCAGCTGATAAGTAGATTAAGCAGCTGTTTATTGCCCCTCTTACTGAGAAACATAGCAAAATGACTGTCACAGTTAGAGAACTGTCACACATCATTCCAGATCCTGATCCATTCACAGTTAAGAATGCGCACACACACACACCCCCAAACTCGCACATTAATGCAAGCATGGGCGCATTTACAAATTAGTCATTTAGGGATGTG
>NW_023339650.1:5706657-5707097 GCF_004916995.1 Morone saxatilis
ACACACACTCTGCGCACACACACAAAATAAACACACCAAATACCCACATCCTCCTCACCCAACAACAGTACTGCAACTGTTTCTCATGTGACAGAAGGGGGGCGAGCTGTTGAGCTGAGGGAGTGGCGGGGAATAGCGTGCGAAGACCTAATACAACGTTTCAACCCCAGATGGGTCACATCAGTAGCCCGCAATCAACAAATTTGGCCCTGCCAAGTTTACACACTTTACATGTCAAAAAGGGACTGCACGGGAAAAAGAGAGAAACCTGTTTAACCCCCCTCATGCTTCTTTTTATCGCCTGCCACAGCTTATAATTATTAATTACTGTGACTGTTTTTTCCATTGTGGAGAAGAGAAGAGAAAATGAGAAGGGAAAAGAAGAGACGAGGAGAGGAGAAGGCAAGGGAAGGGAAAGGAAGAGAAGAGAAGAGAAGAGA
>NW_023339650.1:5707150-5710143 GCF_004916995.1 Morone saxatilis
GAGAAGAGAAGAGAAGAGAAGAAAGGAGAGAAGAGAAGAGGATGTTAAAGACTGTAAGGACAGAAAAAAAGCCAGTAGGATGAACCTAGAAAATAACAGAGAGCTTGG
The DNA here is from genome assembly GCF_004916995.1 of Morone saxatilis. Classification (NCBI taxonomy): domain Eukaryota; kingdom Metazoa; phylum Chordata; class Actinopteri; family Moronidae; genus Morone; species Morone saxatilis. The sequence continues at coordinate 5,707,259 of NW_023339650.1, forward strand.
TCCTGACATAAGGGCATTTCATGTAAAATTAGTAGGTACAGGTTAAATAAAATAGATACTTAGGGGTCATGGGATACCCTCAAGCTTTGTCTACCCTCCCCATCCACATTTTAGTACAGCAGGAAGTGCTCTGCGGTCAGCCGATCCATTTCCTCACTGACACCAGTGATTATTACCAGCACCGCGGAGCCATTACGGGCTGGCAAAACACCTTTGTCTCTGTCCAAAGTGGTTAGGATGAGCCGAGAGGACACCTGGTGTGCAACTTGAGACGGAGGGCTTCCTAATGTGTTCACAGTAGGGATGTTTAAATAAGGAAGATGATATCAGTGTCTCTGGAGAAATAAAGCTGGAGATAACAAAAGTTTCAGCATCCTGCTCCAAATTATCAGTGACAAATCACAAAAGTGCATGCTTGCATTTGCACAAACACACACGGGGCGAGACATACCAATGCATAAGAGATCTCTGTCTCTCATACACACACAGCTCTTCCCGTAGCAGTGTGTGGTCTTGTCATTCAGGCTTTGTTTCCACTGTGGCCTCTCATCTTTAAATAGCCTGCTATAATCTGTCCATTCAAGCACAGACACATCTAGTTTCAGACCAAATTTTATTGTGCACGGTGCAGTCTGAAATTCACCACTCAGAGCAGACTGGAAGATCTGAGCCCTGATCTGCTTCAGGGTTGTGCACATGATGATGGAGCCTTAACAGCAGTGGAAAAGCAGCTAACTCCTGGAATTTATATGGTCTAGTGTGGAAGTTAAATGGCACAGTTTCCTACACAAAAATCAACTGGAATTTACTGAATAGAATAATATTGTCAGAGTGATGAGCTTAGCGCTTTTCTGCACAATTTTAATTGATGTTGCTCTGGGCTAATGGTTTGACAAACTGTTTGCGTATGGGCTGATAACCATCATGAACTTGTTTATGGAAGAACACTTGAATCTGAACTTAAGGGTGGCGCAATACGCTGTTGCAATTCAAGCATCTATTCCCATACAACTGACTAAAAACTCTAACTAACAAAGAAGAGGTGGGAGGAGGGAAAAAAAGAATGGAATTTCTTTTTGCACGATAAAAAAAAAAAAATGCAGAAAGAGAGGAAGAGATAAAGAGAAGCCAGGGTGGGAACTGTCATAAAATGAACAGAGACTGAGATTCAAAGCCTTTTTTCCCACCGGACAATAAAACATGAAAAAGTATGTGTTAGAAGGAAGGAGAAATCCTTTGTGGCTCCACTGTACTGTGAAGGAGAATCAGATAGAGCTCCAGATGTGTCTCAAACATGCTTCAAGTTTCATTGTGATACTTAGTGGGTCTTAGTGAAGCGGACCCGGGGTTTGCATTAAACCCAGTCCAGTATGGCTCATGTTCATGCAGAGCCATATGGTTAGCATATGAGAGATAGATAGCAAGAGTTTTGACTTTAATTGCACAGTTGTCCTTTTAAAGATAATTGTACACACCACCCACCAAATGACTTAGTAGTTTTGATTTATTATATAGCTAAGAGCAAGATGATGAACACTGTTCCACTGCACTGTGATCTAAAAACGCCTCATCATTACTGCATTTTTAAAGTCATAATTTCATGGATTTTGTGCTATGTATGTAAGCTTTATTTCGCACTTGTTATTGGGTCACCTGTAGGCATGAATCCTCATAAAAAAAACACCTCTAAGTGTATTTGATTTGCTATGTGATTGTGCTTTTCAGGCACCTGTGCATTTGAGGAAAAAAGTGTTGCAGCAAATGCAAAGGATATTGTAACACCTCCCTTATTTCAACACTTCCTCTGATGTGAAAGCCAGCGCCTGACATCACCTCTCCTTTCCTGTCTCTACCTCTCTTCTTCCCCCTTTGCTCGGCGGTCACAGCTTCTCCCTGTCTAAACATTCTGTCTCATTATGCCACAATGTAGAGATTCACCTCTGATCACCAGTGGTGAATCACTGAGGCAGGGGAGAGGTCGAGGCAACAGGGGGCCATTGTTTGTGCTATTTTTGGATGGAAAATGTTAACTAATCGTTGCTGATTTTAATCATCTAAATAATCCCAGAAATAGTTATAAGAATATTGAATTATAAATGGTAAATAAAAAACTAATTTTAATAAATTTTCCTGCATGCCTTAGACTTCTGGTGAAAGTATACCTCACATAAAGGCAGAACAGTTGTTGATAAAGTTGAAGAATTCAAACATGGTTTCAGATTTAAATGAAAGACAGACATGTAACGTGCATTTTTTACATACAGCAATAAATATGCCCAAAATTAAAAAAAAACAATGACAACTTGCCCAGTCAACTTCATTTTTTACTGCTCTAGAAGCCAATTTATTTATTTTGTCAAACATTTGCTAGAAAGAGCTTGACAGTTTTATGGAAACACTGCTATAGTCAAGATCCTATAGTTGCTTTTCTGTATCTCTAATTCATATCTGGCTCCAAGCCAAACAAGCTGGTTGATATGCTGCCAGCTGGAACATAAATTGTTATGCTTTTAGCTTCTTTCATGTTTTTTTTTTTTTTTAAATGATCAGCTTCAGTGTTTTTATAAGGGGCAAAATAAAAGACACTTTGACAAAGGAAAGGAAGAATGGAAGAGCAGGAGGAAAAAAAAACTTATGATTGGCTGTTCCAGGTGCAGATGTTTTATCTCATTATATCAGTGTCAGGTATGACAGCTCAGCATCCTCAAGGCGTTTTGGGAGTGTGTGTGTGTGTGTGTGTGTGTGTGTGCGCAAGTTTTTCATTTACATGTGTGACATCACCTCATCAGTGTATCCAAGTGGTGTGTATGAGTGCCCTATTTATGAGTGATTCCACCTGAACAGTGTTAACTATGTCAGCTCTATATCATAAAGGTGTGTGTGTG
>NW_023339650.1:5710174-5710324 GCF_004916995.1 Morone saxatilis
TGTGTGTGTGTGTGCCTATATGTGGGAGGGAGAGAGCTGGGATTCCCTAAAGCGTGTTCAGTAAATCCTCAACCGGCACGGATTCCCAGGCATCGCGTGCAGCAGGGTGGGACTCCCAAGCTAAACCACGCCCCCGCACACACACACACA
>NW_023339650.1:5710424-5740825 GCF_004916995.1 Morone saxatilis
ACACACACACACAGCAGACAACAGCTCATAACAGAGGCCAGTGTAACGAGTAGGTGCAAGGCTTAAGCTGGTGTCGTGGGAGGGTTAATGGATTTCAACCATTTATTCACCTGTCATCCACATTAAATCCATAGCTGGTCCTTCCGTGACCAAATGAGACCTCTTATCTCTATAACAGCCCTCGTCTGGTTAACCTCAACCTCTGTGGTGTGTTAGTGGAAATGCATATCCCCTGTACGCTCTCGGCAGCACTTGCAGAAACACAGAATGATACTTATCTCGTGCAAATATATAAGCAATGATCCAGTACACCTGCCTTTAAAGGGGAATGCCTTTGGATTAATCCACAATATGTTTGTGATTTTGTCGTGGCTGCAACACCTTAAGACAAATGCGGTTTTGAAGTTAAAGAGCAGGTCTGGCTGATGAGTCTCACATGTCAAGACGGTTTTGGTTACAGTGTGGGTGGTCAGTCCACAGCAGTTCAGAGCACTGACTTTGTCGTGGTAGTGAATGTGTGTATGAAGGAGGGTGGAAGGGTGAGAGTGCAGCCTATTATGGTCGACTGTACCAAAACATGTCATTGCTGAGAAATGGTTGGTTCTCCACCTCCAAACTATTCTCAGTGAAATGCTTTTCATTTTGGACATCTACTGTAAAAAGAGCAGATAAACAAAGTCTGTTTCCTCCCTGGATTGTTGAAATATTTACCAGTGGAGCTGGATTTTCAATTTGAAGTTAATAAAATCTGCAGCTGAGAGAGACTTCTTGGTAGGAGTGGTCCTGGGCAGCTATATTATTTGGCATCAAGGTGACCTATACTGTAAAGAATCATCCTTCAACAGGAGGATAATGAAACCCTACAAGCTCCAGGTTTATTGAGCGGGAGGACTGATTAGCAACTTGTTATGCTTCTAGGACCTGGAGTGTGGACTGAAAAGATAGCTCACAAATACTTCCTCATTTTGAAGCCTCAGCACTCCCACATCTAGAAGAACTCATCCTATACCAAATTAGACAAATGCATGTACTTGCTGGGTTGTCGTTGGTCTTCGCTTCGGGTCGTAAATCTCTGCAAACATGGCAGCTGTTCTGGAAACAAGTCTTTAAATATCAGCATATTTCTTCTGCCATGTTTGAAATGCTGTGGTTGAGCATTTTATTTTTGGGATGGGTCAGTCGGACCAAGTGATGCCAGCCCTCTGGGAAACATTACGCTCATCTCTGGTTTATAACACCTGAATTAGGGTTTCATAACAGACATGGCATCGTTTTATTGCTGCTGATTCATTCCTGACGTCACCTGTCATTAGGTGTTTGTGTATGCTAACAGCTTGTCAATTAATCATGTGAAAACCTCCAGAATAAAAGCACTTCTGCACACTTGTAACCTGGCATTTTGTACTCTCAGTAAATAATACCATAACCAAAACCTACATATTATATGATGGACATACTCCTGTATCTGTTGACCTACTCAGTAACGGGTAGAAGAGATAAGGAGGTTCAGAATGGTTTTTGGAGAGATTTACTACCTTATGTAAACTGTTGTTTAGCTCTGCAGTTCACAGCCAAAGTGGAACATCTCAGACCTGTTTACTTTACCAGTTTGACTGATTTGTTAAGCAGCTAGTGTCTGGAAATTACCACTATTAATGAAAAAAAAATAAAAAATAAGAAGCTATTTAAAGCATGCAACCTGCCTCATCTTAGTGTGATCACACAAGTGTACAATGCATACGCGCTAATGCGTGTCCATGTGTGCAGCCTTCATGTATAAACCTGACACCATTACAACATGTGATGGACACCACCTGTGCAAACAGCACTACAAAGACTTCCCTGTTTTCATGGAATGGCCCTTTAATTAGCCTTTAATTGGGCCACAGCTCCCACAGTTAAAGCAGAGAGACACAACCAGACAGCTGTGGAACAAACAGGAGCAGGGCAGGGAGATTAACTGTATGAATGGCTGGAAAATTACTTTTCCTTGCATCGAGCAGTCGGTAATCAGTCATTTTCAATGGTGTGATCAGCAGTTATGAGAACTGCATGCATTATGACGCAGGCTCTTTTAATAAAAAGGATATTTACATGAAGATAAATAAGCTAAAGCTGTTAGGTAAAGTGGCTGTCAGCACACACACACACTTACACACACACCTCCATACCCCAAAATACTTCATGATTTACAAACCGCATCTGAGAAGTTATGCAATGTTCAAACATGTGGCCAGTATTGAAAACAAACCATGGCACGCAACGGCAGCGAGGTCATTTTATACACTAGAGTCTCACTGCTCTGCTAGCTCTACTTTCTCCCTCTTTTCTTTCTGAATCCCTCTCTCTCTCTCTTTCTCTCTCTCTTATTCCCAAAGGAGCACTTGTGTAGCTCACAGGGAAAGCGGTCAGACATTATTAGCTCAGCAACATGCCACTGAGTTTTTCTTGACATAAGTTGGGGCCTTAAATAGACTTAAGGCTGCAGCAGGGACACGCGATGTCTTTCACTTTTAGAGCCATTGATGAAAATTGGAGCGATCTGCAAATGAATGAGTAAGGGCAACAGAAAAAGGACAATGTTTTAAACAATTAAACGGCACCAATCCTGATGATGAGGTGATGATTCGAGAGAACTAAAGCGTGCACTTAAGGGTTGATAAGAAACATGTGACTGCTTCTTTGAGGTACTGTATGCTATATAATTTTCATGTAATCGCTACCACACTGGAGTGGCAGGAAGCCAGACAGAAGGTTGCCTCGCAGACTTTATAACCAGTCTAATACAGCCCACCCTCAATAACTGACGGTATTTCAGTGAGAACAATTTCTCTCTTTGTCCAAAATCATCTTTAAACCTGCATAAATCCCTAAAATAGGCTAACTGTGGCATTACTGAGCTCATTTAGATCTTAAAAAGCCAGTTTGTGCGAGGGTGGTGTGGGGAACCTGGCACAAAGAGCTGTTTATAGTGAAAATGTGTTTTTATGATTTGATTATACTAATCTTAGGAACCCAGTATTATTATGCAATTCAGATTTTATAGGTATTACGTCTTGAATTTGGCAGAAGAGATCACACTGAAATACCCTAAAGATGGTAACCAGAAGAAATCAGATGTGAGGTTTGGTCCTAATTAGAGATGTTGTAGGGTGAACTGGTTGATGAAGATGATGATGGATTTATCCACCTTTCTGGACAAATATAAATGTTTATTGAGTAAAATATAAAAATCATTGAATGGAGGTCATATGGAAATGTTTTAACATTTCTATAAAGTGCTGGGAGAGTAAAAATTGTAGCAAATATGAACATATGTGTAAGTGTAAAGACACTGTGCAAGTCCAAGATTCCTACACTTGTTTTCCATATCCTGTCCTGTCTTTTTGGCAGATGCGAGCGGCATTTCATGGGAAATTTGAGAACTGATTCAGCAGGTGATCCGAATCTACAGACTAAATGTTTTTTCTTTACAAGAGAAGAGTAGGCAGTAGTAAATTAAATAAAAGCAATATGTGCGGATCCATTGTTCTGTGTTCTTTTGTGTGTGTGTGTGTTGCACATGTGTATATATGTAAGCAGGCATCCTGTGGAGAAGCAGAGGGAAACCGTACCATTGTGTTGGTGTGTGTCGACACCACCTTCCTACCTCCTGTCTCCCCAACTGAAACGGACGTACAACAATAGAAAGTAGGTTTTTCTTTTGAACCTCTACACTACCTTTTGAAGGTCTATGCTTTGTTATACCGTTAGATCTGTATCACTGTATCACCAAAATACAAGGCAAGTGTTAACTTGGTCAAAAAGGTCATGTTTTTTAACAGCTAACATTTGGAATAACATTTCTCTAAAATTGAAAATATTGTAAATACAGTATCCTCATCCCCCCATCCCTTTTGTTAAATATTTCTGCTTTGAAAGCCTTTTTACAATTTTTAAAACTTGGGGAAAAAAACATTACATTCAAAGAATTTTCTTTACACAGTGCTGCACAGTTTTTGTTTCTCCCAACTAAGTCCGCTGTAACAACCTGAAAACTTCATGTTGCAGCTGATAGTGTATGAACAGCAGCAAGCAGAAAAGTCAGATAAATGGTTGAACTAGTTAGCTAAAGATAATAAATGGATAAAATAGTTGCTTTAAGGAATGCATAAATAGTTGAAACAGCTAAATGTTATAAATTGTTGAAACAGCTTCAAAAAGCCTGATAAAAGCTTGAAATAGTTCGCTAAAAGTAATGAAAACAGTTCTACAGTTCTACAGAAATCTACAAGCAATGCATAAATGGTTGAAATACAACTAAATGTAATAAATGGCTAAAATAGTTGCCATAAATGGTTTAAACATCCTGTTTCTGTTACTCCAATTGACAGTACGATTGTAAACTTCACAAAATAGTTAAAATATATTGCAACAATAACCACTGAAATAATTAACAACAAACAAATAATTAAACAAATGACTAGCGTTAAATACCATCCAGAAATCAGACAAAAAACCACTGATTTATATGATATTAATAATACTAGTTATTCTGTGTGTGAATTGTTGTCCTTTGCAATCTGGATCCAGTCTCTGAGGCTGAAGCATTTTCACAACAACTTTGGCCCCATGTGCAGGGATCAAAAGCCAGGTGTTCCTAATGTTAAATGGTTTACATTTTTTTTACTTTGGAACCAAATTTGTCTCATGTGACTTTCTCCCGCACAATCCAAGGAGAAAATCTACAAAAGGTGCAGGTTTATCAGGTCTGGTCACCAGATCCACTTACTGTCATGCAAGACATGGAACACAAGAATCCTCTTTGGAAAAGCATAAGTGGGGTATCGAACATCCTCCAGTATGCCCCAGGACAAGAGAGAAACGCCTCAAACGAATGACACACCATTAAATCCACATTTACTCACATTCCAACTGGATGCAACAGCTGTGTGAAGAATGAATTACTACATGTAGTACTAGCACGAGGGATGGAGAATGGAGAGCAGAGGATATGCATATGGAGGGAGAGGTGCATTGGCACGAGTTGCCAGTAATGTATTGCTTCCACAGGATACCCTGCACGCTCAAAACAAGCCATAATTGGCCTTGATCACGCTCAGCCATCGAAACACATAGTAAAAGTGACAGGCAGTGGAGAGAGAGGGAGAGGGAGAGAGAGAGGAAGGGAAGGGGGGGAGAGATGGTGAAGCGTTGTGACAGAGTGATTTTGCAGAAGAGGATGAACTGTAAATATTGACCCTGGAGAGGAGGGCAGTATCTGTGTGTGTGTGTGTGTGCAGTGCATGGGATATACTTTCACTGCACCAGCAGGGAGACGATATCACACACACACACACAAACACAAACACACACAGTTCAAGCTCTTCACTGGTCTGGAAAATGCAGTAGCTATGAACCTTGTTGAGATGAGATAAACATCACGCTGGTTTTAGAATCGTTACAGTGGTTATGTGTCTAGTTTTAGAACAGATTTTAAAGATTTTCCTGAGAACTTTTTAGACATGGAAGATTCTCCTAAAAGATTATGGTACAAACCCCTAAACCACACACACACACACATACACACATCACATGATACTGAGCGCTATGAAGTCTGGATAAAAAATCGGGTATTTGTCGATAGGCCTCCATGCTATTGAGAAAAGCTTTTTTGACAAATGTGTTTGCTAATAAATCAGCATGAGCATTTGACCTTTTTCTTCTATTTAAAGCTTATTGCTTTATATTATGTTTCTTTTTATTCTGTCTCTTTATCGCATTTGTTGTCATCATCACAATGTGTTTGAACTGACTAAAGGACTACAGTATTTTCATTAGATTATTGTTATATATGAAGTGTCTGTAACAGACCTGTAACTTAGAGACAAGACTGCAATGTCCTTCTTACCAAGTATCTCCAGAAGCTCACCCCCAACCTTAAATCAGATGGCTTGTTGACCCTTTGCACCCCATGACTAATCCTCAAGGCGGATCCGGCCTTCAGCTCAGCCCTCCTTTATCTTTGGAATGCACTTCTTCATCATCTACAAGCAAGTCTTCAAGACCTTTCAGAATTTCACACACACTTCTTAGTCATGGTGTGCCTCTTTAATTGCTGCTGGGTTCACTGAGTTTTTTTAAATTATGGCACTTTGCCTTTTTATGAAAATTCGCAATAGTATTTTTATTATTAATATGTTAGCTGGTAACGACAATTTTTAAAGCAGTGAGATATTAGTGGTTATTACTTTTGTATTCGCCAACATACTCACAGCTGCTCAGGATTTAACAAGCTACTTTTCACCTACTCTCACCTCATTACAGAGCACTTTTTAAAGTAAGTGTTAGCTGAGGAGGGTTCATAAACAATTTTCATAGCAGATTCTGGGCTGGAGTGCCTTTCCAGGCATATCTGTGTTTTTATTTCTGTAAAACTATATATTTATTTAAGTTATTACTACCACTTTGGGTTGTTTTATTCAAAAATTGAAAAAGAAAAGCCCAAATTTCACATTGTAGTAAAGTTGTTGTCACTGAAATGATTGCATATTATCGCATGCCAGTAACATATGGTAACAATTAGAGATATTTGCATCTGATATTGATGCTGCTTCATAATGTAAAATATATGTCTTTACACAGTCCAGCTCTGTTTTTTTATAATTAAACGTCCCTCTGTGGTAGGACTGTACGTGGAGCCTCAGAGTGTGGGACAGAGCCTAAAAGTGTGTATCTCACGCCAGAAAGCGTGAGAGTTGGCAACCCCGTTCATAACAAAGATCACAATTGTCATGACACAGACTCATTCACCCTTCTCCTCTCCTCTCTGTCTCTTTCTCCATCTCCCTCTCAGCCCTTGTCCTGGTGTGCCCTCCCTCCCTCCGCCATGCCACTGTCCCTGTTGAGCGACTCATGCATGGATACAATGTGCTCCACTGTGCTCTTTGAAGGCGAGCATTACTGTTCACACGCAATCTGCACCGCACACCGATATGTTGCTCTCTCTCTCTCTTTCATTTTTCTTCCAATTTTTATCCCTTCTTCGTTATTCCTGCCCCCCTTTTTCCAAGACAAAGCTTGGGGAAACTGGTAGACCTTCAGCATTTTAACTTTTCAATTCCTATTTTACATCCACACTGTCTTTGTCCTGAAGTCTTGGTTAACAAAATTTGCAGTATGTGCATCTTACATGTTTCTTTGATTACACAGTAGAAGTTTACAGCCTCTCTTGCTCACCGAGCAATGAGCAAAAACAGTCACTGGTCTCACCACAATCACATTATGGAAAGTAACCTGATGTTCTTCTTCTAATTATTTCAAACGCACCGGAAACATAAAACACATTACGTCACTATAGGAAAAATTTAACCTTTAATGAACTTGATGTATGTTGAATCAGAGCAGAATGACAAAAGGGTAGAAAAAATAAATATATGAGCACTTTCTAAACATAATCAAACCAACTATTTAATCTATAAAATTCCTTAAACAGAAATATGCATGCAAATGTGAATTAAATTGACTCCAGCAGTCAGAAGTAGTTTTGTATACTAAGAAATGCGCAAATATATAGCAATATGTAAATGAACAGTATACTCCAAGTCCTTCCTATCTTCCGCCTGTCTTCAATTGTTTCCATGTGGTCGGCCTCAGGAATCTCTCTGGATATTCAGAGCATGCCACTGCCACAGCAAGAATATGATACCTGACTTTCTTTCTCCTGTTTTTTTTTCCTCCTCTGAGTCTCAGTGACAAAAATATTCCCTTCCAGTCTCTTTCTGTGACTTTTCTGCATCGCCTCTGTCCAAGCTGCTGCCCTGTGTGAACTGGCCTTTAGTGCTGTTGGCTCAGGGCTCTGTTAAGATGCAGTACAAAGAAACTGTGTCTACAGTAGGCCAGAAGGTACGAGTGTGAGAGTTAGCGTATGTGCATATGCATTGAATACCTGAAGGAATATGTGTGTGTGGAAGCTCTCCAGTGTCATTCAGTGATAGTGTAGCGTACGAAGCAGACTCATTTCTGCAGGGCTGGTCTCTCTCTCTCTCTCTCTGTTGCTTGCTCCCTCCGTTTCTCTTTCATTCACTCACTCCCTCATGCTCTCTCACTCTCTCTCCGCTCGCTTCGACAGATCGTTTTCATAACCACTTTTCTGAGGTCACAGCCTCGTCTGCAGTAGTCACGCAACCCCTCGCCTGCTCAGTCAGCTTTACATACACACACACACACACACACACACACACACACACACACACAAACACATACACTACTACAGCAATACTACACTACACTACACAAAAGCCTGCCTTAAAGAGACAGTGTGCGGCTCTCTCACAGCAGCCACAACATGTTACAGACTCAGCTTTTAAAGGGTCAGCATGTCTATTTTTGGCTCTCTGTGCTCTAAGCATTCCTCCGCTGCTGGCAACACACATGCAACCTGTGGCTGCTGAGTGGAAATGCAACACAGGATAAAGCAGATTTTCAGATTAAAACTTAATCAGTTTATTCAATTTTTATATTTACTTTTGAATGCAGATGTAAATACAGCCTCTTTTTAGTGAGCACAAAACATAGATGATGAATTAATGACAGTGGTGATACGCCTGTTCTGGTAAAATTCTGCTTTAGGCAATTCATAAAAATTATCTCTATGTGGTTGGCGCATACTTAAGAAGCAATTGCTTTGCCTTTACCTCATAAACCACTTGTAACTTAATGATGCTAGTTGCTATAGCAGGTAAGAGTGAATTCCAACGCCCTGTATACAAAGAGTACAAGTAGTACAGGACGGTTTCTCTTTATTCCTGATGATCTTTCTATGTGTAGGACTGTGTGCTGGCCATGTGGAGAGGTTGAATTCTTTCAGCGTCCAGAAAACAGAGCCTCACATTGTCCTGTCCTGACCGGACTAATCCATCTTTCTCTCTCCTTTTCCCTGTCCTCTTGTTTCTGTCTCGTTGCCTCTCCCAACACCTCTCTATTCTCTCATCACCTTTCTACCACCAGAATAGCCCCAGGAGGAATATACCGTAACTGGGGAAGACATGGAGCCAGAGGAAAAGACAGTGGGCAGAGAGAAAGTGAGTGCCAGTGATGTGAACAAGTTTCAGAAGGCATAGGAACAAAGGGATCATTGCTGGCCTTCTAAAATACTTCCTTCCAAATTCCTACGAAGGTCTGGTTTGTTGGACCGATGTGTCTGAGAGTGATGTTGAAAAGATAATGCAAAAAATAACATCCGTTTTTTCCATCCTTTTTTGGATGGATGTTAAAATGCCACTAATTCAGCACAACCCTAACCCGAATTCTTTCTTCTTCTTATTTGCTCTTTAACATTTTAACTGCTGTTTTCTTAGCGTTAAGCAAGCTACGTGTTTACACAGAGACACAGTTAAGCAGTTGTTTAGTAGTACCTCACCAGCGTAGGCTAGGTATTAGAAATACAGAGGTCCAAAAACTGAACTTGCCGGGGGGTTCTGGGGCATGCGTCAAAGTAGTTATTTATAGAAAATTATTCCATGAGTTTTATTGTCTACCCCTTGGAAAAAATACTGGTGACCTCAATGGTGGTTAGGGCCGTGCTTCCCAGAGGGGGTTTTACTCAAGTACGGGTGAGTACTGGCCCATTTCAGGCACTGCGTTTTCAGCTAAATAGATTTCATTAAGATGTCACCTTTCCTTTCTTTCCATTGCTCAGCTTTGCTTACCTATAATTAATGCCGGCTGCGCATATTGATTGTGAAATTGCCATAATACATGCTAAAAAGGGCCCAAAACGTCTGTGTGGCAATATTAAAAAGTCAAACTTTAGCGTGGTACTAGTGTTTCTTTCTTTTTATCAGCTGTGGCTAACAAGCTAATGTTTGCATCTCTAGCTTAATTTTTAATGTTTCATGTTGAATAGTTTTATGACCAGAAGCCAGTAAAGGGGTCTTAAAATGTGCACTTGATGGCTTCATACATGATAAATGGCTGTGTTTTCTGTTTCGCTGTAACATAACCCTGTTTAGCTGCTTATCTTGTGTAATTTCTTGCAAATGTTTCACTTTTAATGTTACAAGAGAAATGTGCTATCTCAGGTAACGTGTTTAGCTGGGGATGCTGGAGTTTAAACAACCCAAAATTCAATAGAGTGGGACAGGGTAGCCTGCACTCTTATATATTGTCATCCAGGACCGGATCCAAATGAGGCAATATTACAGAGTCGTGAATAATGCTTTTTTTTAACGTACCCGATTAACCCCAAATAATGTAATATGAAATTCCCCTGGCTTTGACAGTAACGCTCGGTTAAGGTATTATTAAAGCTGGTAAGCTAGCTGAACATGCCAATGGGCTCAACAATGTTCACTTGTTGCATATGCCCAAACAGAGTAAATGCATGGATGTACTGTATATATGTATGGACACACACAAACCTTGTTGATTTCAAATATCATTATCTGCACTCTAGCTGTATAATCAAAGTTGACAGTTTGACACTCACTCTACACAGAGAGGACAATAATTCTTTACAAGCTGGAATGAGATTTTCCAGCTCATCAAATCTCAGTTTGTGTTTTTTGTCATGACATCACCAGCAGGGAAGGGGAGGCCACAAAACAGCCTCAATATGGCCTGGAAATTGACTGAGAATTTGGCCATGAGAGGTTGCATGAGAAGGAGAAGGATTTGAAGTAGCATGGAGGAGAGGCTTGCCAAGAAAAAAGGCTCAGGCCTGAAGGCTTTTGGCAGGTGTTATGACTCTGCTATCCATCCAGCTGCTGACTAAAGACATGGGAGGTGTTACAAGAGAATCTGTTAGCTGTACAGACAGGCTGTAATCTCTCTAATCTTCTGGCCTCTTACTAATTTCTATCCTGCAAATGTTGAGAAACTGACTAGATAGAGGAATTTAACCAAATGCTATCTTTCACCAAAATGTCTAAGATAATTTTCCTGAAAATCTGAATCATATTTAATTGTCTACCACAGCAGCCTCAGCCTCATCAGCGATCATATGGCTCTGCCAATTAGGTCAAGTCTGGGAGTTTTCTACATGAATTGGCCCATCTGACATTTTCACAAAGATGCCAGTCCAAGGATGAATAGAGAATTAGTATTGTGATGGCCCAATAAATTATGCAATAGTTTCTCTCCTTCTATTTATGCCTCCTTTCTGCCTTTTCCAACCCCCATCCACTTCTCTAGAACATGGCGTAGTGTTAAAATCAGTCATGGTATTATCTCATAGCATGATATGTTGACCTTACTGCAAGAGCCTTCTTGTTTAGTAGCTGCTAATTTATAGAGACACTAAATGAAATGTCATTGCACATGTGGACAGATGAGGGAAGTACAGCAATGAAAATAAAGACTCAGCAGCCTCAGTCACTAAGATAAAAACAATGAAAAGTGAGTGAGAGAGAGTGGGAGGCAGGCTGAAGCCACACCCGTAGGCAGCCAGGTTGAGTTTGTCCAGGCCTCCAGGCCAAGGAGTGGTGGCACCACAAGACAGGAAGGATTAAATGGAAGGTTAACAAGCTCAGAGATGGCAAAACAAAAAATACACAGCTGCCTTGACAACTGAATACAGTGATCGATTGAGGATTTATTTTAGGTGCACTCGAATAGTTTGATTTCAAATTATTCAACCTCTTTTGATAAACAAATTCTGATTTACATCAGGATAGTTTGAATGACATTAATTGTGAGCTTTAAACTTTATTGTACCATTAACTTTATTGTTAATTTTCCAATTAGGCCGCATGATGACAAACACAGAAGCGGCAGACCTAGAATTTATAGAGAGAATGAATATGTCTATACTGCTGCTCTGTAGTGCAGTGTATTCTATTATTCTTTATTGATTAATTACAGAAACCCATCATTATGAGTTTGAACTCACCTAGGGAGACTGCCCTGTTGAGTTTGTGGCTTCATTTTTTGTAGTTAGTTCTCTAGACTTGTTATCCATAAGAACTCTTTTGTTTAGGCCAACATGAAAGACAAAGGATTCAAATATGAACAGATGGTGCGGATGATCTCTGAGACCCAACAGCACATCAGCTCAAGCGAGAAACATTGACAGACGCAGGACAATCAGTATTTGCTGCTTCTGTGTTTGCATGAGAGAGGGTATTTATAAAACTATCACCGCATTATCATGCCTGAGACATGTGAGCGGGTGCGGCATCTTCATCCTTAACTCGTTTAGGACATATTGAGGTCATTTTCCCCGGGTTTACACAACATTGCGTGAGAAGGGAAGGGTATCCGGTGGATCCAATTGCCCTCTGTGAGGGCGGCAGTGCCTCCATGAATGTGGCCTTTGAGTGGCGAGAGGCCAGTAGACATGCAGACAGCCTGTACTTACTGTATCTGGGAAATAGGCCTGATGCGACTTCAAACAGCCACAATGATGTTATTATGGTGCCCACCCCCCCCCTCCCTCCCCTCCTCCTCCTCCCCAAGCCTCTCTCCCTCCTTTCTGAGAACTTGTTGCTCATGAGTCACAAGGAAGGAGTCTCCAGCAATCTGTTGTTTACCCTCATATTACTCATGGTTGGACTTGGACGAACCACTGCTTCAATTTCAGTTTAAAAAATATGTTCTTTTATGTTATCACCCCGTCTAAGAGAGATTGGAGTTGAATTATCCAAAAGCTATGATTATCTCCATTTACGCTGTTGAAAATGAGGCTGGCGGAAGCGCTTTCACAACATTAATTTTATTGAGCAACAGGATGACAAGAACACTGGACATCATACAGTAACTGTGTGGTTTTCTGGGAAGGAAAAACAAGAAATGAATCTTTAAAAGTTAAAAGAGGAAAATTTTGTAGGGTGTAAAAAGCTCAAAATAAAGTTCTGAAATGACTCTTCCAATAATAATGAACTAATATTACATTTGAAGTGATAACCTTACACTGACTTCACTCTTAACCTTAGGCTAATAAATATTTCACACTCCTTCATTCTAAACTGGGTTATCCAAGTCTGTAAGCCTAGATTTGCTGTTTTCCCCCAGAAAGTCAAATAAAACCTCCCAGCAAACATTTGACAGGCGGTAATGTGCAAGAGGTAGGAAAAGTTCAACATCATCCCAAGCAAACCCAAAGTTTTTACAATATGATGGTAAAGGTAGGTGAGAAAACAGCTTGTTTGAATTTATATCAGACAGATATTGATGTCCTGGTTTCCCAAAATGACGCAGGTGGCAGCCACGGACGACGAGTGGATGTGACTTGGTTTTGATTTTGGTGCTATATTTACACAGGCTTTCAACATTGGCACAGGCTGTCATATCAACATCTTTTCAGCGTCAGAATGTTTGCTGGGCCGGGCTAACTCGTGACAGTGAGAAACTGGGTTAGACTTCAGAATGAATGTTTTATCACATTTAATTTGTCAAATCATCCCGCAAAACACTTACTTTGTCTTTTGCACAAAAAAAAGCAAGTGGAGGTTATGTCTTCTGAATCACACTATCTTGACTCTAGTGGTAGTATATATATGTATGTATATATATACATCTAATTTAAACATTTCCAAGAACCAGTGCTATACTCAAAGACTGCTTAAAACACATGTCTTGTTTTGGTTATTGTGGTAACTTGCAGTTTAAGGGCTTACATTGGCTGTACAGTCGATACAAAAACACGCCACGACTCCACTCGGCTTCCTCTTTAATCTCCCTGTTCTCAAGCTAATTGTTATCCCACACTGCGAAAAGCCCTCACATGTGTTAATCTTAAGACACAGCCAGGGAAAGCCTTGCGATCCATTATAGGTCAAGAAATGCCGCGTTAGAGATCAAATGTGATTGAAAAATTATGGGAGTGGTGTATGAAAAATAAACATGGGTGGAAGCCACTTCCAGCTCTGAATTTGACAGATGACATTGTATGAAAACAAGGATTAGACAGTCAATGTCCTGACTGGATAAATGTGGGTATTTGTGTGTGTGTGTGTGTGTGTGTGTGATGCATATTTAAAACATTTGCAATTTGATGATGAAAACAAACCCTGGCACATTAGCATGGAGAATTTCCCAGCTCCGCACGCAAACTTAGAGCAGGGGAGGGCCCCAGTGTGTGTGTGTGTGTGTTGCTGTGGGTGAAGCCGGCAGCTGTTTAAATTCAGTCTAACTGTGCGCTCCCTGCGACATGCCAATTTAAACACGATCCTCAGGGACAGAAACCGAGTCTGACACTTCTCTTCACCACCTCTTTCTGTCATTGTCTCTAGTTTCTCTACATTTCTTTTTCTCCCTCCTTCCCCGTCTTTTTTTCTATTGTTGTGAATATCTGCTATGTTACCGAGTTAACTTAAAATCTGCATCCAGCAAACACCCCCAACATCTATCCCTCCAGCCTGAAATACAGACAGAGCTCACTTATCTGGCTGCATTAGCCATGATGATCTGACTTGATCCCTTTGCTCTCTGTCATGTACCATCTTCAAGAGGTTGTGCCATCGTGCCTCATAAATAAGTCATTAGGTCAGCGTTGTGTTCGTCCCTGAAACACAAAAGAACCTCCGTGACAGACAACAGCCCCATCACGATCCTTGCAGTCGAAATGCAAATACTGAAAGCAGTTGAAATGGAAGTGCTGAGAGGAGTTGAAATGTCAGCCCAAGTACAGTGAAATCATTGAGCGGGATGTGTCAGTTTAAGTGTAAGTCTTAAAAGAGATTAGTGCCAGCTCAAGTGTATAAATTGAAAGACGTCAGATGTCAGCTGAGGTGTTGGCTAAAGTGTCAGCACTGTAAGCAGTAAATCTGCAAAACATCGCCGACCTGCAAGGGTTAAAAGTGTCAGTCGAAGTGTAAGCACTGAAGGGTTAAGTTAAAATGCCAGTATAGTAGAGATAAAAGAGGAGAGATGAAACACTAAATAAAGCCTACCAGCGGATTCTTGCCAAAAAAAACATTTTGAAAGAGATTTTCATTTCATTCATCAGATTAGGTTATCGCTGAGTTAATCACAGCAATGAGACACCTCTGACTACTAAACTCTACAAAAGGCTACTACGTTTTGAAAAAAATATTTGCTTTTGCTGAAAGGAATGTGACAGTAGGCTGGTATAATGCTTCATAATGGCATAGTTACATTTCCTGTTTCCAAGGTGTGTGACGGGCTGATTTCACCTTCAATCCAAAGAATGTCAAGAACAGACGAAACAACCACAACTCAGCTGAAGAAAGGACCGCAACATCACTTTTAAAAATATAATTCCTCTCCTCTATTATTCAATCACTCCATCTTCTGCTTTTATTTTAGTTGAAACTACAGTTTAAGCCACTCAGAAAGCCTTAGAGAGCTTTTAACCATGAACTGCCCCAGTGGGCCTGGTGGTGATGTTAGTGAAAGCCTCCATTGGGGACCAGTGATCCAGCGTGCACACACACACACACTAACAAATGGAAAGATTGGCCAGCAACCACACTTATCTTCCAGGGAAATTTTATCAGGAAAACTTTGCTGGTTTAACGTTTTTCAGTTGAATGAACAATTTCAACACATTTATAAATAAAGGAAACACTTTGAAAATTGAGTGTCATGGGTCAATAGCCTCTTGTCAAACTTCTCTGTAGTTTGTGTGTATATATACACGTGTGTGGTTATGTTACATCATCACTTCCCGCTGCTATTTTTCTTACTGACTTTAACAGTGTGATTAATTTCAAGTGAGGTTAATACATAAGGGATAAGATAAAAACCCCTTGCCCTGCCCAACATTTTTTTTGCAGTGCACACACACACACACACACACACACAGCCCAAATGAATCCCAGTAAGCATTAGGGCTCTGTCGCCGCTCTGTTTACTGTAGAACACTTAAGATATACCTTCCTTTCTCCTGGCTAACAAATAATGCCTGGGGGGCTGAAGGGCTGAGCCAAGCACAAGTCACGCAACTGCCTCTCTCTCTCTCTCTCGCTCTCTCTCTCTCTCTCTCTCTCTCTGTCTCTCTCAGTCAGTCCACACACACACACACATTACCACCATCCTGACTCAGTTGATACCTGGCTGCCTGGGTGAGACATTTGCCCTTGCAGAGCTGTTCCTCTTTAACAATGTGCCTGAATGCTGTCAAGTCAGAGACCATCCTGCTGCTATTAACTGATGTGTGCCTTCACTTTGTCTTTCTTTGTGTTGCCCAAGTGTGTGTCTAAAGAAAGGACTGTCTTTACCCACTCTCCCGCTTGCTGTACCCTCTGCCTGAGTCTTTTTCTATCCTAAAAATATTTTGTCAGGCTCACTCATTCGATGATAATTCGGCAGAGAGCGAGAGTTCACTCAGAGTTCAGACTGCTCTGGGTGCTCAGAGTGCAGCAAAGGCCTGCCAGCCAATAAAAAAAACACACAAACCCTTTTAAACACCCTCTTGTATCACATTCTCTGGTCCTCTTTAATTAGCCCTTGCTATCGCCCTTTCTCACTGAAATACACGTTTTAACAGCAATACATTTTGGGTCAGTATCAGTTAAATTTCTATGGTAAACTTACAACACGCACTGTCTGAGATTGAAAAAAGGAACACCCCCCCAGAGCTTCTCCAAATAACCCTAACTTTATATGACATGATCTGAGGAACTATTTTTACTTAGGCGAGTTACATGCTCCTGTTTTCCCATATCAAATGCTGATGAAAGGGGACCTCATCTGGCTGACGGTAGTTAGCGTATTGAGCTGTATCGGGTCAGATGCCACCTTTGGTTAGTGATCTTTCCAACCGCATGGAAACATATCGATTTACATTAGGGAACAACAGCAGGGACCAGGGCTTGGCCACTGTTGCACACTGAAGCATGCTTCAATTAAGATAAATGGAGGTGACAGACAAAACAAACGGTCTGATGTACAGTACGGCCGGGCAGCCAGCGTACGGACACAACCTGGCGACATGTAGGACACAAGTCATGAGTCAAGAGTCGACATGTAGGACACGAGTCACGATACCGTGCGAGTAGCTGTCTTCAGAGAACAAACAAGATCATGATTCTTATCTGTAATATTGCTTCCTTCCATCACTCAGTGTTGGTATTTTTATTATATTTTATAACATATACATATAGAAAAAAATTATTGGTTAAGGATTTAGCACTTTTTTATCTCCAGATCCAGGATGCATTTAGGTGAGGTTGCAGAATGTGAATCCCTTTCTTGTGATTTCTTCCTTTCACACCACTACTTGATGCTGGTTAATGGTTTGAGATGCTGATCTGCGTCGTGCCAGAGCAGCAGCATCAGAGTTCTTTCATCAGCCACTGTGAATAGCCTCTCCATTCGCTTGGTTTAGCCATCAACAGATCACATTACTGACACCAGTGAGCTTTTTATGCGGGTGGCCATGTTAAATTGGTTGTGCTGTAGCTAACAGGCCTTGGGTGTTCACTGGGAGGAAACTGGTGGCCATTTGCACCAGGGTGACGGCCAAGGTTCGGTTCAGAGGAGTGAATCTTTGTCATGTCATCAATCAGTTCATTGTGTTATGTCTATAAAGCATGCAAACAGGACAGTGGAGTGACACAGATAAGCATTACAATAAGGCTCTGATTCTTGGATTCTACTATTGATTTTGTTTCTTTGACTATGCTAAATTGCAATCAAGGCTGCATTTAGGACTTTTTCTTTGTTCATATGCATTGGCAAAATGGATTCAGTTTTCTAAAATTCAGTGATCCCACAATAAAGAGTTGCAGAACTTTTTCCTAAACTCAAAAAGCTGTCTCTGTGCAGAAGTGCCCGCATGTCACAACAAATAAAAAAATGACTGTTCCGAGGCCTAATGAGTTATCAAATGGGCTTTCAACATGTGGCTTTGGGCAGTACTAAATCTGTAAGCCATATTGCATGTTTGCATGGAAATCAACAAAGTCTATTTGTTTGTTATGTGGATGAATATAAATTGGCAATGTGAAGTCTAAGCCAAAAAGGGTGTAAGCTGGGGTTGAGCATGACAGAGTAGCGTGCTTATAAAAATAGCACAGATACAAGTAGTAGAAATACATCTGCCAATAACTTTACCATTCAGTAACTGTAGATTAACTACAGTTTGCACACCTTGTGAACTTAAAATATACGTGACTACAGAGTAGCATGTGAGCGTTCTCATCGAATGCCATGATACTACAAACAATGTAAAACAACAGCTGGGATTTGTCAGAGTGTTTGTAGCATCGCTGCATGCTTAAAGTGCTTCCATAATATAATTATCAACTTAAACTCCAGGGGCTTCGGGCTTGTTGCTTCCCCTCCTTGTCGCTCTGTGCTCTGTGCAGGCAGACCTGCGCACTAGGCGGTAGCTGTGGCAGTAATTACACAAGACAGCTTCCAACAATAGTGTTGGGCCAACAAAGGCTTCTGCTCCCCCTGCATGAGTCCTGGCTGTCTATTCACACTCACTCAAACTCAAACACACACTCTACCCGTCTGTTCGCACACACACACTTGCACACAAACACACCTCCCATTGCTGCATAGCAGCCACTAGCTGTTACAGTTAGCGTCTAACGGGGCCCCCCTCGGCACTGATTTGAGTAATTCACTTATGGCCTTTTGTGATCCCAGGGGGCTCTGTTGGCCCCCCAGGCCAACAGAGTCCAACTCCACTCAAGCGAGTTCAGTGTCTGTGGCACGAGAGGCCAGGCAGGGACAAAGCTAGTGTCATGCCTTTGATTCAAGCAACTAATGAGTTAGCTGTGAGGATCCTAAATGCATAAGGCGGCTTCTCCATTCAGGGTTCTCGACACATACAAGGGATTAGCATGGCTGGCTTGTCGCACTAGTTAACAGCTATTGTGCGGCTGATTACTGCAGAGGGGGCAAACACACATGCAAGAGGCTGGGAGAGTGAGCCGTCATGCAATTGATGTACAATTTAGCATGGAATCATTGGACGGGTTATAATTATATGTTAGCTGCAACAAAGGAAATTTAATTGCAAATATACAAGTAACTCCTAATAGTGTGATTTTTAAGCTTGTGGGGACAATGAAATACAAAATAGTCTCATCCCAACCTCAAGGAGCTGTTATTCGACCTTAAATATTTGTATTAGTGTGGCTTTGATGAAGATCTTAATGTATTTATTGTAAAATATTATAGCAGTTTGCAAACAAACTATATATTAGTTTGGGTAAATAATCCCAATTTTAGGGTTAGGGTTAGGGTGTCACAGTCACAGTATTGCATCTGTGCTATCCGACGCAATCCCTGGTGAATTGTCAAATTGAATAGTTAATTTAATAGTTGTCTGTAGCTTAAATTAAAAAAAATATATCATGCTAAGTATCACTGGCACTGCAGTGTATAAACCCATTTCTGTCTAACTCCATTCACAACAATGCTAAAATTAAGGACTGGAATGATAAGACCCTGAGCACTGGCATTAGTGGTTAGCCATAACAGTGAGCATTAACATTTACACTGGAAATATATTAAGCGGCCATACATCTACCTTTGTATATAGAATTCATAGCACGGAATTACAGACATCGCATGTGGAGGAAAGAGGAAGGAAAAAAAGCCTGAGCACTGGCATTTAGCCTGATCACGCACTCTTCATGAAGCACATGGAGATGAGAGGTGATTTTCTTTCACAGAGGTCAGTGAAACAAACAGAAGGGCAGAACCCCATAGGGAGGAAGAAGGCAGAAAGGAGGAGGAGGAGGGAGAGACAAATGTTAGGCATGGTCAAAGAAAAAAAGAAAGGTAAAAAGAAAGAAAGATGGAGAAAATTAATGAAATAAATTAGGCAGAAGTGGTTGGATCTGTACCCCCATTTGAGGATGATAATCACACACTTCTGCTTCAACAGAACACACGCAGATTGGGATGTTGTGATCCATTATCTCCCTGGATGCTCTGAATCAATACATGTCAATCGATCTTACAAGGGTTTAGTGATGTGCGTTGATCACTAAATGATGAGAAGCTACATAAAAAGATCTAATGAATTGTCAAAATAAATCATGTGACTGCAACCTGCTGGCAATAGTGCTGGTTCCTCGAAACAACCCGAAAGCTCAAATGCCACTTTTGTCCACTTTCAGAAAAATATGTCATTCAAAGCATCACCTTTTATTACTCATAATGTAAAAGTCTTGTAATCCAACAGCTCAGGGTGAACTGGAGATGTCGTGCCACCAACACCAGAACACCGCCAGTCTGCTTGTCTTCAGGCTTGTTTTGACATGACATTTAACTGATATGATGGGCTGATGGGTTGAAGTCCTTGCATCCTTTGGGCTTCGATGCATTGCGTGCTGGAGGACTCAAATGTGCAATCGTCCGGCGCAACGAAGGCATCAAGAAATCAGCATTTAAGCATTGATTCACAGCTCGTCAAGTTGATACTAATTACTCAAGAAGTTTAACTGATTCCTAGTGATTCCTATCTCCTAGTGCCTCTAACGCCGTGATTGGATCAAACAACAGGGGCACAAGAAAAGTACTAGTAGTTAGTGTGTAATAGTTTCACTTTTTGGGAAACAGGCATATTCAGTTTCTAAAGAATATACAACAACTGAGAATAGCAGTCAACGACTCACCGGACATTTTGTTACAAAAACTCAAAATAACAGTGAAGTGACCAAATCTTGACCTTTCTATTGCTAAACCTTTTCACTTAATTTATAGTCCATGCAGCTTGCTGATTTGTCTTGGCCTTTGGGTTACAGAGTATAGGGAAGGAAAAAGCGGGGGGTCACTGAGAGTTTAGTAAACACAAAGTCCGTCCATAATGTGACCTGATGCACATTTTCACCCCTGAGCAAAGGCTTCATTCAGAAACAGCTATCACGCTGCAGCACTTCCTCTCTCTGGGAAATCGAATGGTCTGCACTTGTATTGACTCGATTTGATACAGATTTGACATGAAAAGGATTAACCCAAATAGTCAGGGAGAGGGGGCTTACATCCATGAAATTCTCTTAAAATTTGGAGATAAGAGAATCAGGATCTAGACTGATTGTGATGTCTTGTTCCCTCCTTCCTCTATTGCACGATGGTGGTTGGTTACAAAACCGTCTCCTGTCTGCTGGCTGACGTCATGAGTGGCGTATGCCTGGCGTGAGTCTGAGGGCTCTGTGGCCTTCCTCTTCCTCTTTTTTTATAGCTCACCCAGCATTTAGAGGCAGACAACACACATATACTGAAACTGGCCGGCACACAATCATGTTTAGATGTTCAGATGCATAGTGCAGGTCTAAACTCTGGCGGCTGTTGTGTCGACTTTGTGTAGCAGTAAGCGCGATCAGCATGTCAAGTTACCTAACTTGGCATAGATGTGCTCGCACTCCAATCTCTCATCACATTTGTATGCGTCTACGTGTGTGTGTGTTCCCATATGCTGTCAACACTGACTGGACTGAAAGCTATGAGAGAAGGTGGGGCTTTAATTGAGGGCTTCCAGACACACACACCTATAAATACAGCCGCTGCGATGTGGATACATTTACACCACAGACATTTGTATTGGGGTAACTTTAGTGGTTGTTATGATGTATTGAATTGATGATTTTCAGGGAAGATGATTTACTGAAAGCAAAGAAAATCATGTAGATGGTTTTCAGGTGGTTGATGTCAGGGCAGTGTGCAGGTGTATTGTGAGATGTAAAAAAGAAAGCAATATATATACTATGCAGGAGGCATCTCTCTGAGAAGAGACATGAATTCGACTGTTTACCTTTGCAAAGGTTTTTTTTTTTTTTCATAATTTATTTTACATTTTTAAAACAAAAATGTGCCTTAATCTGCCAAACATGCATATGAAACACTACTGCCTCTAAAGATGATCATCAGCATGAACACAAATAGTAAAATAATGTTTATTAGGGTCTTTTAGCTATCTTAAAGAAACCACAGAGATACTCAACTCAAGATACAGCCTATGTAATATTCCAAAGGAAGGCACAAACTTTTTTAACCCAGCTGACAGTGCTGACACAGCTGTTGCTTTGGTTAAAAAAAAGCCACTGAAATTATATCAGACAGAAACAGCTAAAGAATGCCTCAACTTCTGCTTAATTAACCATAAATGTCTACAGAAGTACAATGGCAGGCTGAAACAGATAAAATACAGACACCAAAAGCGACAAGAGACATTAATGTTAATTTAAAATCAAATAAAAAGAAAAACTCTACTGCACAAGTCACAGTTATTCACAAATACAGTCTGCTCGTGTAAGGTTGTTCAGTTTGTTCTGGTTTTAGAGTATATAGACAATAAAGTTGTATATCCTGGTATATCCTTCTATTTGAAATAGTGGCTGAAAAATGTGGAAGAACATGAAAAGAATAAAACTAAACAAAAGCATATTCCCTGTGAGTCAATACTGAGGGTGGAGGAGCAGGAATGTTGGAAGAAATTAGGGATAAATTCCTTCTACGTGATCCCACGAATGACGATGAGGACAGGGAGAGGTAGAAACAGGCAATGAGAAAAACACATGGATTAGTGCCAATGCCCCCCCCCCCCAAGGGTGTGACTGGGAATCTGATCGCAGCGCCACGAGGGTCAAGCACTGTCAAAATAAGCCTCTGTCGCCTCTCATCAAACAACCAACAGTCAAAATAGCCACCATAGCAAGTACCCACCAATGCACACACTTAGCAGACAAACGTGCATGCTTTACAGTTAACTTTTCTCAAAGAACTCTTGTTTGTTCCGCTTTATCACAGGCAGACAGTAAGAGGGAATGAAGCCTCAACAGAAAAAAAACACGCAAAACCAACCAAAGATGTGACCACATTACACACAAACAAAGCCCACAAAAGCAGCGCCAACATTGCTTTAGATTTACTGAGACACGTATCACGCCAGCAGCTAATATTAATGCATTAACATGAATTACATCAACTGATATCAGGCCTGTGGCAGTGCCATACACTAGCCTTATAATGCGCAGGCTGAACATTAGGGAAAAGGGTATGTCCTTTATTATATGGTCTCCAAGTCCTATGCCTTACTCCCATCTGAATCTCATCACAAGCCTTGTTGACTTCTGGTCTTGTTAGAGCCAGTTTCAATTCATACTAGTCCAGGAACACAGGATAAAGGAGAAAAGAGGAGGAAAGAAAGGAAAGGTGACACACACTTGATTGATTCACATTCTTAATCTAAGTAATGACTCCTCATCAGTTGTTTTTTTTAACAACATATCATGATTGCTTTTATGTCACTGAAATACAAAAAAACAACCCCCTGTCTGCATCTTATAAAAAGTATGAATTAATTAAAAAGGGAATATTCCCTCAAAGGTTTTCCTTAATTATCTGATCCCATCTGAAAGTATGGTCATAACCTGATTAAATTTTAGAAACAAAGCAAACTTCTAGTCTCAATAATGAGATAAAAAAGCAGTGAAACACAATCGCGCAAAACAGACTCCAAAAAACACACCGGAGGAGAATAAAGGCAATCGGGGCAGAAAGACAAAGGAGGAGGGATAGTTAATCCTCAGGGTAAATATTTAACAAGCTCAGCAATTACAGTGAAGGCAGAGACCTAACATGGAAGAGAAGGGAATTACAGCCTGCTGACTGTCAACACACACACACACACACACACACACACACACACACACATTCACATGGACCTTCTCGCTTGGGGAACTGCCTAAAAATGCTGAAAATATGGATATCCTGACCTAAAACATTAAACTAAAAACATGGGACAACAAGTCCCACAGAGCCTGTAGGCTAAGGACTGATGATTTGGATTTTTGTATTATTGTCATTATTATTCTTATTATTTTTTTAAGGGGTCTTTGCCCCTCTGGACTTGTGGCCCATTTTCACTGGCTCGGCATGCTTTACCTGCACCATGGAAAACACGATTATATGCATTTCCACTGTATTCTCTCAACTAGAAACAGGCAGCAGAGTAACTATACACCTTTGCAAAGAAAGGAGGCAGTCATATATCTCATTGTGCCCGTAAACACATCACAACTGAATCTCATGGAATATGATGAATAAGGTAAACTGTGTGAAGAGAATCTCGGTCTGATGTCGACTTGTTATTTACACATACACACTGGCAGACATACAGACAGCCTAGGGGTTTATTTACATACAGTGCATAGGTACACACTGTTCACTGGGCTCCACCCTTGAGGAGTCACGCAACAGAGATGACAGGTAGAATCTCAGTGTGCTTCCAAAACCACCTGCTACTCCATTTCTCTTCTTCTTGTCTGTCCCTAAACCTGGTCACACACTGTACATGTAATTCCTATAATTTTCTTATAATGGAGTTAATTTAGTCAGTAAATCTGTGTTTTAAAAAGACAAAACATATTATACAGTACAGCCAAATCCTGTACCCACTTAGTCACCACAAACTGAACTGGACATCAGTTATGACTGAGTAGCAACTTCACACAGTCCCCCCCTGTGGACAAAAAGGAGAACTGCATCAGTATAAGAAGTAAAAATCTTAATTGTTTTTCTCTGACTGAAACTGTTTATAGATCTAAACGAAACTTAAGGTTGCAGGTTTTGTGGTTTCATAGCATGCTGTCAGTGAATGACTCACTTTTCAAAAAAGTTGAAGCGTAAAAAAAAAAGAGCAGATTATGACTGTTGTTCCAACCACAGGAAGGATGTGGATATGTACTTGCTGCTCATCTTAGATTTATCTGGAAAAGCTCTGGACACACTCCATGTTTAAATACCAGTGGAAAAACTGTGAGAGTAAAGGCAGTTGACCACAGAGAGGGAGGGCAGAGGTTGCACATGTGTACAGAGCCAAAAATCCCTCATGTTCCACTCTGATTAATCTCATTAGTGTAGCATCAAAAGACAGCTAAGCTGGTCACTACTGCCACTGATAACAAGGCATCCAGCAGAGGCAGAGCAAACAAATAGAGGCTCTGGTGTTAATAGAGGAGAGAGTTCAGAGGAGGAGATCCTAAAATAACTCCTGATAAATGCCACATTTACTGTTAATATTAATGCCTAAAAAGCTTACTGTGACTACAGAAGGTGTGCACAGAAAGCTATTAGCACTGTCAGACAATACACAAGCAATATCACCACTCACTTTCAACACACCTTTCAACACTTTTAGCAGTTTCACACACATGACTGAGCCTTCTCCATTTTCCAATAGGGAGGGCCCCTTAGAGCCCTCGCTTGGCACTGACACTCGTCAGCACTCTTCATTGAGGCAGCGGTGGCTGTCTTTATCTCTGCGTGATCCCTTATCCGGGAAAGACACCTTTAATAAGTCCGATTAGCACCTATGCTGCAACTTTGCGTGATGGCTAAGCTAATTGAGCATTCAGGGTAAAACAAGTAAGTGTGTGTGTGTAAAGTTGCATGACTCCGGCCAAGAGGATGCCAGCTGTTGGGTGCCATGCCAAACCATGGAAGCAGATGATGGAGATTAAGGATCAGAGGAGGAGAAGGTGAAAGAGGGGAGACACATGTGTCGGAGAGGAGATGGCTGCAAAACCTTCAGCTGGTCAGAACTTTACAAATCCCTTGCCAACTCCAAGAAAACCACTTTGGATGTGGACTTTTTTCAGCCCCCAGGACTACGAAGGCAGTGAGCCTCACAGGACCTCTCCACAGCTTCCTCTTTCTACTTGCAAGGATCTTCCCTGGCAAGACAGAGAGAAATGCGTCTTTCTTCTCAATAAAATACTAACTCTTGTTTTTCAGAGCTGCCGCATCCAGCTGTGCCAGTAGCCTCTGTGCTGATAAGGCAGCCGCTGAAGGCCGGCGGCAACGAAACGCGTTCTGAAGCGGCCCATGAATATTTGAAGTGGATTGTGGAGTAACATGAGGAGAGGAAGGGAGGCGTTCAGTGGATGGTGGGAGGGTGGGAAAACAAGAGTGTGCCTTGAAATGCCTTTTAATTACATGTGACTACAAGACAAAAAGGGAGTATCAGCAACACGGGAGAATGAGATAACATAAGAAATACATTCTCTTCAATATCAGCTAATGGGGCATGACCACAAAATATAGTGACCGGAAAAAAAAAGAAAAGCTTGATTAAAGACAACGCAGAAGAGCACACCCCCTATAATGCAAACAATTTATCCTTTGTGCCTTACATTGTCAGGTAGTAGCTCTTATCTCAGTTCAAGTCATAGAGCCTGGGGGATTCTTACTCATGAGGCCCATAGAAAACGTTTCATTGGTTATTCTAAGAGTTTACTATAACTGGATGCACTGCTGACATATGAGAGAAAGAATGCAGATAGAAGCAAAACAGATTCATTTACTGAGCATAATCTCTTTCTGTTTCAGCCACATATTTGAGTCCTGGACCCCTAACAACAGCATTCAGCACAGGGTTTCAAAGGATTAGTGATGTAGAAAATATTTAAAGTGACAATTTCCACAATACTGCAAAATAGTATTTTTCTTTTCTTTTCCTGAAACCAGGATATTACTATGACAAATACACATTACTACTACTAATATTGATAAAATATTGTTGTATACTTATGTAGCATCTGATTTCAGATTTAACATTGACCTATAAGTCAATTACAGCAGCAGATATCTCATTAACCCCATGTTAATGCCAACTGAGCAGCTTACTACGAACTCAAAGACAAATTTCAACAACAACAAACCAAATACCCCAGCCCCCCAACCTGTCACAACAAATGTCATCTTTACCTTGGAAGAAACTCTTGACGCGGAGGTAGGAAACTGCGAGGCGCAGCACGGACAGCTTGTCCAGCTTGGAGATGACATCCGGGGGGAACGGCAGCAGGCTGGCCAGCCGGTCCAGCTCAGCATTCAGCCTGTCTCTGTGCCGCTTGGACGGGTTGGTTTTCTCATTGGAGGAAGACGGCTTCCTGATGACAAGACGGAGAGAGGGGAGAGAGATAGATGGGGTTGAATGGCCATCGGGACGTGTGTGTGGACAGACTTGTCAGAGATCATGCATTCAGCTGTAAAATAAGAACCGTTTTAGCACACTTACGCAGCAGGCAGTAAGTGACAGCAGCACACAGACACGGATTAACTTGGTTAACTTCACTTGTTGGAGCCGCTACTGTTAATTGCAAAGTTAGATTGAAACTCATCCACACCACATGACACAGGCCTTTTTTTAGAGATTGCCGACCCCTGATGGTCTTGGGCTAAAAGATAATGTTATTCATGATCAGTGATATAATTCTAAACTCTGGCTAATATCCTGCATTTAATGTATTTCACCACACAAAACTTCACAACGCTCATATCCGCTCAGTTTCTGGGGAAAAATTTGAGTAATACCTGACTCTTAAAACTGTTTATTGGGTGAAAATAGGACACTAAACTATTAGAGGAAACATTAGTATGAATTCATAAATAGTTACCTGTCAGTTTTGTTCCTCATTATAGCGATATAAACTACAGGATCACGCTTTGTCTGACTCTGGCAAGCCAACCCAAGTAGACATACAACAAAATAAACCACACTCTACACAAGTCCCTCTTTTTTTAAACTGTATTTCCTTTTGACTCAGCCTTCCCCAATACACCATGCACCACTGGTTTGTTTCCTCCGATGACAAGTAAGATTTGTTTCTTCACAACAGGACAAAAACAAACAAACAGTTGAGTCAAGGTTCTCTTCCTTCAAATCTTCAAATAGGTTTACATTAAAGAAAGATATTTGTATTTACTCAAATACTCTGTGGCCGTTCCTTCCCTCTTAGCAACTCCTGTCAGTAAATGTGTTGGACATATACTGCATCCTCCCTGGTGACATAGAGAATTTAAACTGCTGCTCAGGCACAGAGTTATTTGTGTATTTTAGTAAAGTGTACCACAGCTTCACCAGCTGAACTTAACATGATCCGCATATGTAATGGTCAGCTCCGATTTCCACAGCTGAGAGTTTGCGTTCATCTCCACAGAGACGGAATACTTTTACATGATTGCACTGACTTTGTTGTATTCTGATGAAACAACTCATAATCACTTATTCTCCATAAGTTATGACTGGAAAATACACACAGGAATGCGAGTGGATGTCAAGGATTATTCAGCTAAACTCAAGTAGTAAAAAGTTTACTTCACTTGGAAGTCCCACAGTATTTATTAGGAACTGAAGGAGCCAAAACAAGAACATTTCAATTTTTTTTAAAAGAGCATTGCTTAAGATCAATGAATAACAGGATGCACTGAATTATAATTCAATATCCTAAAATAACTTGCAGACTAGAATTTCAAGAGTATAGGTGTGCCCATTGCACAAACAGTATCGATTTGATGTGGCAAAGATTTCCTTTCAGTTCTGCAGCAAAGGCAAGGCAAAACATGAAAACTTTATAAATGCCACAGGCCCTGTTATATTACCACTTCCCTCTTCAAAATCTTATATAACCTAGATTCACTATTCATGACATCAGCCGATAAGATCCTCCAAAAACAGTTGTCCCCCTTTTCATCAAAAACAATGGACAACTAAAATACCATCAACCAAACACACACTGCCTGCACGTATGTAGATTGAACATAATATATGTATATATATGTATAAATTTATGCTAAATGTTATTCTGCTGCCAATAATTAGGGAGGCAAATACACATATAAACGTATATACAAATAAACAACCACTTTATAATAGCCAACTATTAATAAGTGCTATATTATTAACAGTATGTTTGCAACAAATAAAGCTATTCTCACTGATATATCTGATTAATATATATAATTTTATTCTGTGCTCAATTTCTATTTAAAGTCCAGTCAACACCAACTGGAGCTTCTACCGTTATTTCCACCTTCATGTTGCTGCAGCTCAGTAACTTTCCTTTTATTCTTTAACGTACCAAATCATGAGAGTAAAGTGTCCCCTGTACATTAGCAGGGTAGTAAAAAAAATAAAAAAATAAAAGCCACCCACAAAATGTGCGGCCAGTAGTCTGCAAGAAGCCATACAACAAATGGAACATATTCAGCAGCGCTCCTTAACTGTTTCTGGATGGGCTTCCTCCTCTTTCGGCCCGCATACATGCAGTCTCCCGGAGGGATCATGGTCTTGCGCTCCGTGGAGGTAACAGGTGCGCTGCGGGTGAGATAGAGAGAGTTAACTTCAACTTAACACATGGAACACAGTGAGCATTCAGACCCGACCGGTTGTTGCACATTATGCCACTAAAAGTCACTCCTTGGGGTGACATTTGCAGTAAATCCCCGCATCCCTAAAATTAAAGCAAAATAACCCTAATTACCCTTAGTTAATATGTAAACAAAACAGGCTGTGCATTGGCTAATTATTAAGATTGATGGCGCGTCAAAGCTCAATAGCCTATAAATAATTGCCAGTAGTTTCAAAATAAAATAACATACAAGCAACTTATCTGATCAATATTTTAAAAAGCACAGAAGACATGCAGGATGCCAGTAAAGAAACAATAGAATAATAATGTTAATAACATGGCACAAAAATATCACAACAATAAAAGCACTCACCCAGAATCTCGGCGGGTATCAGTTAATTCCAGTATAATGTCTGCTGTTGAGCCACATTCACTTTAAGTGCAAAAAAAGAGATGCGTCCCTGGGTGCACCGACTCGGTAATGCCAAATGATAAATCCAAGAGAAATAAAACAAATCGGAGAGGTCCTCTGTGAGCTCCGAGCTGATGTTTTCATCAGCTTTGCACTGCTCGGGGCAGATGTTGGCTGATGCTTTATACCCAATTGAGTCGCCTTCACTTCCTCGCGTTTCAGGTGGCGGATTCCTCTGAATGACATGTCGAGCTCTTCGCACGCAACTCTCTGCCTCACAAACAGAGCGCAGCGAGAGCGCACACACACACACACACAACACAACAACACACACACACACACACTAGGCTTAATCCGTGCTGCTTTCAAGTACTGTCTGTTTATGGGAATTGCCATTTTTCCATTTTCTTATGCTTGCATACATATTAATGACAATTGCTGTTATAAAGGCTAGTCTAACAATACAAGCTACGTAACAACCCCTTTCTCACTGTGGCTGTTATTTGTTTTTAACATACTCTGATAAGCACTAGGCAGGCTACATTCAAACGTTGTGTGTCCAGAAGGATTTCCTCTTCTCTTCTCTGGCTACAGCTTCCTTTTGTCTTCCTAAAATATTATTTAAAATGCCCCCGACAACACCATACCGATACCACCTGTGTTACACTATGTGTATTTTCAACCTAAATCATTTTTTAATGCCTATTA
Organism: Morone saxatilis; assembly: GCF_004916995.1. NCBI lineage: Eukaryota > Metazoa > Chordata > Actinopteri > Moronidae > Morone > Morone saxatilis. Next base: position 5,740,581 of record NW_023339650.1, read on the forward strand.
GTTATATTTACGAGGAGCACGTGAAAGTAGCAGTAGCCCAACCCGACCTCAGTCGCGCGCTGCACACACACGTTTTGTGAGCAGCGCGAGGGGAGGGATCACACGCGAAGGGCAGCGGAGACACAAATCTCCAGATTCACACCGAGGCTCTCCGCGGTCGACGGCGCTCACGGACCTGGAGGGGCTGGGTTTTTGTTTTTGCCACAACGGCCTGTTAAAGACAAGTACACGTTTTTACAACCACA
>NW_023339650.1:5740835-5761425 GCF_004916995.1 Morone saxatilis
CTGCTGTACCTGAACACAGCACCGCTCTGGACCGGACCGGGTTTCTTATAACCAATAATGAACTCAGTGGATGTAGCTCTCGGAATCAAGTTGGCTCTCTGGGACAGATTTTACAGCTACGTCAAGCTCGGTAGAGATTACAGGTTTACACCGGAAGATGATTTATGCCTTCAAAGCAAAAGCATTAGTGTGTCGTGGATCTTATACTTTATCCAGTGTAGTGGGGTTCATCTGTAGAGTCTGTGGAGTAAAATGTGACTGCACTGTGTGTGAACGGATTAATCAATATCGCACTTATTTCTTAAACCATATTTTAAAAGGTATGAGTAATTAAATCGTTGTGTGTACGTCTTATTTTGTATATTACAACCGGAAGTTCTCGTACAATCTGGTTGACTTGACTGAGGTAGGCTTCGATTCCACTCCTGTAAAATATTGGATACCGAATTTAATTATTCATTGACTAATTAAGACACGGCCGACTAACTCATAGAGTTACCATGTCCTAAAATGACTTCGTCGTCATTGTAAAAAAAAAAAAAAGTAAAGGGGACGTTAAATTAAGCGGATAGCCTGTGGTTTATTCTCTCATCGGTTAAAACTGATTTCAGTAACCAATAAAAGCTTTAGCAGCCTGTATGTCATGCAACGTAGCTGGTTATTTATAGCGAAATATGTTTTTTTTTTAAAAAAGACTGGTCGAAGAAAAAGCTTCAAATATGACGTATAGTCTCGAGGCAGTGTTTGTTTTACCAACATCTTATTTTTCGGTTTAGACATTTGTCTTTAATGTTGCTATAAAAAATGCTTATAAAAAGGTTACATCAGTTTTCGTGTGTAAAGCCATATACAGAACCAACGAGTCACTGAGTGATTTTTTCCTCTACGGCTACAAACCGCTGCAAAAACAAACGGACGAGGAACAAACAGACAGCTTGTGTCACGCCATGCTCATGATTCTGCACTAAAGCTGTATGGTGTTGTAACTGTATTAAAATATGTTTTATAGATTTAAAAAAATTAAAATAACCATCAAACATGCTTTTATGTGTACTTTTAGTTAGTAGAGGAATGATTGTCTTTTAAATGTTTTTACATTTTTGTTTTGATAGTTGTAACACTTTACAATAATAAAGTATGCCACTGTAACATGTCTTGTCATTGGAACATTATAATATATAACAATAGCCTGAGGAAATATGCACAGTATGTAGTCTGTATGGCAGCCTACTGTACTGCACCCTAGTGTGCAAATCCGTGCACTACAAGCAGAACTCCCTTTGAGCACACATTGCTTATTGTGTATTTATGTGTACTAAATTATGCAAGCTTATGGCTCAGATACACTTCTTTAAACAAAGATAGGAGATAGTAGAGGAGAATCCCCTTGGTGATGTTGTGCCACGTGTGATCGCACATACAACTAAAGTAATAATAAAAACACATTAATGGTGGTTCACGTGCTTTTCTTTTGCTGAATGAGTTGCTTCATTTCCCAACAAAATTAATGGACATAAAATGACAAAAGCAAATACACTGTGTGTCTCTGCAGAATAGAGTGAGTAGAAAATAGATACACATGGAAACAATAGAGTAACCTGTACTTATACTACCAACAATAGTATTCAGAATTAGAAGTCCAGCATTGCATTTTTACCTATTAAATCATAAACAACTGCAAAGCGGTTATTAATCACATACTGTATATATGTGTTAAAATCTTTACTGACAAAGATAGCAGCAGTCCACAGTCACATGGACAAGATGTAGTGCTGTGACATGGCTCCACCCTCTAAGGTTTTAAGATTATTTCTAAATACCATGCTGATGTAATAAAGTGTTCACCAGGGCTGATATTTTATTTGTTGTGACAGGTGGGATTGGGGGTCTAAAAAGGTCCTACGGTCCCGTTAACACTGTCAGTGGCTGCCGTTAAAGCTACAGGGAGCTTTGGTATCAATGCAAATCCACTGGCAACAATATGTAAGCAGCCTTCCAGATTAGCCCAGGTTTAAAGCTCTGCTACCGCTACCGGGGGAGACCTTCACACGCAACCTTGTGTGTGTGTGTGTGTGTGTGAGTGCATGTGTGTGTCTGCTTGTATATGTGTGCTTACAAGCATGTGTGTATGTGGCTTAATACACATTTCAGGGTAATGACCACAGAGCCAAATAGGACTCAGTGAACGCCATCTGCCAGGTGCAATAGTGTGGTTTTCATTGATTAAGATGTCTGTGTTGGCAGCATCGTGGGATTTCAGGAGACATGCAGAGCTGTGACAGGACAAGTCTGATTCTAATGGACATTCATTATTGATGGGATGGTCAATATTGGAAAGACAACATGAAACATAATTAAAACATAGCTAACAAGCTTGACTCCACAACCAAGTGGATGTACATCAGCAACCTTGTGAATATGTAAGAAAACTATAAGAGAAATTATTATTTTTTATTATTATNNAATTTTTCCACCAATGACTGGGGTCGACATAGGTGATGACCCTACTCACACATGACTCTGAACTCAGAGAGCAGGAGGAGAGTTAGCAGTCTGGAAGGTGCTGCCGCAAAGCAGGAATGATGTTGGGATTTGCAGGGTCGGAGTATAATCCATGACAGCAGAGAGTTAATGGACAAGACCGGCTCAAAGGGTCCTGTGGGGTCAGCCAGGAAGCATGTTCTGACAGGAAATACTGTACAGATATACATGTACACACACACACACACACACAGAAACAATGGTGCTGTTTCAGCACTTTAAATTCATTACGTTCACAAATGACTGACAAATAAACACATCCCTGACTAAAGTGGTTTAATACACACATTTGAACAGAATTGGTGTTGTTTTTTTGTTTAGTTTTTTTTTTTTGGGGGGGGGGGGGCCTGCCTTTGATCTCATAAGACTGTATTGGGCATGACCAATACCAACTACGTTGCTGTAAGCATTATATTGTCTTTTTTTTTTTTTTAAATCTACATTAGGAAAACTCTTCCACTATGAAGAACATACCATCATATGCATTGAAGTCTAAGTAAAATTTTTTACGCAACCACAACAGAATCCATCCATCATCATAGCCCTCAGTTTACTTTTACAATACTGCAATCTAGGGGTTGGGCATTTAAGGACAAAAATGTATAGTGTTTTTGAGAACTGACGCAATATCACAAAACAAAATACAGCGATATGATTTTTTTAAATATTTTCTTACACCCCTATTATTGACTGGGAAGTAATTTCGGCCTCATGAATGACCCAGGGTTGCAGAACTGTCAAATTGAGATTCAGTAACAAATACGAGGAACATGTTTATCTGAGTATAATTACAGTGTGTTCAAAGAAATTATAATGAGTCAGAAACGAGAAGCCAAATGTGTACACTCCTGGAAGTAAATCAAGTAACAAAGGAACCACAGCTCAGACTAAATTTCACTCTGCGATAGATAAGGACTGTGACACTCTTCCTCTGTGACACTACTGTACTTATTCACATTCTGGATGATGAAAAATTAGGTGTGAATCAAAAAGACATGAGAAGTTAAGAACATGAGTTTTTGTGTCAAGCAGGACTGGATGATCAATAGTTCCTTCAGTTATGGAAAGTCTGGCATTTTCTAGAATTTTTCATCCTATTCTACCTTACAGTAACATAAAAGATTTCAAATTCAATTTCAGTAGTTTCGAGCTCAACAACTGTTTTGCTGGTTACACGCGACAAGGCAATATCACCCAACACAGCCACAAGATAATGCTACCAAATACGCTGCAAACTCGTGCTTTGCTGTCACGTTTCGGTCAGTCCCCGTATCAAGAGCCGTGTCAATCGGGTTGAGAGGGAAATTGTGTTTTGGGACTCTGTGGGGATAATCTTTTGTTGACATTTGGATTTGGGTTTTTCAAAAGGTCATTTTATGGTCAAAACAAGGGTCAGATGAAGGCTGTCCTCCTTCTGTGCTCCCCTCAATCCGTCTGTAATCTGCTGCGTGTGTGGTTCTGGCTCTGTGCGAGCGTGAGCTACATAGAAGAAGAGAGGGGCACAAAGAGACAATGAAAGGGCCACAGTGTTGTGTAACACCCAGCATGCTGGGAAATCCTAGGAGCAAATGAGTCACTTTTGCAGAGATGAATGTTGACAGCGGAATGCTAAATGTGAAATCAGGCTGCAACTGTTTGTTTGGGCATAGTTTACACAAACAATACACAAAGCTATGATAATTGTGCATGCTGTTTATTGGATGCGCTTTGGCTTTAATCAACAACTGCTTAAAACGTGCACAGTTTGATGGATGCTGACAGGTCTCAAGTGCAAGGTGGGCAAGAGGAGGAAAGTAAGAGAGGAAGGACAAGCACAGAAAGGACAGGGTAAAATATGAGGTCAATGTGCTGAATCCTGCAATCCCTGCTCCCCACTAAATCACAGCATCACAGGACGCACACACGCACACACATACACAGTATTAAAGCCATTGCCCTAGGTGATGTACTTCTGAAAACCGCACTGGCTTGTACAGCCAGAGGCCAATGGCCACAAAGTGAATTTCATGGTAATGGCAGCGAAGCTTTTAGAGAAGACTCCCAAATGCTGGGAAAGTCCTCCATATATCTGGCAACTTATGTCACCGCTGGCAGAGAGCGAGTCACTTGCTTTGCCATCCACCACAGAGCCAAATATCTCCACACACACACACACACACACACACACACACACACCATCACAATTTATTAAATTCAGTACTTAATTGTAAAATCTTGTATTTCTTTCAGCAGGTGAAATAAACTGAGGGAGAGTTTACTGGTTTTCAAGGAAAATCAATCATGGGACTCAATTTTCTGACTGTGACCATAGAGGAGTGATTTACCGTATATTCTACCTCGAACTAGAACAATGTCACATGTTCCAATACTTTGAAAAACAGATGAAATGGCTCTAAAATTGGCAGATATTTAGTTGACTTTTGCATTTGTGAGTTTAATGACATTCGTTCAGGCACAGTGGATTCTTGCAAATGGAATTAGGAGGAGCTAGAGGAACCAGATTTTATTCACAGATTATCTGTCACATGTACTACTGTCAGGATAAAGCGAAAGTTTCAACAAATATGACAAAAAATTATTTTTGTTAGGTTACCTACTGCAGCTTTAAACCAGCTAGATTTATGTGAGTCTGTCCCCGGTGTGTCTGTTGAGGAATACAGCATGTATTGCTATAGGGAAGCACACTGAATGAAGATTGGAAAACTGGCACTTAATGAATCGTTTAACCTAGGCTTTAACTCAGTCCTTCAGACGGAGCGTTTAACCACAGACAGGAGACCACTTTGAGCCCATGAGGCAGACATCCTGGCTAAGGCCGTCGGGATCTTACCAGTAGCAGGGGTAGTTAAAAATACAGCCTGTTCTAAATAAATTAATTTATTCATTTAAGAAATGTTCTTTCTGAGTCACTATCTACATCATTGATTTTGTGCCCTCTGTGCACCCGTGATCTACAGTTCCTCACTACTGCATGACTACTGTGTTGACAGTTACAAACAATATTATTAAATGTTATTCAATCCAATCAAAACCGTATGTGAGTGAAATCAATTGGGAGGAAATTGAATGAGTCACTCCATTTGCTGCCCACATGCCACAGCGATGTTAATATATTCCAAATGTATTTCTCTCCCCTACAGTTTCTTACAGCTCGCATATGACTGTACATCTGAGCACTCAATCTGCCACAGCCCTGGAGAGGAAAGCTTTCCTACACTGAGTGATGCTTTTCATTAAACTCTACAGGAACCCTGTCGCCTGCCTGTCGGGCCAGTCCATATCCAGGTCATCAATAATGATTTCAACAACGCCAGTGTGTTGCCATTTGGTCATGTTTGGGATGGTCTGTGTTTCTGAACTTTGGTGAAAGCGGTTTGAAGAAGTCGTCATTTTAAACACATTTTTCAGTTGATCTTGCTCACATGGCGACAAAAGCTTCAGAAAACAAAAACAGTAAAAGCCAACACTGACAATGGTGTATATACAAAACATGTGTTTCTTGAAAGCCGCCATCCACTCAAAAATGTGTTTTGCTTGTAGTTGCTTCACTCGGATGTTTGAGCTCCCCTGTGCAGAATTTTGTATGTGCAGTTTTGAAACTAGAATGTTGTTTTCAAATTCATCTGCTGAAGTTTCTCTGTGCTCACCATAAAGTTGAACAACTGTACGTACTAGCAGGATTTTGTGACATCATAAGGTTTGGAAGCAAAAAATATCTGCAAATGAATAGATCCTGCTTTATAATGAAGGAGAAGGTGTTTCATGACTTAAACAGCTACAAGTGTGGGGGTCCTAAAGCGAGCCTGTGTAACGTTTGCTGTACTGCAGCCATTGTGGCTAGAGGTGGCTATTATGGCACAATGGTAAATGCTAAAAGGTAGACTTACAGTAAAAGGAATAAAGAAGAGTCAACAAGTCAATGAAGTGACTAATGTCAGTTACATAGTGAAATCCATGTAAGGTTCATAAACATTGGCTAACATTAGCCACCAGAAACTACTGGTACCATACCAGACCAGGTAAAGCTGTAGCAGCAGACCCTGAGAGTACTGAAATGAAAAACTTGTAAGAGAACGTTGTGTTTCTTCTTGCTTTAATGTGACTGCTATAGCTGAAGAAGACACCGCAATCAAGCAGCTAAACCAACACATCACAGTACACCGGCTGTAGGGTACATTACAGCTGGATAGTAGCGCTCTGTTAATTTATTGGATCAGTAGGTCACTGCCATCTTGTGGGAGGAAGGCGATTTCACATCAGGTTTGATTTGTTTTTGCATACAGGTTTTACTTTATAAGCAAAGCTGGACCTGAGTCCTGGTTTCTAACTGTTAGGCCAGACCACCATTGAAAATCGGTTGTATTCAGATAATTCCATTTTTGGTCTGTGTTTAGTGATTGAATTCATCATCCAGATTTCTTTTTTAAAGTGTATGTATATTTATGTTTCCTAGACACAGTGCATGACTAAACAGGGTATAATATTAGTTTCATCTCATATATTTAACTGACCCATGTGAACACTGCTACAGCTCATCCTTTGGATTTAAGACATGGAGTATAAGTAGCTGATATTAAGGGATGATATAGCACATACACAGTCTGTATGTGGACCCGCTGTTTAACGGTGGAGCCAGATGCAAAAACATAGAGAAGGCTCAGTGGAAACTATTGCTCAATGTACCTCTTCCAAACAAAATTTATACTGCTCATAAAATGCTGTTTTTGCCAATGTCTTCTCATCTCAAGCCCAACAAGATCTTAAACGGTAAGAAAACATAGTTATTGCATAATGTTTATTTATTCATGACAGCACAGTCTTGACTAAAATGCATCTGTTTACATAGTGGTCCATAAACCAAAGACATAAACTCACTAGTAAAAGCAGTCCAAGAGACTGGATGACTAAAAAAATAGCTTGGCTAATGTCCCTTTCTCTGTCCATTTGCTTTCCTCATCAGTGCACCTTTTTTAAAGTCTCAATCACAGTTTTACTGGCTAATACCTGCTTCATTTTATTTTACTGTTATACTCATAATCTCTCTCTTCTTCTCTCCTGACTTAACTTGCCACTTTTACAATACATACGCTCTTTCTCTCACATTTGTCCAGATAAAATAAAAATCTCTCTTGGCTCACTCTTGGCTCACTCTCCCTCTCCTGTGCATTTGATCTTCTTGTCTTTCAGAACTCCCTGCTCTCTGACCTCTCTGCGTAACCCATGTGCTCTATTAGCAGTAGATGTGGCAACCGTATCACTATTGCAAAACATGTCATTTGTCTCACATGATTTGTCAAGTAGCAGCAGGTCACTGGACTCAGGCAGCCCTGTTATACCTCCCCTGCTTTAGGATCCATAAGAGGTATTCTTTAAGGCAGTTTGGTCCTGGAGGGTCCAATAAAGGCAGTTTATCTGGGCCTGGTTGGTCGTTATTCTGCAGCGTCCTCTTGCAGTAGCACAGACAGTGGTACCGGACACTGGCGTCCAGAAGACTCCATATCATTCGCGCCATCATTGGCTAGAGGTCACCAGCCATTTACTCTTATTTTAAGTACCTTTGGTGTACTTCCAGGTGGGCTTCTGGGCTGCTGGGTTACCTTTTGTTGGAGGAACGAACCTGGTGTCTCATCCAACCAGTTGGTGCTGTTGGAGAGGGTGGAGAGGGAGAAAATCAGACAAAGAGGTGGAGAGACAGATTATGATTTTGTCTTGCTGCGTGTACTGGTTCTCCAATTTCTGCACCAGACAGACTCAGCTGTAACCTTTGACACTCACAGCGTGCTTCACCTGGTTGTCTTGTGTTACTGGCGCTGCTACCAAAAGAAGACTGGAAGTTATGGATGGTCTCTTGAAGGATCTGCCTTTCTCGGCCCTGACAACAGCAGACAGTGGTCATTAGAAACCAGTTAACATACTCAGGCAAAGATGATGCTATACGTCCACATGTTGTGTCCATCTGGCATCCGTAAGTTCTTCCTTTTAGCAATTTCCATCCATGTTCAAAGTTATCCCACTTATCGCTGCTGGCTCACAACAATTTACTATGACATAATGGTGGGTTTTACTGTGGAAAACTGCAAGTGGAAAAAAAACTATACTATAAGTCCAGAGTTCCCTGGAAACACACCACTGGAAGCTTAATATATGTTTAACCAAATGCACCTTTCCAGCATTGAGCTCTGATATGGCAGCCAGGATCTGTTGTCTAGGTCCGTCCGTTTTAATGCCCAGCTCCTTCAGGTCTCCATCTGTTAGAGTCAGGAACGCCTCCATGTCCACCTAGAAGAATAGAAAAAAGAAACAGAAAACATCGAAATACTGTGTGAAACATGTGCAGTACATTAAACATACCATTTTCTAGGTTTAATATAAGTAGAGAACTGTACAGTCCATGTAGTCCTTTCAGGCTCTGCAGTTATTAGAATGCAGTTTCTTTCAGGTTGAGAACTTATTGCTCAGAGCATTTTGAAAAAAGGGAAAAAAAACTTTATATTTGAAGGGAAATGTTTTGGAATGACATAAAAGATGGAATACCTCCTGTTCCTCAAATATGGGCTGGTATTTCTCGAGGGACAGTTTCTTCAATATGCTAGACAGCTCATCTGAAAAACACAAACACAACATATAATATGATCTGAGGAAAAGTGATTCTACAGTGAGGTAGCTGAAATTTGAATGGTACACAATCCTGTACTGGTTAAACGGTGGTATGACATTGTAAAGCGCTACAAAGTTATAAATGTGCAACACTTCCATCATCATCCAATCATGGAAGCAAGTTATCAACTGGTCTATAAAAATGTGCTGAATAAATGTGTAATTAATGCTTGTGCAACGGCAAAAAACTGGTGGCATACAAAACAATGATTTCAGTTTATGCTGAATTCAACATTTTATCACCTTCATCAGTTATGGTTCCACTGCTGGAGCCGCCACTGCTCTTGGAGCGAGGATGGGAAGAGGCCGAGGACAGAGAGTCTCCCTGCCCAGTAGGAAGCTTGGGTGTTGGGGAAGGAGATGGAGTCAGAGTGGGCGACGTGCTCTTGGAGGTGGAGGAATTACCTGACTGAGGTCTCTTCTTCAACTCCATCTTCTACAAAGGAATAAAGGTGGGCGGTAGCACCAGTTCACTTACATGATAGAAGGCACTTTGGCTGTTTTACAAGAAGTAAAGACAGAAAGGAAACAAAATACTGACTCTTCTTGAGTGGATGTCAGAAGCAACCAGGCTCGGGTGGGAGTGGATGTCAGGTAGGCTAATGTCAGGCAGCGGTAGGCCGTGTGCTGAGGGTGGCAGTGAGGGTTGGCTCTGCGTCTGGCTGTGCTGTTTCTCTGGAGGTTGAGCCTTCACATCTATCAGGCCTGCTGCTCGCTTCCTTTGGGCTGCTATCTGGGAGAGAACACTGTCTGCACTGCCCCCTGGTGGAATAAAGGAGAGTTTGTAATCTGGTTGCTAGTATCCCCATTGTGTCAGGGTATGGTTGGATTTGTCTGGATTTGTGTAAACCTGAACGGTTGTGGGAGTCCCGGTTGATCCCTGCCACTCCATTAGAGCCTCCTGAGGAGTGGGGGGAGTGGTAGTGGCCAGAGTTTGACGGGGAAGAGGAGGAGGGCCCCTTTGGGATGCTGGGAAACTTAATGGACCTGCTAACCACACGACTGATAGAGGTCTGGCAAATAGAGACGGAAAAGATAGGAAAAGATGTATGAATGATGAAAGGAACACAGACAAGACCAGCAACACCCCTGAACAAACACTCACAATATCTGAGTTCCCACTGCTGTTCAGCTTCCTTTGGGGTGGCATGGGAAGGCGAGGTGCTTCGCTCTTTCCCTCCCTGAGGAGACGCGAACGGTCCGAGTTCCACGGTTCAAAGTTGGACGGAGGCAGGAAGGGAGGGATCACCGCTTTTAGCTTGTCATTGGGCAGCCGGGTCAAGGGTGCACCACTTCTGAGCTATAGGAGATGGAAAACAAATATAATTACAACACTACTAATAATAATAATCCGAAACTTTATTTAGCACTCACTGACACAGTTAAAGAGTGCAAACCATAAACACTTAATACAGTAAAAGATTATCATACAAACATAAAAACCCACAGCAAAAGAGCAATCGCTTTGAAACAGGCTGTTTCATGCTAACTTGCTAACTGACATCAGATAAGGTAAATCATTCTAATCACAACACCGTCCAGGCTTGAAAAGAAGTACAAAGAAACACAGTTGACATCAAATAAAGACTCCTACCATCGTGGTTATAAGAAAATCCTCCTTTTCTGAGGAAGTCCTGCAAAGACCTGAAAAAGGAACATAAGTCACATTTACGCATTCCCTCCACCACATCTTATAACACAAAACTTCTGCATGACTGAATGTAAGCAACAACATATACATATGCAAATTCAGTCCCACTCTGTTGACCAGTGTCTGAACAATACTGCCGACAATCAAGAACAGCAGCTTCCTCTGGAGCCACAAAAGGCTTTACTTTTCTTCCAAATATACAGTAGCCCACCCTAAAACCTCTAAACAGACTTTAATGTGTTAGAGAATGCAGTAGTTGTGCTCTAAAAATGCAGATGAATCAATGTTATCACTGTGTCTCACCAGTATCTTTGCTCTTGACAGCCCAAGCAGTGCTGATGTCATTCCCTCCCAGGGCCGGAGTTGGTGCCAGCGCCCCATTAGACACGACAGCAGGCTTCCTATTCGCCTTCATGGTGGCATCTAATGACGTTTCAGCATCGTCTGGAAATGGAGCCAGCCGGTTGGACGAAAGGCCGTGCCTCAGGGTGTGAGTCAGCTTGAGCCGTCGGAACCGATTTGACATCCGACTCCACCAGGACTGTAAGGGAGTGAAGTCAAACATGCATCATTATAGATTTTATGTATTCCACTCATTATTATTACATCATAGATAAAAGATACATTTGAATTTAATAAGAATTTATCAGTACTACATGGTATGGATTTTTCTTCATACCTACAGCTCGAAGTAATATGCTGTTTAACATAATATAAAGTATCAGGACTTTACCTTGAGGCCTCCCTTGTCGTCAGGTGGCACAGGGACATTGTTAAGGGACTGGCGGCTTTTGGAGCGAGTCATTAAGGCTCTGCCACGGTGCTTCGACTTGTCCTTGTCTACTTGCATACACACTGATGCTAACAGACGCACCAACTCAGTGTCTAAGAAAATCCAAAGCAGACAGAGACAAGAATTAAGGATTCACTGAGATCGCCTGAAATGGACTGAGTCAAGTGCTGCTGTCTATTTTTTGAGAAAACATAAAAAGCTAATTAGTCATAACTTGATTAAATGAATTATTATGAGTTAATATTACAAAATCGTAAGTACCTCTACCCGTTATCTGTAAGTTGATAGGTACTTATAAAAGACCAATATCTGCTATCATTCTTTTCAAGAAGCAACTGCTATTTTCACAAACAGTGGAAACTTGATTTTAGTCATCTTTTATTACACTATATTAGCACAGAATTGTTTGCGCAGCCTGAGCACATTTACCCTAAAGGCTGTAAAACAAAGTGATGATATTGGGGGGTACCTGGGTCGTTCAGCAACATAACCAAATCAAAGGCTGTGTATCCATTCTTAGCTCGAAGGTTGACATCAGCTCCTTGACTCAACAGGTACTTGACAATGTCTTTATTACTGGGAGGAGGGAGAGAGAGAAACAAGCCTACAACATTACATTATCAAATGACTTCATACTCAGATTTCCTGACTTCATTGATTTGATTTGTAGACCGACTACATCAACAAGTTTACCACAATAAACCAGCGGCTCTGTCTTACCCATGATAGGTGGCCTGCATTAAAGCCGTCCACCCGTGGACACCATCTTGTTTGTCTATGTCCGCATTCTTCTCCACCATCAGCTGCACCACCTCTAACTGACCGCTCACTGCTGCCATCATGAGAGGTGACGCTCCCTCCTGATTGGATGAATTCACCTGCGTAGGATCCTCCTCTAAGATCTCTTTGACTAGCTGGGAATTTCCTGAGTCAACATACGCACACATACAGAATATGGATACAAAAATATGCAAACATATGGACTCGATTGTGTTTTTTATTTCAGTGTAATACCCTGTTTATCTTACAGACAAGACACAGTTTATAGTTTTGCTACTTCTTTAGTATTCAGTTTAACTCACCCAACTTGAGGGCACTGAACACATCTGGTCTTCTTCTCTCATCATCTGTGAAGAAAAGAGCAAGCGTGAGAACAGAAGGGAGTTCTGATATACTCTGAAATAGTCCTACTTGGCCAGAGTCCACATAGCTCAGCATTATCTGTTAGTGTGGGGGGGTTATGTAAATAAACTTACTGCAGAGTTCACCACTCACACAAATAACAAAGTGTAAAGATTAAAGAAAGAAGACACTACATTAAAAACATTCTGCTGTAGCTGAAACACTTTTTCGACCCAGAGTATTGTCTGCAGGTATTCCTTTCAGGCTGCATACAGCCTAACAATAGTTTACCATTAAGGTAGGACAGCCTGAGATTGAGAGGTGATACACCACAAAGAACTTGCTGCTTCTCCATACACTCATTGCTTTGAGCACAAGGTAATAACTGAAGGGGACTCAGATGAGTGTATCATTTTTATAATACAGATCTCCTCGCATTTGGACTACGGTGACTGGAAAGAGAACATTCACAGAGTCTTAAGTAATATATTCAACCTGAAACTAAATTAGTGAAGGGGAAAAAACAGGATTTTGAAAAATGAGGGGGACACGTCACTCCCATCCCCAGTGGCTAGTAATGCTTTGGCTCTTTTTCTTGATATCGTTTCCCCAGTCAGAGCTTTAAAAAGGCCATGCAGGAAACCTGAGCTAAAACCTGAACTGGTGAGAACAGCTATTAAAGATCAAAGAGGTTGAGAGCTGCCACTGTTGGTTTCACTCTCACATCAGTGTTAATTGCAGTGCAGGGCAGCTGGATTCTAGTTGTGGCAAGACACAGAGAAGCTGAGATAGGTTGTCATTTCTGCCAACAAGGTAGAGACAGATCTACATGCACTGTTAATCTGTAAAAAGATACTAGAAAACATGTTGTATGGCAAAATAAATCTAAAATACCAAGAACACTTTCTCTAAAAAAAACAACAAAACCCTTTAAAATCAAATATTTAGGGAAAAAAACTGATATTCATCGAAACAACAACAAATACCAGAGCCAGAAAAAAGCACACAGAACAGCACATGAAACCGGAGTCCTTCAAAATCTATAAAAGAAATCTCTTTACGTCTATAATTCTTTCCATTACAGTCGACTGTTAAACTATAGCTTATCTTATATAAAGTAACATACATATACGTATATTACTTTATTCATTGGTTTCACAACTATTTATTTCTCATTCATTATATTACATGTATTTGTATTATATAATACTGTGTAGTATAATATGCTGTAGCTGTATTGTGTTTTTTGTGTAATAATGGACAAACCATTTGTTGGCCTTTTACTTACATTCTGAATGATTGCACTTTCATTGTAAATCTTGTACAACATTCTTCAACATTACTGTACTTCATCATCTTGAGGCCGATAAAGACTTACCTGTCTGGGGCCGGACAGTGGTGATGGAGTCCAGATAGGCCTTGATGTCTCTCTGTTTGAGCTGCATAGCTAGTTCAAAGGCCGTCTTGGACAGAACATTGACTCGGTCTGGGTCAGCTCCACGCTCCACCAGCTGCTGAGCCACAGCCACCTTCAAAACACACACGACTTTATTTGTCAGCTGCTTCAGAAACTCAAAACAAAGAAGACTCTGTTTCCCTTCCAGTCATAACTCATAACAGTCATAACATTTGTGCTGCAACTGCGTTTTAAATAAACTCACAAAAACATTTTAAGTGGCACATTCCATAAAATGTCATACAAACATGACACCCAAACAATACCCAGAATGTATTATCCGTCTATCTATCCACTCATCCATTGACCCCACCTTCCCACTGAGGGTGGCCACCATCAGTGGTCCCCAACCAGTGGTCTTCTGGGAAAAGTTGACATCAGAGCCCCACTCTAGCAGCAGGCGCACCGCAGCCTCGTGGCCATGCTGAGATGCCACCATCAGGGCTATGATGTCCATAAACTCTCTGCCGCCGCCTCCTACTGGACAGCCTTCGCCACTTCCAAAACCAGCAGTGCTACGGAAAAAGAGGGAGAGAGGCACTCCCATTTTACAGACTAAAGACAACATTCAAAGAATATCTATATACGAAGTGACTTTTAGTCTAGGAGAACCATTAAAAACAAAAAAGGTAAAGAACCTGCAGCTGTTGTTGTTGTTGCCGTTAGAGACGGCCTCCGCAGCAACAGCCAGGTGATCATAGTCATCAACATAGGCCCCACTCTCAAGGAGCAGCTTGACAACATGAGTGTGTCCCCCACGGGCCGCCATAGTCAGGACACTCGCCCCGAGCCTGTTCCGTCCATTAATCTCTGCCCCGTTCTCCAACAGGATGTGGGCAACAGTCAGGTGACCGAACCTGGGGGGAGAATTAGAGACACAAAAGATGAGAAGGAGAGTGGGATTTAAGTGTCTCTTTTCTCCAGCAGATGCATTAAGGAACTCTTCTCTGAGCTGAATCAGCTGTCAGAAGGTGGAGGTGGTATGTTCCATGCCTAGCACACTTTATTAATTCCCATGGGGGAAATGCCCCCGCACGTTTATGACAACAGGTAATACATAGTAACTTATGTCTTTTAACAGAAATTTGGGCATCTGGTAGAAATTTGCAAAAACATGCAAGCTCTTCACAGAAAGGTGACTGCTGCTCACGTTGTCCATCGTGTTGGAAGCCAAGGCTCCCCGTGTTTGAATTATCACTATCAATGTTAGTAGATTATTTGTGAGATTTATGGAACATTTTAAATCCAACTTGTCAAATCCCAGATCAAAAGTACAAACCAGTGACTGTCAACACAGACTCTTCCCCTCTTTCAGCTCAGTCCCAGGTCCTGTACTGCACAACAATCATCATGATACAAATTTAAATTATGCTCAAGTTTTAGACAAATGTATGAAAACTGCACACCAATATGACACCAAGGCAAAGGCATATAAACAATCAACTTAAACAGAGAAATGATTTCTCAAAGGTTATTTGTCAAAGTTTCAGAACAATGAGTTACAATATTTTGATTAAATCGACTTTAATATGCCCTTTGTTGAAACCATGGCGCTGAGAAATATGATTTAATGATTCAAAATGAACAGATTGTTAATATATGTCGCTACACCAAACTCCATGAAAGAATCTGGCAATTTCTTAATAAATGTCCATGGAACAGATCATTGTTTAACATGTTTCTATGGGACGGATTGTAGAGTGGTTTCTGACTATTCCTACGCTGTACAGTTCAGTAATTCACCATCACCGACACAGAGTGACACATAAAACAGGCAGATTTTTGAGTGGGGTTTGGTGCGTCCTGGTCTTCATTAACACGCAGTGAGCTACAGCCCGCAGCCCCACCTAGCAGCCTGCATCAGCGGGGTCCAGCCGTAGTTGTTGCGGCTGTCCACCGAGGCTCCCTTTCGTAGCAAGAACCGGACCAGGTTCTCATGACCGCTGGCCGACGCAAACTGCAGGGCGGTGTTCCCCTCCTCGTCCGTGCAGTCCACCGGTACCAGAGACAACATGTCCGCGATGTTGCACTCCGACCCAGCTTCTGACCGCAGCCTGCTCTGCCGTCCGGACTCTTTCGGGGCTCCGGGCTCCAGGATCCCCCGAGCGGTTTCATAGTCCCCCTCGTCGCAGGCACGAAACAGCAGCAGCGAATTAGCGGGGACACCGAAATTCATCTCCTCAGTTAGCGTTAAAGTGTTCCTCCGTCTCCATTTAACTCCGGTTGCCTTCAACGACGATAAGGGACAACTTTTCCTCTGTCAGTCGGCGGCGGCCTGTGTTGGGAAACCATGACGCACAGTAAAATAAAGTTTAACCTACAAGTTAAGGACTTCTATTCTTCTTCCCAAACACTACACTGTGTAAATAATCTTTTTCTTTAAAACACTAAAGGGATATCTTTACGGGTTTCAACAAAACAACTTTCTGGCAGGCAGCCGGTCCGACCCCGGTTCCGTTACGACCCCGGTTCCGTTACTTGTTCAGGAATCTGACCAGCAGCAGTGCCTCTACAACACGACACACGACTTCCGCTTTCCCCTTTCAAAAGAAAACCCTATGTATTTTATGCCTGTGCATTGCTACTCGGTTATTTGCTGAGGAGTTATTTAGTGAGCACGGTATTTAGGGTTTGGGGAGAGCTTGCTTACTGCTTTTACATTTTCCCAGTCGGTGTCTTTGAAAAGCGCCAAATGTGACAATTTCCTAGCAAGCAATTCGTCTCACGTTTTAATGTGAAATTGAATCAACCTTTGACTTTACAAAATGACTCATCTTTCCATTGTTACATGCAATAAATAATCAGATTCTTTATTCTTAAAGGTTCCTTCAAATATCAGTAATGCAACATTCATAATATACACTTTTTTACTATATCTGAGACTAATAGAATATCTGAAATATTGATTGATGGTGAGTGTTATCTGCCCTCAAGTAGTCACCAAAGTTAGTTTTGTATTTTTCATTAGCTTTTATTTTTTATTTCTGTTTTCAATCAAGTTTAGTTTAAGTTAGTTTCCTCAGTGGATTTAGTTTTAGTATAGTTTTTATTAGTTGAATTATTCTTATTTAAAAAAAAATGGGAATAAGTATTACAATCATATACTGTCAATGATTACAATACATACATTATTTTGAAAATGTTTTCCAGATGTAACTGTATGTTATGTGTACCTTGACGCTCCTCTGGTGGAGCCGGCAGTTTTTGAGCGTTGAGGACGCTTCACTCCCATCCGGTGGTCACAAATATGAACTAACGGTACAGCTCTCCATCTCCATGTGTCAAATCTGGTATTAATAATAATCATGCTAGCAAGTAGCTTATCTTGTCATACATAAAATTGTCAAACGATATGACCCTGTATGCCATCTTATTTGATTAATTTAAATACATCTCTGCAATAAAGGCTATTTAGTATTTTTTTTATTTTTATGACCACCCCTATTTACACAAGTGATGGTGATTATAAGAAAAGACAGACTTGAAGAAATTCACTTGCTACAGCAGCTCCAGGTGCAACACAACAGATAACAAATTACACATTAAATAAAAACAGAATAGGAAAAAACACAAGATTAATAAAAATAGAATAAGAGTTGTATATACACTATATACAGCTTTTATACAGATGTGATTGATATGGAATTGCACAGGTTACAGCAGGAGGTATTGGCATGGTATAAAATAAATGATTGCACAGAACGAAAAGCAATATATAAATATATATATATATATATATATATATATAAATATAAAGAGAACAATCTGTTTTATGTTTTTATTTATTTGTTTCATGTTTTGGTCAAATGTCTGCATCTCCTCTTTCTCTCTTTCTGTAGTGGCCACAGTTAGAACCTACAGTGCCTCATTCAGTCCACTAGGTGTCGCTGTTGATTATGTGGTTAAAACACTACAGAAGAAGGTTGAGTAACCCGGATGAGCAGTACATAAAGAGGGAACGGGCCTCCGCTCATCCTTTTTCGTGAAGAGCTAACCACGTTGGTGGTATCTGTTCCTGGCTCACCGCTGTTCGTCTGAATTTCTTCCGAATAAGTCGGTCAGGAGTATTCACAATGGTATGTACTGTTCTAATATAACTGGTACTATGTCGTACCGAGCATACTTTAAACTTCTTTAGTAATTATATAGCTATATAGCTTCACCTGCACGTTAAAACTCCACTTGCTAACAGCGACAGCTAGTGTCGCTTGAAGCAGACGTCCCGCCACAAATGATTAACTAACCGGCTTCTTGAGGAATAAACTTTGTACTGACTGACCAATAACCCATCAATACGGGAGACGAAGTATTTACCAAATTTTGAAGACTTCTTTCCAATTAAACAAGTATTTAAATACACAGCAGCGTTTGACGTTTAAGCTTTTGGATACAAGCTGGCTAACCTCGCTTCCATGCTCGTGTATTAGAGACTTTATCGTTAAAGTGTTGATAGTTTGAAGACTTACAGCTCTAAAACTTAAAGTAGGACGTTATGATGGACAGGATAAGTCTACCAGTGGGTCAGACAGTAACTTGGTATATTTTTCAAACGAGCATCGGGACAATAGACACCTGACCACCAATAGCTGACTGACGAGCTTATTTGCTGTATAACTTGAGGCTACTTTCAACTAGACAAGTTTACAAACTGAGAATTTATAATCCTTAAACCTAGACAGCGTTAACTACAGTAAACACATTCACTTCCTGGGTAATTTTAATATTAATTGAAATTATTATCCACGTGCTAGTTAGCCGGTGCTGCGTTTAGGTGCTCCACGTAAATCTCCAGTTTGTTTGAAGGCAAAAACAGTTTCAAGCAGTAACTGGTATCCTGTAATTTCAAATATAAAGGTGCAACTATAATGAATAAAACAGATTTCATAGCGAATATAGTTAAACCTCATTAAACTAATATTTTTGAAGTCTTAATAGAAAACATACACTGATGCAGCGGATCTAAGCTAAGACTGTCATATTGTCATTGTGTTGTAATCCTATGTTGTCTACAATCCTGTGAATGTACTATTGGTGGCATGTCCAGTGTTTTAATAACTTGTTTCCACACATGCAGGCTTTCAAGGACACTGGTAAGGCACCTGTTGAGACCGAGGTCGCCATTCACCGCATCCGCATCACCCTCACCAGCCGCAACGTCAAATCTCTGGAGAAGGGTAAGAAGGCTCCTAATAATTGGTGATGATAATGGAACGTTGACCTGAGCAATGAGGATAAAATTTCCATCTGATAACCCCTGACGACTGTATACGCTATTCTGAGCCATGGCTTTGAAAAGTGTAACAAAGTGATTGCTGGTTGCTTGTGTTTTAAAGTTGAGTCTCTTTATTATTCCCAGTGTGCGCAGACTTGATCCGTGGGGCCAAGGAGAAGAACCTGAAGGTGAAGGGACCCGTCCGCATGCCAACCAAGGTATTGAAATACAGGCTAGACATTCTTTTATTACATTGATATAAGACATTTGTCTGTGGATAGGAACAGACAGGAACTGAGTTAAATGGTTAAGTGGCATTGAAGTGGACTATCAAAAGCTCCTAATTCAAATACTCTAGAATGTTAGCAGAGGTGTGCACAAAATGTTGGCTGTTATACCACTATATGTTATACTGGGCTTCTTTATTGCACAGGAAGAGCACAGACGCAGTGTGACTGACATTACAACCAGTTTAGATTGGGTTTTGTGTATTCCTAATTTTACCAAACTAAAATCTGCTGTCTGTCCCCTCCAGACTCTGCGCATCACCACCAGAAAAACTCCCTGTGGTGAGGGATCCAAAACCTGGGATCGCTTCCAGATGAGGATCCACAAGCGCCTGATTGATCTGCACAGCCCATCTGAGATCGTCAAGCAGATCACCTCCATCAGCATTGAACCAGGTGTAGAGGTTGAAGTTACCATCGCTGACGCATAAATGGTGCAGATGATTCAATAAAGAAACGAATAAGGAAACTGATGAGCTGTTATTGACTGGGCTCTTAATGTGTGTGTGTGTGTGATGGGATCTAAAAATGTACCAGCAACAAGTAAATGTCTTAATTTGTAACTGCATTGAACCTGTAGGGAGTTGAGGGAACATTGTTTAAGTGTCATTTACAGCAGTTGTACTTCATGTGAGTTCTGATGAAGCAACTAAAGGGCTGGGGAATCAGTTTGACACTTCTGAAATCATTCAGGATGATAACTGAAGCACTCAGGGAGACTGACTCCTAACAAACATTAACCTTCTGAGAGCTTTTAAGTTAACACAATGGAGAGAAATGATCTCGCTTGGAGCTTTTCAACTTTAATCTACTTTAATCCACAGTTTTGTTTTAATCAAGTAAAGTTTAAAAGATTTATCTCAAATAGTAA
>NW_023339650.1:5761525-5772235 GCF_004916995.1 Morone saxatilis
TTTTTTTTTTTTTTTGCAAAGCCACTTGTTTCATACTGAATAACTCAAATCTTTTACAAACCCTCTTGTTTTATCTAAAGATAAAATTACTGAACACATTCTTGCAAACGACTGTAGAAGACATATATTGTGTAGATTATTTTTTTTTGTCATGCAGAAAGAATGAGAAATACTCTAGAGACCCATTTGTCAAGTGACAAATAATACTGAATCCTAAAACCGACACCAAGAGAGACTAATGTCTGTTACACAGCCATACCTAAATAACATTAGCTAAATTAGCCACCATAGGCTGCTGGTCATATATGAGACCTAGTAAGGTTGTAGCAGCAACTTGAGTATATGGAGTTAAACAAGGGTGTGTTTATATTTCTTATGACTTGAACTTTTCTAACAAGAATGTCATTTCTGCTTAGAAATGTAGGGTTAGGGCTTTATGGTCCCCCTTTATGGATTCAGTAATTCAGGGTTAGGATTAGAGTCTAGATTCTTCTTTGTCACATTGTCAGGTGGTCAAATACCTGATATTAATGTTATTCATCTTTATATTTATAATGTATACTCTCAAAAATAATTTACTTTGTGGCCTCTATATGACCCCAAATTTGTCTGGTTTGGGCAACAGTTCTTTTTCAAGAAAAGTGGTAATGTTGGCTTGTGAGACACCGTCTTGGGGCTGTTTAGCTGCCATTCTCAAGTGAAAATGACAGGAAAGAATTAAAAAGAAGCACAAATATCTTCTTATTTGGGATATTGTAATAGCATTAGGTGACAGATGGAAAACAAGTCTTGGGACTATCTGAGAATTTGTTTAAGAAAGGTTAACACCTCTCCTGTCTTAAAATGTCTTTCCTTTTTCAGTAGAAAACTGAAGTTTTTGGTTGATACAGCTGAATCTTTAATCCCTTATAATTTGTATTTGGAGTTCCTCAGATAATGTTCAGGGTTGAACTCTAAGCCGGTTGGGCATTGGTTGGGCATTGGTTGACCTTACACCTGCTTTCAATTAAAACTAATTGCAAGCTCCCTCTTGATTTTCAGTGGCAGAACATCAGCAGACCTACGTGTAGGTGAAATAAGTCATTTTTAAGGCCAAAACTTTCATGTGAACCATCTTCCAAAGAGACAGAGCTGTTAAATCTTCATTTGTGTGGAGAATATAGCACACTTGTTCAGTGCATAAAGTGAATTTGCAAATAAATTCAGACATTTTGGAGCTACCTTGCGTCAAGATGAGTACAGCTATTGATCTGACCAATGAAGAATGTGACCACATGCAGCCTGTTGACATGGACTTGACTGGTAATGCTTTTCCTGTCAGCACTTCATCCCAGCAGGTAAGTATTTTTCCTTTTTGTCAAACTTTTTATCTTATACTCCCAAGCTAGGTTAATTGTATCTTAATTTTTTTTAGTAACCAAGGATATCTGTTCAGATTTCCTATTAACTGTTCAAAAGGTCTGATGTGGTCGTCTCTGTCTGCAGAATGAAATGCCAGGTGGTGCTGAGCAGCAGACCATGAGAGTTTACCTCAGAGTCAGGCCCTTCTCTAAAGAGGAGCTCTATGACAACGAGGATCAGGTACAGATATCAAAACTGTCACCCAGTCCATCTAGTGCCCGGTACAGTAGCTAATAGTCAGGACGATACGCATGTCCAGTGGGGTTTCAACCCATAAAGGAATCTACAATGTTACAAAGAGCAAGTTGACCTGTAAAGAAGTTGAATATTACTCTGTAGCCTACTTTAAGCATTGCAATTTACACATACATCCACCAGTGTAAGGGATGTGCATGTCATTTGGGTGGGGGTGGAGGGATTGAGTATTATATCATTTTATAAAAATTGTGATGTTGAACTACCATGTTTCTACAGTAGCCCAAAACAGACAAACTCTCATTCACTAATAACATCAGACAAATAAATGTCCTTGGTTTTTATTCAGGCTGCCGATTTACCTCATTTTCTTCTCAGGATTGTGTAGTGATTGAAAACAGCCAGACAGTGACACTGAATGCACCAAAGGGTTCTGCCACCATGAAGAGCAGCGAGAAGGGCATTGGCATGTCACTCCACAAATTCTCCTTCTCAAAGGTTTGTTTTAGTACTGTTTACCTAGCTGCGTGTTAGAACTCCTCGCTCACATTTATTCCTAAAACATTCTGGATGAGATTTGTGCCATTTTTAGACAGAAACATGCATTCCTTTTCAACCCACAATCTTTCTGTTGGCTTTTTTTAGATTTTTGGACCAGAGAGGACACAGTCTGAGCTATTTGAAGACACTGTCAAAAGCCAAATGTCTGATTTCTTGGATGGGAAGAACGCACTGATATTCAGCTATGGTGTAACCAATGCTGGGAAAACGTACACAATCCAAGGTAAAGATGGAAACTCAAAAACAACAGTGTTGGTCTTCTGAAGATCTTCTGCCAGTCTTAAGCATAGTGCGAAATGTTTTTAGGAACTCCAAAAAAGCCGGGAATACTCCCTCGAGTGCTAGACGCCACCTTCCACTACATTGAAGGCCGTCAGTATGAGGGGATGGACCTGAAACCCTACCTCAGGAATGATGCACAATATCTGGATCCTGACCAAGTCAAGCAGGAAAGAAGTGCTAAAGCTGCCATTTTTGCTTCAGTAAAAGAAGTGAGTGAATTTTATATCCACTGTTTCTACAAGAAAAAATATTGCAGGAATGAAACGCTGCAACCATACTCTGCAGGTAAACAATTCTTTCCTCCCATCTAGGAGTGTGATCCTCTCAGAGCCAGTGGTGGTTCAGAGTCCTTGTCCTGTTCCACCTCCACTCTGTCATCCTCCTCTTTGTCCTACGATCAAACTGGTACCTCTCACTAATCCTACACACTGAACATATGCTGTCTTACATTTTAAAAACAGTGTAAGCTTTTAAGCTGTCTGAGTATGAACTCAGGCAGTATATTCTCTCTATATTCTTCTCCTTTAGTGTTGGCAAGCAACCCAACAGAAGCCGACAGCAGCCAGTTTGCTTTATGGGTGGCATTCTTTGAAATCTACAATGAGTGTGTGTATGATCTGCTTCAACCTTCCCTGTGCTCCAAGTCCAAGAAACGTGCTGCTCTTCGAGTATGTGATGATGGTGCTGGAAACGCTTACGTTAAAGGTGTGAGAATGTCTTTATTGGGCGTTCTTAAGTTGGTAGAAACATACCAGCAATAGTCTTTATGTTGCTCAAGGTTTAAATTAGTTTTCTGTTTTATCAATTTCAGATCTTAGGTGGATTAACATCCAGACCCTGGGCGAAGCCTCCAAACTACTACAGTTCGGAAACAAAAACAGAAGCGCTGCAGCCACAAAGATGAACCAGTCGTCTAGCAGAAGGCAAACTGTTCATTTCATCACCTCTTTACACTCATTTTCTGTTTTTCAAAACTCATACCAGCTTTCCTTTACAGCCACAGCATATTTACCATGAAGCTACTGAAGATCGACGGCAGCACAGTTAAAAGGATCTCTGAGTAAGTATCTCAGAGACATCCTCATTTCCTACCTAGTGATAGTTTTTCTGTGTGGCTACATTGGTTGAGTAGTTGTGCACAGAGAGACATATTTAACTTTTCTGTAACATTGTTTTTTTTTTTTGATTATTTTTATACTCGCACACTGTCAAACCTTTTCATAAAAATGTTTCTGAAGACAAGTGATGTTACTGCACTTGTGGTTTTTACATTAAACAAGGTGATGCCAATATGGAAAATAATGCAATCATAATGATAAATATAATTTTTTTTATAGCATCTCTCACACAAAATGGAACTCAGAGGGCTTACAATTAACTATAGCAGACAATTCAAACAAGAGCTTCAAAAATGCATTTGTAACATGGGATAAACACAGGACATGACCATGACAAAGAATTAGTTCAGAGCCTTACTGCTCAGGAGTCATTTGACCAAATTCAGTTTGTACCTGATTTGGCAGTCCAGTTGACCACTGTGATGGCTCCAGCACCATCAAAGGAGCCCAAACACAGAAAAAACATTCTACTTTAATGTGTGTGTTTCTCAGGTTTTCTCTGTGTGACCTGGCTGGCTCAGAAAGATGCAACAAAACCAAGACGTTCGGAGAGAGGCTGAAGGAGGCAGGGAACATAAACAACTCCCTGCTCATTCTGGGGAAGTGCATCACTGGGCTTCGCAACAATCAGACTGACCGGTACAGTTGGTTAAAAATGTGTCAGATATTTATCACCAGCTACAAGTATGTTTGACAAGAATGAAGATGCCAATGGTTTGAACTGTCAATGATAAGACTCACATGGATAGGTGATTGATTTTAAAAGTAGTGCAAGCGCAATCTCTTAAATGGCGTAAAAGCAAGGCAGCAATGACTGTTGACGATTTTAGGCGTTTTTCATCACTAATACCCTCCCAACAAGTGTGTGTGCATTGTTAAAGTCCTTTTATTTCTATGTTCATCAGAATGAAGAGCAGCTACATCCCTTTCAGAGAGAGTAAGCTCACCAAGCTCTTCCAGGCCGTTTTCTGTGGCAAAGGAAAAGCGTCCATGATCGTCAACATTAACCAGTGTGCTTCCACCTATGACGAGACACTCCATGTTATGAAATTCTCTGCTGTTGCCAAACAGGTTAGTCTGGGCACATACTGGTGCGCGAGGAAGCGGTATAATGAGCTGGATCAAGAACAATCTTGTTGAGCCAACACCACTAATCTTATCTGTGCTGTCTGTAGGTGGTGCAGGTGATCCCAGACAAGCCTGTGGAATCTCTGGCTCCTTGTTTGGTCGGCCGTGATGGTAAACCTCTGGTGAGGAACGGGGTGATCGACAGCCAGGCCCTGGAGAGCTGCCTGTCTGAGGAAGAGCTGCTTGATGACGAAGATGAGGCTGACATGTCTTTGCTGCCACAGAATGTACTGAACTGCTACTCAATGTCACATTCAAACATTGTTTCTTAAAACATTCTTAAAGTTGATGGTGATGTTAGCATGTAGCTCAATGCACCGCTCTCCCTAAATACAGCCTTACAGAGCTGCCATCATGACTGTAGTGGTGGTTTTTACTTCAACATATCATCCTTCAGTCATTACAAGATGCACGGTGCAGATCAAAATTGTCTCCAGTAAATGTTTAACTTTAATTCTTCTAGGAGATTGTGACTATGATTGAGAGCCTGCGAGCAAAACTCCTGACTGAGCGAAGAAGAAATCTGGTTCAGGAAATGGAAATTCGCAAGGAAATGGGAGACGCCATGTTGCAACAACTCATGGAGAGTGAAGAACTCCGCAGGTAGGTTATTTATCTATTTGCGTTTTTGGGGGGCTTTTGCCTGTTAACTGATAGGAGCTACCAGGGCGCCCCAGGTAGGTTATTTATTATATGCAAGCGATAGCCAGCGATGCAGTTGTTGGGTATTGTATGTCTACAGTATATTTTTGTGATTTCACTTTGTCTGGCAAATTACTGAATGCATAAACTTCTCATATATGCAGTCATTGTCAGTGGTCATTTCAGCTACATCTCCCATGTCCTCTTGTTACCTTAATGTTCAGCCGACAGATAGAAGAGCTTAAGGAGAGCTACCAAGAGAAGCTGGAGAACACTTTTGAGATGTACAAGGATGCTTTCAAAGAGCATGCCTACCAGAGTGCCATGAACAATCTGGAAGACGACTATGTGCCTCTTGATGAGTTCATCGCAGAACAGGAGAAAGTGGAGGTATGTCCTTTAAACAGCTGCTAACAGGGCAGAAAATGTCTGTTTTTAATGGGTCCTTAATCTCCTCTCCTGCCAGACCTGGGACTGGGTTTATCACTAAAGTAATGCACTCCACACAAGCCTCAGATTTTTGGGTTCTCATTAAAACTTCAAGTATGACTCTACCTCCTGTGTAGGCCCTCAAACGTAAGGTGTCAGAGTTGGAGAGCTTACCGTCCAGTATCAGAGGAGGAGCATGTGTTGCTCCAACAGTGGACCAGTCGTGCCAGACTCAACCGTCTAAAGCAACAGAAGCAGCAGGTTAGCTCAGCATCGTCCTCTTTTAGGAAATCCCTTCTGAATTTAGTTGTTTTAAATCTCTAATAATCAGAATTTGTATGTTGTCCTGTCAGTCTTGTTTCACTGGGCTCACCAGTGATTGTAAGCAATGTGCCCTTACAATTTTTGTTGTAAAGGGCAGTAAACTTCACTCAGCTCATTTTATCCCCACAGCAGATGAGAGATGCAAACGGCTTTACAAAGAAAAATGTGCCATGGAGAGAATGTGTGAAGATAAACAACAGGTAACAGGGACAAAATTAAAGTGATGCATCTCGATGAAACGTTGGCTCAGTCTGGTTATGTGATCACTTGCTCAGTTTTCCATTTAATGTTTGGTTCAGTTGATTTTGTCCCTAGAGAAAAGGCTGATGGAGCTTAACGAAACACTTCAGTATGTCAGAGATGGCTTCCTGGAGAAATCAGCTGATCTGGAGACTCTGCAGAGGAAGGCGGAAGATCAGGTGAGGTGATTCAAAGTAGGGGAAGCCTGAGGTTTGGGGGCAGCAAATTTAAATCATACTTCTAATGGCTTTTAAAAATAATACAACATGATGACTTAACAAGGATGGAAATTATTGTTGTACGTGGGTTAAATGTTCGTTTTTTTTTTTGTTTTTTTTTTTGTCTCCCTCAAGACAAAATCTTTGGAGGATGTCCTACTGCAGAACGTTGATAAGGATAGAGAGATTTCCTCACTTAAGGCAGAACTTGCCAAACTCTCCCAGGAGTCCCCTGTGCAGCCCAAACCCAAACGAGGCCTGCTTGCCAACCTCAGGGAGGCGGTGACTTCTCCACGGAAGGCTACAACTGCGCGGACGCTCAGGAAAACGTCTAGGACTGCCACTACCACTAAAAAGCCCAGCATCTGAAAAGTGACTGATTATTTTATTCAGGTGGAGTGTTTCTTGTGATGGTATTTTTAAATGTTTTAATGTGTTGTGTTTTTTTAGGTTTTTAAAAAAAATAAAATTAATTGTATCAAACGTGTAGGCATGATGTAATTCATCTGAATTGACGGTCAATTCATTCCTCGGATTTTTCCAATTCTAAGCACTGTTGGTATGACGTCATTTTATGGCCACAGCATGCACATGTATGGTTTCTTTTCTTGTGGTGTGCTTGTTCCTCATAGAAACCTTGTTATACATGCATACACACACCGCTATAGAAATGTCACGCCATGAAACTTTTTATCAACCTGGTCAAATGAGGCCATCCATTATCTAGAGCCTGAAGGAAAGCAAAGCACAAAAGACCCAGTTGGGACAAAGAAACACATTTGTTACTTTTAAGTGCATCACTATTCACTATTTAATTTGCCTGTTTGCCTGTTGTCTATATTTATACTCATCAGTAAAATCCCTCAATTGTAAACCATCATAATAGAAGAAACGTGAAAATAACATTTCTACCATCCTGATAGAATATTTTTTATGTAGTGTATTGGCCTTTTACAGTTGAGGTGAATGAGGTGAATCCAGTGTGGTGTGCATGAGATAACAGAGCGCAGCCTCCTCAGTTAGTGAAAGGACCATTGTGGTAGACAGCCAGCTGCTCTTCTATCTCGCTGGTCTCAGTGATAGTTAATGAGATTAGCCGTCCGTCCTAGTCTGCGTCAGTCCAAAGGGGTCAATCACAGGATTAGCACCTTGCTTAAGAGTTACATCAGTTTATTACACTTTTTTTCTCCTCATTACTTTGATTTTCCCACCTCTGCCTCTTTGTGGGACATTTTCCAGCCTCCAAAGCATGTTTGACACCTGTAATTGCAGTTCAGTGATTGGAGTGGAATTTTGCAATGCATCGTGTGGCTTTGAGACGGAGTCTGTCTCAACCCTCAGCCACTGAATGAAGCATCTTCCAGGGGAAGAAGAGGAGCAGGGGCAGCCAGAGGAGTGAAGGGCCGCTGGGCCAAAATCTTGCCTGCTGTGGCAGAGTCTCAGACTCTGGACAAGGCATCCTCATGCCACTTATAAATAACAAGGTGGGCGATGATTGCACAGTCGGCACAGACAAGGCTTTGGCTGATGGAAAGGTTCTGGTGGACTCTCTGATAAAGGTAAGCCGCTCCAAGTTTTAACTTTTTTTTTCTCAATAAAAAGGACAAAGAATTCTCTCTGCTTGTTGTATTTATTACAGCAGGTTCAGTCCTGCAACTTTCCGTCTAATACAGTTCTAAAAATGTAATGTCAGAAAACAACTATGAGGTTGACAGTAGTTTTACACAGCAGTCATCTGCATTTCATTTGCAAATATTTGTGAATTGTAGAATTAACAAATTGACAGTTCAATATTGCAAAAGAGGGAAAAATATGGAAAAATGCATCATAAAAACCTAAATATGTTTTGCACTAGGAATAATTATACCATCTTTACTATGTTCTGTTTTAACTCTAATGTTCATATGTCACAGACTACACATCCACACAGCGTCTAAGCATCTTTTCCCCCTGTGGCTAAAAAAGCACTCTCACTGAAAAGAATTTCTTGGTCCACTGCATCTTTGTGACTGTCCTAGAATCTGTGTTAGATAATGCCTGACATCTTTCTGTGTTATTGCTATGTATTTACTTTTAACTATAATTTGCTTAAGGGTTTGCCATGTAATGTATTTTTTTATTTTTTATTAATTCACCCAAAATCATAGCAGCAGTGTCACATATTGAGAACTTTATTTGTTATTGTATTATTTGTATTCAGTGTGCCCTCCTGTCATCTATCAATGCTCTGAGTGCACAAGGTTGTTTTGGCTTATCTAGAAATAGATCAATGATAATCTGATTATTTGTAATATTTTTCATTGAAACCCCACCTGCTAATCCTCCAGGGCTAAGCGAATGCCTATTAATAAAACATTATGCTAACATACGATTTAGATCATAGAACTGGAACTGTACCATTTTACACATTTTGCAGTAATTGTTGGAAGCAGCTTTAAATAACGTATGAATATTAATCATAACCCTATTTCTTATCAACCCAAAAACGTATTTCTTTCATGAAGCACTTACTTTGTCTGAGTTGTCTTGTTAACACTGGCTTAAAGACATATTTCAAGCTTATGGTATTAATGTGTTCACTAGTGGACAGTTACTCAGAGGGCTTATAGGGGCACTGTGACTGATTACTGTATACTTGATGAGGTGGTTGAAGCATAGCAGCCCCAAGCTACCAGGAGCCCTCTGTTACTTGCTCCTCCTTCTAGTAATCACTTCTCTGAGATTTACAGCGAGGACATTGAAACACATTCACTCTAAACTCCAGAGGTGTAGCACACAGCTTCAGAATCCTGCATATTAATTAACACATTTCCTTTTCCTCATACAGGTGGTGGCATGTTACCGGCACTTGGCCTCGTGTGTCGGCGGGTGCACGGACAGCTTGCAGCTGCGGGATGAACTGCGACAAACACGCGAAAAGGCCCAAAAGTTGGCCATGGCCATCTGTCAACATCTGACCTTGCATCTCAGAGACAAGAGCCTGCCTGAGGAGCAGCGTAAGGAGATGGAGCTCCTTTGGGTGGCCTTCTCCTCCAGCCTAGAGCTCCTGCATGTTGACATGAGCAAAGTTTTCAACATGAGTGACATCTTCTCTCTGGCCAACACTGACACTCTGGTGCAAACTGGCCTACAAGGTGAGATAGCCTGCACCTCTGCTTGTATTTCAGGCAGTAGATTAGCCAATGAGAAAGAGGTAATACAACAAATATTAAAGTTGGAATCTACAAAATAACTCCACTACTACTATTTCTACTAGAGATTATTTAGATGTGAATGGGACTGTCATGTCTTGCCAGGTTAATATCATTAACTAACTAGAGGAACTAGATTAGGGGTGCCTAAACTTTTTCCCCTTAAAGGGCCAAAACTCAAACTTAATGGCGTGCCAAGGCCCAAATACAAATGACTATTGTATTGTAATGTTAACATGCGAAATAGTAGCATCTCAAGTTACTTCTGCTGACTTCCTGTGGCAATTAAGGGAACTTGAGTTTCATTGTGCTCACATTATGTAAAATGAATGACCAAATGTGACTTTAAATAAGTTAGAAAACAGCAGCACTTTATTGGACATTTGCTGACGTTGAAGTGAATCAGTGATTAGCCTGAGGGGGAGCACAGCATCACGTCTTTGTCTGTGCACATCTCATGGCTTTCATGTACCAGTCATCTGAGTAGTGTTGTCAGTAGTTGTGTATTTGTTACAAAATTTGGCAGCCTATCAGGCAATTTTAAAAGCTACTTAAAAGATTAAAAAACCTATCATGAAAACAACTGTTATTAAATACCAGCCTGTTGGATGATCACAGGAAGTTCGTCTCAAGTGGTCAGGATTGTTGCAAATCAATAACGAGATACAAAATCTTTTTGTGAACAGCTGACAAAAATAAATGTGTATTTGATTTCCAAATGAATCGGATGAGTCGGATTTATAAAGATCATCTGACATGATTTAGAGGATGATTTTTTGAGCTGGCATCAGAAAGAAATGGTGGCAAATTCACTCTAGTTTATTAGGTACACCTAGATAATGCAACTTATGCAGTCTAATACAACAGCCTTGCAATAAATCCTCCTTCATGAAGGTTATAATGTTCAGTTTTTGATGAAACAGTTGTTGATAGTAGGCTAAACAACAGATACAGATGCGTCTCAATAAATTAGAATATCAT
>NW_023339650.1:5772335-5814224 GCF_004916995.1 Morone saxatilis
GCAGTTTATACTTTGGATTCAGGAGTGACAGTTTTCCACCAGTTTACCGCTTAGCTCCTGCTGTAACCAAGTTTTCCGATCATGTCTTTTATGGCTTTACGCACCATTAATATGTATAAGTGAATGGCTGCTGATGCATATGGATACACTTACTGGATATTGATTCAATAATTAGGAATTGTATTGACAAAAAGGGCAGTTTGAATTCAGGCACAGTATTTTTCTGTTGCAGCCAAATGATCTAAGCCACTTCACTTAGAGGTAAAACTGAAAGTGATTGAAATGTGCCAAATTTTTGTGGACAGGCTTCTTGGATCAAAGTTGTACTGTCTTATGGATGTGTACAACAGATAAATAAATGTTTATGTTCCCAAATTTTCCCAAATAAGCAGGGCTGAAACAAATTAACTGATTAAATGTTTAGTCAGAAAATAGTGAAAAACACCCTTCACAATCTCCAAAGTACAAAGTAAATCAGCCTGTGGCACTGCTGAGGTGTTATGGAAGTCCAGGTTGCTTTGATAGCGGCCTTCAGCTTGTCTGCATTGTTGGGTCTGCATTGTTGGATCTCTCATCTTCCTCTTGACAACAGCCCATAGATTCTCTATGAGTTTGCTGGCCCAATTCAAGCCGTTAACAATGGGTTCCTGACCAATTGGTACTTTTTTGGCAGTGTTGGGGCAAGGTTTGCTAAAGGTTCCTTGCCTGGAAAATGAAATCAGCCATCTCCATAAAGTTTAATCAGCAGAAAGAACAATGGAGTCTCTAAAATGTCCCTGGGAAAATGGCTTTGCCCCGTTTGACTTTGACTTGGAAATAACAACGTGGACGCCAAAACACCTGCAAGATGAACATGGCTCCCAAATCATCACTGACCTGTTGGAACTTCAAAACTGGACTAAAAGCAACGGGATTTCTGGTTGCCCTTCTTTCCACTTCTTCTTTCAAAGACTCTTCCTCCAGACTCTGGGACCTTGATTTCCAAATGAAATGCAAACTTCACTTTCATCTGAAAAGAGGACTTTGGACCACTGAGCAACAGTCCAGTCCTTTTTCTCCTTTTAACTTGTGGTTTGACTCCTGTACAAGGTGTGTTTTGAAATCTATACTGGGATATATAATGGGAAATTCAGATGTGGTTTCAAATGTGGTTTTAGGCTCCAAAGTGACGACAGGCTATGATTTTGGAGAGGATGAAAACTTTCACTATTTCAAATCCTGGTGAAATATGATATAAATGTGAATCTTCGCTCAACGTCTTCAAATAATCTATGAAACTTTTACTTCTGAACCAACTTGGTTCGGGTTTTCACCTTTAGGGCTGCACAATTAATCATATTATCGAAATCGCTATATGTTTTGATAAAGGTAAAATGTGTGACAAAATAGGATTATAATGAAGTACTGTACCGTTGCAGAGATTTCCTGGCCTACAAATCTTGTTCTCCAAAAGTAAAATTGTGATGTCACAGCATCATGATTTCAATAGGTTTTTTTTTGTAAAAATTATAATTGTGATACAAAAATGATCATTCCCACTAATCATGAATTATATTGCAATCACAATGTGTATCAAATTAATGGCAATATGATTTTCTTTTACCATTTCGTGCAGTCCTAGTGACCATTTTTTAACATCTTTTCAACTGAAAAATGTTTACTGCATTGTAAAAGGATGTTAATCTGCTACTGACGTCAATGGCTGTTTACTTCTAGTGTGTTTAGTTACAGCAAATTATAATACTTAACCAAGCCCTTTATCCCTTCAGTTTCTAAGGAAGGAATACAAGTACAGGCTTTATATACAGGTTTCTATTGAAGAAGACTACAGGGACCATGAAAGACTTGTTTTTCCTCCTACTGCATAGTGGACTTAAGGTTTTGCAGACAATGGCAGCTCATATAGAGGGTCAGTATGCCATGCCCAAGGGTCAACACACACACACAGAGAACTCCACGCGCAGCCCAGCAATAATTTAAGTAATAGGCCAGAAATCACGGTGGAAATGGGCCATTCTTCCTCTGCCTTTTCTTTGTGTTCTGTTTTTAGGACACACTCCCCAAATCCCATATGACTTCCAGCTGGTTGAGGTTAATGGAGTCTAAATGACACGTATGTACCAACGCAGACATAAGCACACACACGCTGTGTGCTCCCTGAGGTCTGTGTGCTCTACTTGTGACACTGCTATTATTGAGAAGAGGGGGAAAAACAGAGAAGGGACCGATGGACAAAGGCAGGTTTTCACAACCTTCACACAGAGTTCACAACAGATATTTGATATTTCTGTACACAGATGAACTAAAAAAGCCATTTTCACTATGCAATGTCTCCTGTGGCTGCCTGAGGGCATACACACAGACATATATACACACACATGCAGGTACTTCAAAACTAATAACATGAAGCCATGCTCTCACTCAAATAGGAAAACACAGTTTGACATTTAAAGAAAAGTCCTCCCTAAGCACTATCAGCATCAAGAATAAACATCAGGCTTGAGTGTCACTGTCTCCAAATAAAAGTGCAAAAGTGCAAGTGGTTTCTGCCATTTCCCAGCCTGTTCAACAAATATACAAGTATAACAACTAACAATCTGGACAAATTAAACTAAAACAATTAAATAGAAAATGTTAAATAAAACAAGATGGAGATAAAAAATAATAAAAATCAGTGTGTGAATGTGTATGAGTGAGGTAGTTTCTGTTCGATGGGCATTGCCATCGCGGTGTGAATGTTTGAGAAAGGGCGAATGTGGCACAAAATGTAAAAGCGCTTTGAGTGGTCGGAAGACTAGAAAGGCACTATATAGGTACAGGTCCATTTACCATTTACCATGTTATGATGCGCCGTCAAAGTCAGTGTGATGTGGTATAAAGAGCGAGAAAGTTCACATTTGGAGCTCAACGTTGAAAGTCAGTGTTGACTTCATTAAAGTTACGTACATAAATTTAAAAAACTTACGTAATGCACTTACGTTTCATACCTGACAGAAGCGTTTCCCAAACCTAACTATTTAAGTAGTTTTTGTGCCTAAATCTAACCAAACTGTGACCGCTTCACATTAACATTAACACAATAACCACGCAAGCTTCACTTATACAGTCTAACTTGATATTTATTCTTGCTAACTTGACTACGGAGCCCTGCGCTTCCAGAAATGACACTGGAGGGATATCTACAACGTCATAGTTTGAAGCATAGGGCCACTGACCAAGCGGTCATATTTAATGAGTTGGGAGTGAGAATGGGTTGGCATGCCCATATTACTTCAATCCTTGCCAATAGCAGGCTTGCTGCAATACATCCATCACTATCACACATAATGTATTCATTCTTCTTAATCAACATTTCACAATTACTTGACATTTAAACCCAAAACACTAAATCTTAATTTTATCCTCTCACTATTACCACAGATAAAAAATAATAAATAAAATTTAAAAATGGAGGAAAAAGAAAATCAGGATTTCTGTGACATGTGATGTCAAGCTCTTTCAAACAGATGGACCATTTGAATGTTTCCTGTGGTCTCTTTTAAACACAGTTCAAGGAACATTGAATGCTGGATTAAAACATAGAAGTTCCTGAAATAGCTGGACAGGTAGAGCCTGTGTGTAGGTGTCTGTGGATGTGTTTTCTGTGTTGAGATGGCTTTCAGTGGCTCCTTATTGGTTCTGTATGAATTAAAACCCTGGCCAAGTTATTCTTCTACAGAAGTCTCACTGCTGTCTTTTATCCTTTCTTTGTTTGCTACTCTTCATTACCTGATGTGCCCTGAAGAGGTTGTAGAGTTTCTGCAATGCTACTGAGCTCAGTGTGTATCTAGTGCATATTATACAATTCAAAACTGATCATATTACACACTTAATTGCTGTGTTTTTGCATTGCCTTAAATAATCAACATGATATTTAATTGATTCAAGCCAGGAATCAATAATAAGTAAATAAGATTATGAATCTCACCAGACACCATTTTATTTAATTTGTCGTTGAAGGATAAGAACATGTTGAACTAATAACATTAATGATGGCTCCATTCTAGCAATTATTGCGATTTATAGTAACCAAACAATATTACTGGACATCTGTGATGCATGTGTTTGTTTGCCGTTCCAAATGAATGTGCCAGTATTACACTGCAGGTAAAAACAGCAACATTGTTCTTTGTATGAAGCAGCCCTTTAATATACTGGCCCCATTTCATCTCAATGATATAAAGATGTCTGATATCCTGGGCATTTCTAGAGCTGCAGCAATTGGACCACACTGAGAGAAAAAAATTGAACAGAACACAACGTAGCATACATAACATGTTTTTGAAGCTATTTTGTCAGCATATAGAGTAAAATGAGATGCTAGTCTGAGGAATGAATGGCGTGTCTGCCGTCACCCAGGAGGTAAAGGCAAATAATGAAGCAACAGCTGGAGTGCATGCCGTTTTAGAGAGGAAACTCATTCATGGACAGCGCTAATGAAGCATATATTTTCCAGATTAATTATGATGATTAGTCATTGATTGAATGTACCATTTTCAGTTCACAAATTGAATAAAGTCAGGCCCAAGAATGAGATGAACAGAATATGAAGCAGTGTGATTTGACTGTTCTACAAAGTGAAGACTATTGGCACAGCTGTGACCGCTACTCTCAAATAAAATGGAAGACAATGTAGTGTACTGTACATAGAAAAAAGGGAGTGATTTTGGACAAC
The DNA here is from genome assembly GCF_004916995.1 of Morone saxatilis. Taxonomy (NCBI): domain Eukaryota; kingdom Metazoa; phylum Chordata; class Actinopteri; family Moronidae; genus Morone; species Morone saxatilis. The sequence goes on from NW_023339650.1 coordinate 5,777,050, forward strand.
AGCCCTGCTCTTTCTTTTTTTTATCGCTCTCTCTTCTAATCCTCTCTCTCTGGGTCTTCATGTATCACCGGTGGGGTGACTGATTCTTTTAACTCCAGCTCTATAACAGCTTCGTAGCGATACGGCCTCTGTACCTTTTTGCCTGATTGAAGGATCAGTCGTTTCCTTGCAGCTGAGCAGTCTTATCAGTCAGAAGAAAGATGCCCATTCAGCTATTGGGGCTCCCAACCCCTTCTCTTCCAAATGAACCGCTGAACAAACTGAGCAAATCATACATCAAGATGAAGTAATATGTTGTTTAGATGCCATGTAATCAAGACAATGAATGAATGCACATGGGGCTTTCAGGATTTTTTGGGATTGTTGCAGCTGTAATTCATTAAGCCCAGTTTGGAGGGTAGCCAGCAAGGCCTGGAGTCAATGCCAAGGTAGACAGATAACAACTGAGACCGTCTTCTGTAGTGATCTGTTTGTTTCAGCAAGAGCAAAGCAACAAACTTATTTAGTGTTTGTAAAGAGTGCATGTTCATCTATCTCTACAGAGAGCAATCTTACCGCAGGACAGGAGAGGTCTGAAATTTAGATTCTGTTCTATTCTGTTCCTTTACATTGGTGTTACAACCCACATTAACTGACATGAATGCATTGAATGAAGTTGAAAATCATGTAAATCATGAGTCACCAGATTTCAACCCAAGTAGTCGTGAAGTAACAGTTTAGGTCCACCACCATCATATTGAGGCAATATGTTTTTTAAGAATGTTGTTCATTCATCTAGTCCTGTTCCACACACTTGGAGAATCTATGAAAAGGAGCACTGAAGCTGTTCTGGACTCTCAAGTTGGAAAGACACCTTACTAAGACACTTTCACAAGTACCAGAACTGTCAGATTTACTGACAAATGTTCATTTTGTCTTGAGAATAAGGCTGGGTATTGTTTGATCCAAATGCAGGTACAATACCTGCTACAATACCTGAGGTTTTTTTCCAATATCAAAACAAAACTTACCTACCTTACTTTGAGAGTTTTTTAGCAAAATTACTTTCATTGAACAAAATAAGCCAAATTATTTTGTGAGGCAATGCAATGGCCATTTTTAAAGGGGTCCATTGACCCTTGACTGCCAGAAAATGGGTTCTATGGATTCCCACAAGTCTCCCCTTTACAAACACACTTATATACACACACACTTATATCTACTAATTTTTCACAAACATTTATTTTAAGTTCAATGTATGTAACATTGATGTGAGAAACAAGTTACTATGCTTGCTTGGGTAATATCTGGCCAGCTAACCTTGGTAACATGAGCTAACATTGGATGCATAGTGACGTAATGATGTGGCTCTAACCAACCCCGAAACGGCACTAGCACCAGCTCAGAACTAGCACTAGGTGGAAAGGGGGTATGACTGTTTTTTGTGTGGCTGTAAATAGCTGTCAGTTACACACAAGGGGGATTATCTACCTTTTTGTTTGTGGGGCTAGTGATACAGGTGCATCTTATTAAATTAGAATATTGTGGAAAAGTTAATTTATTTAATAATTCAATTCAAAAATTAAAACTCATATATTATATGGTAATTGGTAAATGTACCTGTACTTGTATAGTGCCTTTCTAGTCTTCCGACCACTCAAAGCGCTTTTACATTTACGTGCCACATTCTTCACACTCCTCAATACTTGGTCGGGGCTTCTTTTGCATGAATTACTGCATCAATGCGGCGTGGCATGGAGGCAATCAGCCTGTGGCACTGCTGAGGTGTTATGGAAGTCCAGGTTGCTTTGATAGTGGCCTTCAGGTCATCTGCATTGTTGGGTCTGGTGTCTCTCATCTTCCTCTTGACAATAGCCCATAGATTCTCTATGGGGTTCAGGTCAGGTGAGTTTGCTGGCCAATCAAGCACAGTAACACCATGGTCATTGAACCAGGTATTGGTACCTTTGGCAGTGTGGGGTGCAAGTCCTGCTGGAAAAATGAAATCAGCCATCTCCCATTAAGCTATCAAGCAAAAGGAAGCATGAAGTGCTCTAAAATGTCCTGGTAGATGGCTGCGTTGACTTTGGACTTGATAAAACACAGTGGACCAACACCAGCAGATGACATGGCTCCCCAAATCATCACTGACTGTGGAAACTCACACTGGACTAAAAGCCAACTTGGATTCTCTACCTTTTTAAAACCTTTTCCCCCTTCCTTTTTCCCCCCCCAGACTTTGGAGGAAGACCCTTGATTCCAAATGAATGCAACTACACTTTCATCTGAAAAGGGACTTTGGATCACTGAGCAACAGTCCAGTCCTTTTTCTCCTTTAGCCCAGGTAAGAACGCTTCGACAGTTGTAGCCCATGTCCTGGATACATCTGTGTGGTGGTGGCCTCCTTGATGCACTGACTCAGCCTCAGTCCCCTCCCTTGGAATGCCCCCCAAAATTCTTGGAATGGGTGTTGCTTTCCAATTCCTCTCAAGGCTGCGGTAATCCTGCTGCCTGTGCACCTTTTTCTACCAATACCTTTTTCTGCCCACTCCAACTTTCTATGAATATGCTTGGATATTCCGCTTCTTTAGCAATGACCTCTTTTTGGCTTTCCTCCTTGTGGAGGGTGGCGATGACTGTCTTCTGGACAACCTGTCAAACAGCAGTCCTTCCCCATGATTGTGTAGCCTACTGAACCAGACCATTGGAGCATTGAAAGACCATTTAAAGGCCCAGGGAAACCTTTGAGGTCGTTTTTTGATGACTCTATAAATATATGAGTTCCACTTTTTGAATTGAATTACTGAACTAAATGAACTTTGTCATGATATTCTAATTTATTGAGATGCACCTGTACACCTCAATGTACAAGGCAATACAGTTCAACAGCACCGCGGACTGTAGCCTGAATCAACACCTCTCTAAATCATTATAACCTTTATGAGCATGTATTACTGTGTCTGAGTGTAGGGTCTGCAATATATGGTGTTGCCTTTCCATTTTTCAAGACTAAAGTGCCAATTTGTATGTTGCGGATGCAGGAGGAGGCAGTGAGGTAGCAGCTCGGGCGCTCAGTCTGCCAGATCTGGACCAGGCACAGAGCCCAACCCTTCCCGCTGGCCTGGAGAGCCAGGAGCGCAGCACCTTGGAGCAGGAGATCAGCCAAATTGACCACATGATCGATGACATGGAGATGAAAGTCAACGTGTTGCGCTGGATGGTGGAGCCCCATGGGCCACAGTATGCAGACCCACTCAGCAGCACCGACAGCGCCTCCCTGGCTGTGTTCTCTGTTGATGAGGAGCAGCCTGGACAGCAGCCTCTATGCCAGCGCAATCAATTCTTTGCGTTCTTATTCCTGTTTACTCTTGTTTTGGTGGCAGGCTTTTTTTCTTTCTCTATTGCCCTTTTCGCAGGAGTATGTCCTTAATACACTCATACTTTTTTCTGTAAAGCCTCAATGATGATGTGTAACACTGTTAAGAAAGAAAAAAAAAACTACTGCAAAAGGGTTACATTTCGTAATAGCAGCTAGTGCATCATTTCATTTTGTCTAATATTAAATCTGGATGCAAACCAGTTTGCCATTTATGGCAGTGAATCCAAAGCTGCCATAGACTTTGAACTATCTTTGTTGAACAAAGTGACAATAAAAACAGTTAGAACTGAAAAGAAATGAATAATTATTACAATATAGGACAGGTGGTCGATTTAACTTACTCAACCGTAAAAAGATAGAGCTCGTATTTTCCCTTTGTTTCGTACAGTACATTCTCCTGACTTGTTTGTGAAATGTGAAAGTAACAATTTCTGATCTTAAAAATGTCAGACACATTTTATTCCTTGTTGCCATCGAGAAGACATAGGTGCTTTGTAGTCGATATACTGTAATAAGCAGAATATTCACTTCCAATGTCTGAAGCTTGTTTTTCATTCAATGTTGTGTTTGTGTATACAATCTGTGCTGTAGAGAGAGCTTACTATGTATAATTATGCATCATAAAAGTATCAACTTTGATATGACACTGTGTTGTTTCCCACTCATTTTCATTTATCAGCACCTTAAAGCACTAAATCCTTGTATGCAAAGAAACAGGAAATGTACAAATGTACCCATTCCTCTGTTGTGTAACTTTCAAACAGCTAAATACAGTCTAAAATAAAAAGTCTGTAAGGATTATATGGCTTGTGAAATACTGTATTACCATGGTCAACAGTCAACGAGAGGGTTAAATGCACCCAGAGGAGCTGGTCTCTCTGACTTGTGAATACAGGAACACTTGCAATGTTACTGTATTTTGTGTTGAAGAGTGGTTCAGTGATTATAGCAGAATAAACCAAGGCATAACTTAATTCCGTTAACTTAACTAAACTTTCACTATATCCCGACAGCAGTACATGAGACAGATAATCAGGTTCCTCTGGCTCCTCCTGGTGCTCCTAATGGCATTTGCAAAAATGCTGAATGAATGAAAACAATCAGAGCCAGGAAAGATAGTCGAGTCTCATTCCCAGGTTGTCAAATACCAATACTGGGAATGAGACTCAACAATCAGCTATCTTCCAGCCACCAACCCAATGTGTCTTCCTATATCTCCTATTTTTATAAGTTACCTACTGCAGCTTTAAATGCATTAGGAAAAATATAATCACTACAACACCTCTTATCCAGCAAAAAATATTTCCATTTGTTTAATGTGGCAAGAGTTTTACAGTATCTGACATCTCCCAGCCAGTCAGTGTGATTTCTGCTGCCACCCCAGTACAATAAACTTTATTTTGAAGTGTGCGACCGGAAGTTGTAGGTGTCCGGTTTCAGTCTCTGGCTCTTGATGTTGGGGCGGTAAAGAGTAGGTGAAAGTGTCGATGCATAGAGAATAGAGGCATTCTCAGGATATCCACAGACGGAAGTACAGTCTGGTAGCTTGAACAATGGCGCTTATTAAACGGTGTCACTCGCGAATTAAACTGTTTGGTGTGAACCACCCTGAAAAGTGGTACGACCTTTCTTTTCACCAAGACAAAGTTAGCAGCTCTGCGTCGACCATTCCCCCACTGACCTCGCCGGGTTTGACAGCAGACACATCCCCGACAGTCCGCTGTGTCAGCCCTGCACCTTTTAACAAGACAAGACCTCATGGACCGAAGCTCGTTCATCCTCCTGCAGTGACACACATGTCCGCCAGAGGTAACGTCTTATGATCTCTTAACTAATGACTAAAGTTAAATAACTCTGTTTTAAACCCGTTTATGAACTATAATAGCCCTAGTATGTGCATTGAAAGCTGCCCTTTAAAATCCCTCACCGATACTTTTAAGTTCCTGTCTATAGTTAGGATAAAATGTAGACTGTCACCTGTCGGATATCAAAATAAAAGCACCAGTATGCAGTGATTGCATTAACTACTAACCTCTACAGTCCCAGTTCACTGTTTCTAAACCCAGTCCCTGATGATAAATGTTTGCAAAAGAAACCTTTGCCCGCATCCCACAATGTATTTACATAATATGCTGCATGGCCTCTTATTTTTCCAGGAATGTCACAGTTTTATTGTTGTGATTTGGAATATGGATGTTTCTTAAAGTTAACTATCTGTATAGGATGGGTGTTATTGTTGAAGTGAACATCATTTTGATATTGTGATTAGTTCCCCAGACAGTTTTTCTCCTTTGAATTGTTCAGGAACATTACTAAGACAAGTCAAAGTCATATTGATTATGTTGGGATTGCAGCAGCAAAAGAAGTGACTTTATGTTGGAAACAATAGAATAGCCTAACATAGGAGTAAATTAATTCCTGTAATATGCCTGAGGTCCATGACTGAGACTCTTACTGTATCTGCAATCAACTCATATATAAGTGTTTATGAATATCCAAAATATCAAAGGAAATTGCTCATTTTAAGTAAATGTCTGATCATAGCTCAATGCAATATGTACTGTTTGAAAGAGTGAAGTATTTGAGTACAGTGTAAAATCTGTAACAGTAAGAAGGATGTGAGAAAATGTCTCATGATACTGTAAAATGTTTACACTTAATACAACATACATGATATTAACATTTTATGTTAATGTGTGCATATATAAGGCGTAACTTCACAAATATATTATTGTATAAGCATATGTAGAGAATGTTCCATTTACATTAAATTCTGTCTCTTAACAAAAACCTGAAGACAGAAGTTACATAAATACAGAAGGATGATTAGTATTAAAATATACAATATTGCAAAAAAAGAAAGGAGGGGAAAATAGCAGCTGTATAATTCCAGGTAATGTTTAATTTCTCGGATTATCACTTCCATCTTTTTTTGATTTCAGGGCTGAGTACCTCCATGAAAGCCTTCCAGTATGATCTGAAACCAGGTGGACCCAGATCTGAGGGCGGGAGGCTGTTTTTTGATACACATGCGGTGGTACGACTCTTTGAGGATAATGGTTTGGCTTCTTTTGTTACTTCAGAAACATTTCAAAATATTACTTTACTTCTTTGTTAATAAGAAGCTGTTGATTGTATTGAATTAATGTTATTAATGTTTTCCATGAACAGGCTTCAGTACTCAGCAAGCTGAGGTGTTGGTTAAAATACTGGTGAGAATGACAAACTCTAACATGGAGGTCATCTATAGTGACATGGTTACCAAAGTGCAGCAGGTGAGACTCTCTGTTTCTTTCGCCTTTTTTGTGTCCAGATGAGTTCTTCTTTTTAACGTTTGTAATAATTGTGTGATTCTGGCAGGAGATCATGTTGCAGCGTGTGATGTCTCAAATAGCATCTGTAAAGAAGGACATGATCATCCTTGAGAAGAGCGAGTTCTCGACTTTACTGGCAGAGAATGAGGTTAGTGTGTTTATCTACAGGCTGTTTCCCAAATGTTGCATCTATGCACATCAGGTGACCTCAGTAGCCTCTGAATTCACGTCCATGTTGTTCTGTTTTTGATTCATATGACTGAAGATTTTAAATATTTTAACATTTCTCACAGAAACTCAAGACCCAGTTGTTGCAGCTCAAGGTCCAACTGGCTGTAAGTGGTTATGCTGATTTATGCAAATCAGTTTATGTCCAAGTTTCTTGGTGAAATTGATATAGCAGAATTTAATCATTTGTTTTTGTATGAACTGGGAGTTTTGTTGTGACTTCTGTATCTCTTTTGCAGGATATCATGAATAAAGTGCGCTCAGACAATATTTTGGACTTGAATTTGGAAAAAAGCCGGGTAAAAGAATTGGTAAGTGTTTGAGGAAATTAGATTAGTGCTAGGAGACCTGTCGACTGCACTTTTAATGTAGTCTTTTTTTCTTCTTGACTTAGATTTGCTTAAAATTAAAGATGACTTAATTGTTGAAACATGATGTTTTAGGGAAGGAGGAATGAGGGAATCCTAGTCCCAAATTGTTCCCAAGCAGATCAGTGATGTTTTTATAGACAGGTCGGACAGGGAGACACATACTGAAAGGTTTTCTACTGTCACTAGAAAGCTATTGGAGTATACTGCATAAACCGTTCTTCCTTGTATTTATTTTCTAAAGAAAACATTATTTTTCATTTTCAGAAAGCAGAGCATGAGAAGAAGCTTCTAGAAACACGAAACAACATTATGGAAATGGTTTGTATAGATGCAATACACCTACAGCACATGTTTCCTATCTTACCACATCTAATATTTAGTTCATGGTAATCTGCATCTAATGACTAAATATAAAATGGCAGCAACAATCACAGGACAGATGGTGATACAGTAGATACAGTTGTGTTCTTTTAGATGAACATGCTTATACAGTATACTGCAAAACACAGCACACTATTCCTTACATTCATTTTTGCTTTATTAAAGTACAAATTGAAGCATAAAAAAGGCACCAGTACTATATTTCTACTAATGACTCTCACTGATCACTGCCCATAGAAGCTTTTGCACTCTGTTATAAATATGTGGTAGGTCTTTGATAAGGCTTATCTTTAATGCCTTTGTCTAATTGCCTTTTTTACAGACTGCAGAGCATGATCGTCATTTAACTCAGACCAACATGAAGATAGACACTGAAGTGGCTGGTTTGAAAACCATGTTAGAGTCTCATAAGCTGGATACTATAAAATACCTTGCAGGTAGGACATGCACACTCGTGCGTTGTTGTTATGTAGAATTTATTGCTTTGAGAATTCAAACATATGTGTATATATATATAAATATATACTTTGTAATGTCAGTTGTTCAGAGTCTTTATTTTAGAGGATGTGTAACCCTCACAGTAGCCACAAAGGAACAATAGTAGGTACAACTGGTGCAATGTGAAAATTAAAACATCATTCACTTAAAACTTTTAAATGCTAATTTTAAGTTAGTTTAAACTTTAATTGTGGGAAAATTTGATTATCAGCTGTTGAAAAGTATTTGTTAAACAGTTGGCAGAATACAAATGAAGTAAATTAAAGTCTATCTGAAGCCAGTGACTGACCTCCTCTGATCTTTTCTCTTTTAGGTTCAGTGTTCACCTGTCTCACTGTGGTCTTGGGTTTCTATCGTATTTGGATGTAAGCAGGGCTATGATTATGATTTTCATATAACCCCTGGTAACAGGGGTCACAGACCAAACATTTTTAATGTTGGAAACTTTGCATTTATTGTTTTTATAAAGAAAGACATTTTGACTGTTAAATTATGTAACCCTCTCAGGACTAAGGCCAATATTTTTTTTAGCTGCTATCGGTATTTTCTAGCTGCCAGAAATATAGCTAATAAATGTACTTATTAAATGTTTTGGACAGTCCAGTTTTATTCAGATGGGAATTTACTGCCCCCTAAAGAAACACTCTAATATAAAAATGTATTTATTTTGTAAATGTATATATAAGGCTGTAGATACTGGAGAGAATATCAAAGAAGGGTCAGTATGACACCATTATATTATCGCAGATGTAACTTGTATCTATCATTCTGCTTTGCTGTTTCACAAATGTTTTAACAGGATTGATTCATTGATGTTATTTTAATAAATTTAATTGCGCACCAATGTAAACCTTGTGCAAACAAATGAAGTGTCCCTTGGTATGGATGATTTTGTGCAGTGTATATTTGATAGTATTGTTGTTGGGAACTGGTCATGGTCATGTCAATATGCTTAACTCTTACTCTTACTCAACTTACTTGTTGATTTGCAGTATGTCCAGGGTTGCGAAATACATTGATAATGACAATATGTGACTTATGTGTGCTCCACAACTCAGTGATCTGGAAATGTGAGTTAGTTTTTGATGATGTTATGGGGGAGCAGAGGAGAAATATGAATTGTCTTGGGGTAAATAATGCCAGGAACAGCCCCCAAGGCATGTCACTCAAGCGGCTTTTATTTTGAAAAACCTTTGAAGTGTTTGTCCTAGTAACCCAATATTACGCTGAAGAATCTGACATCATGAAAAGTACAAATTCATCCTCAAATTAATTACTAAAGAGTGACAGGAGTAATAGAAATAATGTTGTCTTTTGTTTTATCCTGTTAAGTGTAGTTTTCCTGTTATCCTACTGCTCCACACTCCAGTAGGGGGCGGTAATGCACCGATAAGCTGCTTTGCCAACCTCAATTCAACCCAACGAAGAAGAAGAGTGGCCAGCTGTAGTAATGTGTGCTGTACCGCTTACACGTGTGTAACTGTCAGAGCGATTAACAACTTCTCACATGACACTGAACCGTAAGTCTACCTGTTTGTGCCAGTCCACAATAAAACGCTATAAGCTGTAAATGGTATTTTGTAACAATGACTCAGGTTTCTAAACCTCTGGAGTCAAGTCAGCTAGCGGCTAAGCTAGCAGACGTAACCATGGTGGTATAGGTTGAAACCATGTGTGACAATATCTCACAACTTGTAACTGACAGTGTAATCAAGTGAGTGGCTACACTACATAGTGGCGCTTCAGACATTCAGACATTCATGAATGTTACAATAATCCCTGTTGTCTGAGTTGGTTGATGAATATAGTTCACGTTAGTTCAGTCAGTGGTATTTTATTGCAGGCAGAATAACTCTTTAGGGATGTTAGTTATATTTCAATTTACCATCTTAACTGTCACCAGCTGATGTACTGAATAAATCTAGTTTATTGTGTTTCTTTCAGGCACTGTTGAGTGTTTCCTTTGCAGCCATGGCTGATGCGTTCAGCAGCAGCTCGGAAACGGTAATTCAGCGTGTGGTGGACGTATCAGTGAAGACAAACACCCCTCTGGACAAACTTGAAGAGTTGTATCAGATTAAGAGCACTTGCGACTTCATCAGTGAGCGTCATTTTGAAAAGGTGAGGAGCACATCATTTTTTACTTTTAGTCATGTGAACATATCAGTCCATTGGTATTCAGGAGGACCGAAGAACAACACAGTTCTTGTCCAAAAGCTCTTTGGTTAGCTGTTCAGTAAAGTTAGATGCAGGAATGCCAGATTGCTGTTTGAGAAGTGTATTTGTCTGAATGTCCACAGGTTGCTCTGCAGTTTCCTGATGAGCTGCTGGTGGATTCAGTTGCAGTAGCTGTGGAGATTGAGAGAAACTGCAATGCCAAGACATATATTCTGGGAGACACATCCTATGGCAGGTAACACGCCACGTTTAACTGAGAAAAGTGTCTTACTTGGTTTTTATTTGTTTATTTTTTGCCTTTTTATTGCCTTTATTTGATAGGGACAGCCAAAGGTAGACAGGAAAGGGGGGTAGAGAGAGTGGGAAGGACTCAGCCTCAGTACATGGGTCGCCCGTCTTACTTGGTTTAATAATGCACACGTGCTACATGAATAATATTTAGTGCTTGCGTTCTTCATGCAATGTGAGGGGAAGAAGCAGCGTCCAGTGTTATATACTGTCAGTGGTCCAGTGGTACCTTACTGATGTATCTGACGGACACATTTCACAGCCTTTTTCTTGCTTTACATGTTCACATTTAGATCCAGCATGTGATATTTTATATTAAGGCTTTGTAACAGGGATTTGGTAATCTTTTGACAGTTTCATTTATTTTATTTTGTTGATTTTTTTTGTCATCAGTATGTGTGATAGTATGTGTAAGTACAGTGGCTTGTTGAACTTGAAAATTACCATCTTTTTCATGTTTAAGCACATATTTTTGATTTATTCAAAGCTCTTGTGCCTCTTTACAGCCAAGAAGTTATAATTTTTTCTCTTCATTCATCATTTTTGTATGAATTCCTTGGAGCAGTTGCTGTGTGGATGAGGTAGCTGCAGAGCATGTCGGAGCCGACTGCATTGTGCACTATGGCAGCGCTTGCCTCAGCCCGTCTAAAAGGCTGCCCCTGATGTACGTCTTTGAGAGAAGGCCGGTGGATCTTGAGAAGTGCGCTTCTGCCTTCAGAGAACTCCACCCTGACACGCAGAGTCACATCATCCTCCTCTATGATGTCAGCTACGTTCACGCCATGAGTAAGATATTCTACAAAAAAAGGAATAGGCCTCTATATATTCATGCCATTATATTAAAATAAAAAATAATGGTTTGTTATTGATTTCCTGTCAGTGACTAAATACAACATGTTTTATTTTTTTCAGATGATCTTCTGACAGTCCTTTCGCCAGAGTATCCTAACCTCGTCATCTCAGAACTTGTGGTCGAGGGGGAGCAGTGTTACAGTCACGGCTGGATTAAAAGACAACATGATGACACCTGTCTGTCAGAGCGAGACAACAACCAGGTTATCCGTCAGTTTGGGAGGCAGTTCGCATTGAAAAGCGGTTTAAGCATCATGGATTACAGTATGTTCTACGTAGGCCAAGAGGGAGCAACCCTGAGAAACTTCATGATGACTTGGAATCACTGCTCATTTTGTTCTTTTGACCCCATAACAATGATTGGGAGGATTGAGTCAGTGAGTATCAACCGTGCACTGATGAAGCGATATTATGCCATAGAAAGGGCCAAAGATGCCAATGTGGTTGGCATCCTGGTCGGCACGCTCGGGATGGCTGACTACCTCACCATCATCCAGCAGTTGAAGGAGACCATCCGCAGAGCTGGAAAGAAGAGCTATATGTTCGCCATGGGGAAACTGAACGTGCCCAAACTAGCAAACTTTCTTGAAATTGACATTTTTGTGTTAATTGCGTGTCCCGAGAACTCCCTGCTGGACTCAAGTGAGTTCTATAAACCCGTTGTAACGCCATTTGAGATGGAGGTGGCCTGCAACAAGAAGAGGGAGTGGTCAGAGGAATATGTCACAGACTTTCGACATCTCCTTCCAGGTTAGATTAAGAATTTATTCACATCCGAAATTCATAAATCAACTCTTCTCAACTTTTTTTTATGTTAATGGACTATATGAAAACTAAAGGTGGGAAAAGTTTTGAAGGGGGAAATACTCCATATTCCATCCCAAATGTATTTTTCAGCCAGGATTCATTAAAAAAGGATCAAATAGTCGCAAATGATCGCTTTTGTCTGCCCAAGGTTGTGTGTTTCAGGGCTTTTTTCTTCCCATCAGTCAACTAGCTTATTGAACAAATATATCAGTTTTGAGAAACACTAAATACATGTGGCTCTTTATATCATAAAGATGGTGTATTTACCAAAAACATGTCATGTTTTCCTATATAATAATTTAGTCCCTCTGTGTAGGGTTTATTAAGAATAGAGATGGCTGGGTTGTGTTTGTCATAGATTTGCAAATTTCTAATTCCCCTTCTAATATGGCTACATATATTTTAAATGTTTTAGTAGATTACCATCTTACAGTCATATTTTTCCTTTTTTAACCACTAGTAGTGAAGAGAGTTGTACCAACCCGGGACAACATTTAGAGATGTTAAGGGCAGGGTCCAAAGGCTATGGCTATTGGCTAATATCCATGGCTATTGCTATGTTTGATTTTTTCCTTTTATCTCCACCAGGTGGACAGAGTCATGTGCCTTTGGCTGATCAGCAGGAGGAGGACGATGACACCGACGTGTCTTTAATCACAGGAGCTCTGAGAAGCCAGAATCTGTTGATCAGTGAGCCGGCAGAGTCCTCATGTGGCTCTTCCGTGGTCCTCAGGAATCAGACGCTGACCGTAGCTAACTCAGCTGGTATGTTACATATAAGACACTGTTTGCTTTTCATTTCCATACATCAATACGTTTATTTCGCATTTTTCTCAAAACAGCAAAAACCCACTTCATTTGTTCAGTCTGGGACAGACATAAACACCTTGTATTTACACTACACATTTGTGCTTTTCTCTTTTCAGCATCTTTCCTGGCAGAACGAAGCTGGCGTGGCTTAGAACAGAAGTTGGGAGAGACGCCTGTGGTAAAGGCAGGAAAGGGCAGGAGAGGCATAGCTATTGCCTATGAAGAGGAAGGAACGTCTTCATGATAATTTACCAGTAATTCACAGGACTCCAATAGAGTATTTTATCATGTCTGCCTTCAGTTACAGGTATTAAAAGTATATTGCTTGTATTTGCTAGAATCACAGAATATAACCAATCATTTTGTCCAAACATTACAACTTGTCCACTTTTACAATAATATTGGTAAAGAATATGTGGGCCCTGATTATTCACATTTAATTGATTATAAAATGGTTTTGGTAGGGGATACCTGACCACTTCTCTGATTTGGTCACTTCATTGTATTACTGGCTTTAGTATCTTTTCTGTTACTGGTCATTGACAGGAACTTCTTCCACAAAGGATGCAGGAAATATACCAGTATTCCCATTGCATTGCCCCTCCAACCAATCCTGGTTAACTAAAGAAGAAGAAATTATGAATTAATCATATTTCCTGGACAAATCACAATAATTTAAATATTTGGGATACACTATATGGCTAAAGTAAAAGTTTCTCACCTCTAGAGATGAATGTGATTGTATCTCCTTGCTGAAAATTGAGATCCTCTGGATTTGATGACTCATAAGAATGAAGTGCCACAAAGTGAATCTCATCCTCTGGCTTTCCATCAGTTTGCTAAAAACACAAAACGCACACAGTCATTTTCTGCTCAACTCCTTTGAGTGTCCTTGAAATCGTCTGTCTGTTGTGTAGTGGTGTACTACAGTTGTTATGCTCGACTGCAGGGCCACCATGATTGAGGATCATCATGAAACACATCTGTGTGACTGTTTGAAGACACTAAAGTGTCAAAATGTTAGTCTGTTTGTACAATTAAAGACTGAAAATCTGCTCCGGTCCTTTTTTCTGTGGAAGTTTACTATCTTTGTACTGAGAAGCAACTGATTCAGCTGCAAGATGTGCAGAGAACTCTGAAAATAAAATTCTTAGGGAAATACTATAATACCATTGATCAGGAAGATCCTAAAATAAGCACGTTCCATATATAAATATTGGTGTCATCCCAATACCCGTATTATAAAACTGCAGTATCACCCAGAATAACTGTATTTTGTGAGGCCACATTACACAGAAATAGATCCTCTTACCTCTTTGGTGTTACACCACAGGGTGATGCGCCTGCCAGTGGCACAACTCCACACACTTTCCATTTCTGTGTTGGCATTGATTACACTTTGTCCAGTTACCTCAGAGTTTAAACTAGATCAAACAAAAGGGTTGAATTTGGTACTCTGTCAGTAACACAATAGACCAATATAAACTGGATATTTTTTATGTGCACCGTACCTCAAGGTGATTGCCCTAGAAGGGAGATTCAGTTTCTTACTGATTTTATCGATCAGTATTGCATAAGGAGATCCAGGTGGTACTGAGACAGCAAAGTTGAATGTGAATCGGACTTTGACAATACATGAATTGTCGGTAGACTGTGCATCCTGGCATTAATGAAAGAACACATTGGTGGAATTAAATCATAAGAAAATCCATCATAAAACACTTAAATACTTCACATGTTGACACGTCTTTTTTGTTTAGAGGTTTATCATATTCATAGGCAGTACTGGACACATTGTAATCTGCATACCTTGACTTGTGTCTCTCCACTGCTGCTGCTACTAGCAGTAAGACCTTAAATACATATAAAAGGTTAAGTTATATTGGTCAAATTGTATTTGCAAATACTTTCACTTGTGTTACAGCATTTCTTATGACATGGGTAAAGTTGGTCAAATGCAATGGTATTTAACACCAATCAGAGAACGGTGCCTGTAGTTATTTTAATTAGCTTAAAGTGTGTCAGATAAGTTTACCTTGTTTCCTTTCAGGTCTGGTCGGTGGTTCTCGAGTTGGAGGCTTAGATATTCCCTGCTTAATACAGCCAAATAATGCCATTTAGAATACAGAAAAAATATGGAATGTATTACAAAACAAATACCCCATTTTATCAAGTTTAATTTTATTAACCTTAACTATACTTAGAAAATAAGTCAGTTCTTTACCTCATTCTGTTTAGAAGCCAAAGAGATCTCCAAACGTTCCAGGTAATTGTAAGGAACAAGTCCCCTCTATGATTTAAATGACAATAACGAATACTCTCAGTTGACAGTAATTCTCTTAACATGAATAATGCTTTCTATGCCAGCTGCAGGTCTTGAGAGATGCACACTGGTATAGAGGTCACAGATGTTCAGATTCTGCACATAGTGCTCTTACTCTTTCATTGAAGATCACAGATGCCCAGTTGTCAGCACCCTTCTGCAGCACAAACACAATATTGCCCGGCACTACAGCCAACTCATCACTGGTCTCAGGAACAAACTCAAACAGGACGGTGTGTGGTTCTCCTTCTAAAGCCCTGTGAAGACATGAGACATCCACGTGGCATCAAGAGACCTGCTGGCACTGTGTAATTGTACATTTCTATCCTGCTGTTCTCTTGTTTACATTAACAGCGATTCAACACTGATTTTTCCTTTTTGGACTTTCTCCACAGACAGTGGGAAAGCCATCATTATTACAAAATCTTACCAAGTATTAGGTAACAAATAATACTTTGACACTGTAACGAGATATAATGTGTGTTTAGAGAGAATCAAGTTTGTACTACATCTACCTTAGAACCTCAGGTTCTTTTGGACGAGTTGGACCATCTTCAACCTGCCAGATAAAAACACAAAGCGGTGTAGTGTTGAAAACGCTTTCAGATGCAGTTGCAGCATTGCAGCAATCGTCTTATAATTATGTTTTTGACATGGTAAAGTGATGTATTACATTAAAAGCTTTAGTCATTAATTATGAAGCTTGTGACACACATCAAATGATACATCGTTACGAATACCGGTTGATTGTGGATAATTTAATGCCTCTTTAATTTTTTTTAAATCTTCCATATATATTTGATCTAATGTAACATAAGCTAATAATGACACATTGATTTTTTTGTCATCTCATTGTATTGTTTGTTATTGCCAAAGAAGAGCCGATATGTCACCTGTGGCTGTAATGGGGCAAATCCAGAGAAATCATCCTGAGGAACGACGGAGGCAACAACCTGAAGATAACAGAGAAAAAAATGTAAGTTAATTATGTCAAATTTACAGTGTTTTCTCCAGAGTAACCTCTAATGTATTATGTATGAAAAGCAAGTGCTGTATAAAGATGAAACACTGATTAAGTGATTGGCTGACATTTTACTGAGCTGTACTCAGGATTCAGTTTAATGCGGTTCATATCACACTAATGTCGTACAAACTGTCACTAAAACAAAGGTGGGTCATCAGATAAAGTATTACCTTCGCTTTGCCCAGGTAGTCCTTCTTCTCCAGCTCAGCAACATAGTGCTTATTTGGTTTAAAGAGCACTTTTGATGGGAACTCGACTAGTTTAAAAAGTTTCTGTTTCTGTTGGTGAAATTGAATTGCAAAGGATAACATTTATCAAACATTTCTGACAGGAAAGTAAATTCTAAATCAATTGCTAATGTTGCTAACAGAATCATTTTGATCAATATCAATGTAAAACAGATAGCACTCAAATATATATATATATATATATATATATGTTTCAAATGCACTAGCTGATTTTTTCAATAATGGTGACTACATGTTAACAGACCAGGGTGGATTGCAGAGCTTTGTCAATGATATTGAGCTTGGCATCTGTCTTGTAATCAAGAGCCTTCACAAGGTTTTCCTGGGCTTTTTCCCAGTGACCCAGCTGAGCCTCAGCCAGGGCCATATTGTGGAGAACCTGTGGCAGGAAACATTGATTAGAAGCTTGTCACTATTTTAATCCCTCATACAGACATACTTATTGAAAACAATTCTTTCAATTAGAAAGAAGTGAAAATATGTAAAATTGTACTTAACTCACCAACAGCAACAAATAAAAACAAACAGTTTTTTTAATTGATTGGTTTTTAACATCAAATTAATCATTAGAGCAGATTAGAAAAAGAGTGTTTTCATAATTAATATATCTTACATCTCTAAACTGAAGTCGACAGGATATAGAAGAACAGTAGTATAAAATATATATATAAGTAGCATAATAATTTGTAAATAAATTACATAATAAGGAGGCATAACAAAAATAAAAGGCTTTTAAATGTTTACCTCACATGCATATAATTTGTATCTGAGACCCAGTGCCTTGTAATCTATCAGCTGGTTGCCTCTCAGTGTTTTGAAGGAACGCTGGAAATCAGCTACACTCTCCTCATACCTTTGAAAACAAATAATCCAGTTAGTTATTGCAATAAATGTAATAAACTATGCAGATTGTAAAAATATTAGTAGTGATTGGGAGTCAATTTTTATTAGAATAAAAGCAAAGTGTGTCTAGCAACCAATGTTTTTAAATCACAATGTTAGATATGAATGTGGCCCTTTTGTGGAGATAACTGGTGTGTCTTGCCTCTGCTTTTTGTAAAATGTGATTCCTCTTTGAAAGAAGCCAACAGCCAAATGCTCATCCTTGCGTATGCTGCAATCAAATGCCTGAGAAACATTAGAAAACACAGTAACTTCCTCTAGAAGAAACGAGAAACTGTAAACTCTACTTCTTCTTTCACAGTGACTTGCACTTTCAGGATCCAAAATATCACAACATTTCATCTCAGTTATCAGCTTTAAACAAGGTTTTACTTTTTGACGAGAAAGATTACAAAATACCATAGATATTTGTGTACAATGTTTTAGTTTGCTTCTTACTAATTAAGTTTAGCCATACCTTTTCAGCAGCATCTAGCTCTTGGTTAAGAAGATGGAGACAGCCAATGTCAAAACAGATTTTGGAGTTTGGTTCTTGGATAGACAGGAAAATCCTGAGTGCTTCTGACAGATCTTGTCTGTCAACATAAGTCACAGCTTCGTCCCACTGGCGCAGAGTATCCAGAAACGACATAGTGGCAGGTTAGGAGTACACTGAGCTACAGACCAAATTAAGGAAGCTCTTCTGATTTGTACCAGGGAGATCAGGAAGTGTGATTGTCATTGTTGGTACATTTATATCCGCACCACCACCAGGTTGTAAGACCCAATGGTTGTTGCTTTTCCCCCCCATGTGATTATCTGGCATTAATTTAATTAAGTGTGTGTATGTGTGTTGGTAGAATTTTCTATATCACTTCCCCCCCTTGAAATGAATGATCATAAATGGGGTACATTAACTATTTCCTCAGAGGGACATTATCAGTCCCTTCTAAGTCTGTTTTTAACAGTTTCATATGAAATACACTCTTAAGTTAAATTTTTTGAAATCATCATTTACAAGCCTTATATCTGGAGCACCAGGTGAAGTTTTACTGGAACAGGCCGTGTTTATTGTGCCTTATTGATTCATCTTATCCGCAGTTATCACTATCAGTGCCACGCTTTACGCTGCTAAACTACAACTTCCGCTCGGTACTTTTAAAATACATCGTTTGTGAACAACCAATGAAACCATTAGCAAACACAATTTTACTTTATATTCTAAAGACACTGAACGATCTCACCAAGTAAGTCTGATGAGTGTTTTGCGTCCAACCCTGCTCACTACGTCGTGTACCCCAAACTAAACACTGCTCTTATTTCGAAAGAACAAAATACGTATTTCCGTCACTCGTGTAGCTGTTGCCTTGATGTCGCTAGCTAAACAAACATGGCTCTGCTTCATTATCAGACCACGGACCTTAAAGATACGTAGGCATAGGCGACGATTCGTGAGAAATGTGCCAAACATGAAGCTGTAGATGTATTATTTAGTCGGTTAGCTTAGTGTAGCCTTTTGTGACCGTGTTTACACACTGCTAGCCCCCCAGTGGGCTAATGTAAGCTAACAAAATGGACCTTGGAACAATGTTGTACAATAATCTAAAGGATGTTACATGGAGCACGACGTCCTTACCATTAGATCAACTTGTCAGTGCTTACAGGATGCCTCAGATTGTCAAGCTGGATAACGGTTAGTAACTTTCTGGCACTACTAACTAGCTGGGTTCAGTTTTCTTTTGCTAACGCTGGTGGCTAAGCTGCTAGTTAGCAGCGAAGCCGTTTGACAGACACATTTGTGATGTTGATTTGTTTCATCTGGTCTCGTTAATTTTCTGCAAAATTGTGTAGTTAACATTAAAAAGTTGGTGTTTGGTGGCAATGTCGTGCGAATCTCGTCCATGAATGCCCTGTATCTTCTCTGCTGTCACCCTCCAGACATCTGAGTGAAGGTAGTAAGTTAAAAACAACTACTGTCATAGCAGCAATAACACATGCAGGCATCAGAAGACTGGTGTTTGTGTGTGCACGGCATTATAAAGGGCACAAGGGACGATTGTGGCAGGATGAGTCAAGTTTGTTGTAAAGTCAAGGCTGAAAAAACATGTTTGGCCTCAACCTGGGTCCAATGAAAGACACACTCGAGCAAAACAATACAAGATAACACAGTAAAGTTAAATGTGGACCTAGAACAAAACTACATTTAACAGTGCTATTATTATTATTTGATCAGGGAGTTTATTTGATTCATGTACTACAACAGATGTTTCCCCTGGCAGCTGTGTACCAACACAAGCCTGTTGATAATAATCATGGTTACAATGAGAAAGTAAACCATTATGAAATATCAGCAATAATTATAATTGTGTTTTCAATCTTCCCCTTGTGTATTGCACTCTGCTAAGCCTCTCCTGCAGAGTGCATTGTATTTTTAAATGTCAGTGCTTGCGTTTTAGAGAGGTATGGATTAGGGCATTAGTCATTCTCCACGGAGGGTAGTGATCTGAGTGTGTTGACTAATCCAGTGCCTTGGCTACAGCCTGTGAGGCTCACTGGTGCTATGAAAAAGGTAACAGTAATAATAGCATTCCTCAGGATACTTACTTTAATGTTTGGCATAGTCATTGAAAATATGTCTCAACCACGGACATCAGCTCATTTCAATGCTGTGCGTCTAGTCAGGCCAATTCATACCATAAATGACAAGGTGTGTCACAACTCCAATTATTGTTTTGCAGGAGTCATGATGCAAGTGTCATGATGCAATCATTTAACATTTCTACTTACATTTCATAGACCTAATATGGTGTTTTTTCCTCTTCTGTTCAACTGCCCCTCAAAATCCACTTAGATCTTTTGGGATTTTTGGCTCAAATGTTCCATATTTATATCATATGATGAGGGCTGCATGATGTTTGCTCTTATACCTTAAATTAATCTAATGTTTTTCCACCATGATGCAACAGTGACATAATATTTTATGTTACATGACAGTTGTTGATATTTTTTTTTTGTCTATTGCACCTTGCAGAATTATAATGTTACCTGCATTGTAAGGTCTAATCAGTGTTTTGCTTGTTGTTTTCATTCCCGCAGGTCAGTTGGTTGAAGGGCTCAGAGACAATGACTACCTCTTGATTCATTCCTGCCGTCAGTGGACGACTATTACTGCTCACAGTCTGGAGGAGGGACACTATGTCATTGGGCCCAAAATAGAGATCCCAGTGCACTATGAAGGTGAGCTATCATCTGCAGGATGCTTGATGCTGGATTTGCTTGACATTGTCTTGTGACGATGCTCTCTCTCTCTGTATATAAGCGGATGAGATGAGATGAGATCTCTGTATACTGTATGTCAAAACCAAAAAGGTCAGCCACTTCAGCTGACAACTTTGAATTTGGGGCTTCTAGAAAGGATGATCAGAACCTGTGCCGCAACACTTAAATATACATAAGACATTTTGAGAGGCGTTTTGGTGTAATAATGTCAAAAGATCGTAGGAACAATGTGTACCCTTATCCCAAATCTATTTTTATTGATACTTGAACAGAAAAGTACAACCCATGCTTAACTCTGTCATTTGCATTGACACTGTATGTATTTTCCTATTTTAGGTCAGTTTAAGCTACTGGAGCAGGACAGAGATGTCAAGGAGCCTGTGCAGTACTTCAACAGCGTGGAGGAGGTGGCCAAAGCATTCCCTGAACGGGTATACGTCATGGAAGAAATTACATTCAATGTTAAGGTACATCTAATATGCTCAAGGCATTATTAGGATTGGTTGTGGATTATGTTGTGTTTTGTGTTATGACTTCTATTTGTGGACTATCAATACGATGTTATTTACTTCTCTAGAACTCTGAGAAGTATGAAGTAACCCCCCCCCCCTGGGAGAAATTCAAGTTTGACACAGCAGCACAGGGGGAAATGTAGTGCAAAAACTACAGAAGTGTTAAAATACAATACAAAATTATAAAGACATAACAAAAACTATAAAGACTATAATGAAAAAATATACACTATATTTAGTAAGGTGTGCAAAAATATTGTAAACTGTGTATAACTAACTGTACATGTTAAATTATTGCAAGGTAATTGTTGGGATCAGTTTTCTTTTTGTTCTCCCTAATTTCATCAGCACTTTCCCATGTGTCATGTGTTTTTACAGATGGCTTCAGGGGAATGTAATGAAGACACTGAAGTTTACAACATTACACTAAGCACCGGTGATGAACTGACATTAATGGGCCAGGCTGAGATCCTGTACGCCAAGACCTCCAAAGAAAAATCCAGGTTCAACACCATTTTCAAGAAGATTGGGAAGCTGAACTCCATCAGTAAGATCGGTCGAGGCAAGATGCCTTGCTTGATCTGCATGAACCATCGCACCAATGAGAGCATCAGCCTGCCTTTCCAGTGCAAAGGCAGGTTCAGCACCTGTAGTCCACTGGAGCTTCAGATGCAGGACGGTGAACACACCATCAGGAACATTGTGGAGAAAACCCGTCTACCCGTCAATGTCACAGTACCCAGCAGTCCACCCCGCAACCAGCACGACCTCCACCTCATCCGCGAGGGTCATCGCTACAAATTGGTCAACATTCAGACGAAAACAGTGGTCGTGTGCTGCATTCTGCGGAGCAACAAAATTATACCCATCCATTTTCCCTTTCACATGGCCATGCCGAGATTTATTATTCCAGAGGAACTGCTGCAAGGAGAGCTGTGGCTGGATACCATGGTACATCGCTGGTTCTCCTTCTGCCAGGAGCAGTTTGACATAGACGACTATTCTCGTGCCGTCAGGGATGTGCGGACAGACTGGAACGACGATGGTAAGAGCCCGAAGAAAAGCAGTGGCAACGGTAGCTGCAGCGGAGGCAGCGGCGGCAGCAGCAGCAGCTCCAACGGGTGTCACAACCACATGCAGATTCCCAGCTCCTTAACTTACGCCCGTGATGAACTCACCCAGTCCTTCCACCGACTGTCTGTGTGTGTGTATGGCAGCAACCTGCACGGTAACAGCGAGGTCAATTTGCAGGGCTGTATGACGCTATGTGGAGATTGGGCTCTTCTGCCCTCTGATAGCGTCCCGTCAGACTCGGGGGAAAGTGAACACTTTTCCCCCGAGCTGTTGGAAAGCACAAACCAACTACCATCCCTCAGCAAGTCGGACGTTCCCTATGAGGAGCTGTGGTTGGATCACTTGAGAAGTCAGATCCCGAAACCTTCAATAAGTGAGGGAATTCGAGGCCTCAACAACGGCTGTGGTCCGACAGCAGCCCCGTCTTACCCCGTCACTTGTCCTCTTGGTGCTGTAACCAGTTCAGATGTGTCTCTTACTCCACCACCGGTCCCACCCAAGTCTGAAGCTGTGAGTATAATCTTTTCTACTTAAAGTTATAATCCTTAAGATTTCAGTCCTGGTTGATTTGGAAACACCCATGGTTACTGCGGTAACAGCAAGTACAGTTTAATACTACAGCAAACACTCCTTGAGCAGCGTCTTTGTCAGAAATACCACAAGAACATCCGGAGTATCAGTTTACAGCGCAACCAAAGGAGTTAGCATTGTTTTAATAAAGAAGTCATTCAATAATAGTTGCAACTATGATTCATATTTCAACACACAGAGTGAGCCGTTTTCCACACAACAGCAGGGCAGAGTAAAGTTGCTTACCTTGCTGAGTTCTCTTCATTTAACAGCTAACTGTGGCTGTTTCCTCTTATTCCACTACTCTGGAATCTACTTCTGTAAGATGCATTTTTGATGTAAGGTCACTGTTAGCACCAGCCGTGGTGGCAAATACAAATCTTGTGGCTGATTCACAATAAAAGTCACCCCTAGTTTTGCCAGTTGAAAGCTTTTAATGTGAAGCTGCGGCTATAGGACGCTCCGTTACTACAGCTCGTTGTAAGGAGTAACAGTAAACAGAATGAATGCCAAGATTGCACTGATTTCATGCATTCCTGTGAATCCCTCAGACCAACTGAGTCCAATGCTGCAATGGCAGACTGCACCAACAATAAAAACTACTATGTAGAACGATAATTTGTCAATGTAAATACTCTGAATGACTATTGTAGATAATATATAGTATCAGACATGCATGCAACACTCTTGTTTTGCTGTCAGTTTCAATGTCAGTTCATTTCTTTGCCAGGTGAAGGAAGAATGTCGTCTCTTGAATGCCCCACCAATTCCTCCACGAAGTTTAAAGCAGATGCCGTCAGTGCCCATCCTGTCTAAGCCACGGCAGCAAGAGACTCGGTCTCCAAGTCCAACCCTCTCTTATTATTCTTCTGGTCTCCACAACATGTAAGAATTGGAACCAATTTAAAATTTATACTGAGATTGCATAGATCTAGTATCGTATTTTTTCAGCTTTTGTACAACTGCCCTTCAAAACCCACTCTTATTTTGGAATTTTTTCAACTGTCCTTTAAGTATTTAATCTGTCTAAGACACATTTTAGTGCAGACTTAATGCCTCAGGTCATTTCAGTTTCTCCTTAACCCACTTTCTTTTCTTTACACGTCTGTAAAAGCTGTAAAATACCAAGTTTTGTTTAAAATGTTACATATTTCTATCATCTGATGAGGTCTGCATGAGGTTTGCTCTTATACCCTAAATTAATCTTATATTCTTCCACCAGTAGTGGAGCATGTGAGCAAGAGGCGGCGGACCCACAAGAGCATGTGTGCTACCCGTGTAACTGGGGTAAGTCCAACAGCACTGAGCCAAATGCTACATTGCCCAGTGGTAGCCTGCCATCAGATGGGATGTCGTCCAGGTTGTCTTGGCCAAACAACTTCAGTGGAGAATCGCACTGCATGGATGAATTTCTGCCAGCCGGCTGTCGAAGCTACTACAGTTACCCCAGAAAGAGATCCCCAAGCACCCCAAAAACCTGTACATCCAGCCTTGTGGACTTTGATGGCCGAGAGCACGCTCACTGCAGTAAGGACTTCAGTTTGCAGAAAGCTTCTCTGAGTCAGTTTTGCATCAAATCTTCAAGTTTCAATTCAGAAATGTACAGAGACAAGCCCATAGAAGAATCCAACACTAAGCAGAGCCTCTCTTGCCCCATCTTACCACCGAGAACACCAAAAACAAATGCAGCAAAGACGTGCACAGATTCACCGCCAGGGTCAGTCTGTGACAGCGAGCAGGAAACTTCAAACTGCTCACTTACGCAACACGAGCAGGGCACAAAAGAGATATGTTCAATCTCTAACTCATTAACTCCTAACTGTCCGTCCTTTTCTCCCACTGCACAGTGGCAGCCCCCGTCCAACCTGGCTGGTCTTTCTATTGAAGAGGTGTCCAAATCTCTAAGGTTTATTGGCCTGCCAGACGACATAGTTTCTCTTTTTGTGTCTGAGAAGATTGATGGGAATTTACTCCTGCAGCTCACTGAGGAGATTTTGTCAGAAGACTTCAAGCTAAGCAAACTGCAGGTGAAGAAACTCATGCAGTTCATACATGGGTGGAGACCCAAGATATAACTAACAGTATATGACACTAAATCCTGTTATAAAGCAGAGAAAGTCATGCCTTCGGTATATATGCTATGCACACCAAGCCACAAAGAGTTTCTTTTTGTATTATATGAATTTATTTCCTTGTTACTATATTGTGGGGAAGATAGTTGGGTAATATCTCCCAGCCAACTTAAAGTCTGTGACTGCTATTAACTAACTGAATGGAATCATTTGGCACTTTCGTGAAGACATTTTCGTGTCAGCTACTTAGTACTTTTTCACCCAAAGCCTATTAGTGTTCATGTTGTTACACAAATCCTAATTTAAGCCAACAAATTTAAAAGTCAAACGCTTAATAAGGACATTGCTTCTGTTCGTAAAGGGAAATATCACAACATTTCTGCTATTTCCAGGATTTTTAAAAGAGCACAAGAACCACAGGATGGACTATAGTATATGCTGCTTATTTACCACATGAAAAAACCAATGTAAACAACATTTACATTTTATAGTGGATACACAGTTTGAAATTTGGCTGGATTAGGTTTGTGTTTTTATTTTAGTAATAAACAGCTTAAATCTCAAACATGCAATTATTTAGTTATGCAGACGTATAATGTACGCACTGTTTTTAAACTCTATCGTGATAGAGAATGCTGCTGCAAGTGCATTTCTAAACATGAATCAAAACAGTGGATTTATTTCACTACTTTTGAATGAAGTCAAGAGCTGCCTACTGCTAACAGGTATTAAGATATACTTGTGTTCTTTTAAAAATCCACCCCATTGAGTTTTCTTAAACTGTAAGCTTGGTCTGCAACAGTGAACACACTACTTTTCCAAATGGAAATAGCCCATCATGAAAACCTTATCTCTGAGCCCGTGGTATCACACTGATGTACAATTCATTAGAATATTAATTAGGAAAAGTAAGATAGGGGAGCTACGGCATTACTGAATATGACTTGATTTTACAGCTCTAAACAGATAATAAAAGAATTAAATTTTTAAAGACAGGCATGTTGGATAAAAACACAAACATGAGCTTTCAACATAAACTGAGAAGTAGTTGTCTGTACATAAAGCTGACGTCAGGCAAGAGTTGGTTTACTGTCGTATTTTAGAAGATACAGTGTTGCATGCATTTAAACCAACTGGGTTTGTTGACCGAAATCCCATCTGTGATATTCTACTTTGTGGAACTACGCTCGGAAGAGTGAGCCACATCAAATGATCATCACAATCTCTCATGCAGCAATATGTTATATTTATCAACTCTCCTTATGCAAGGTCTTATTTCTATTTGATGCCTTTTTAATCTTAAGTCGAATTAACTAATTGCTTTACTTTGAAACATGTCTGCTAAAAATAACTTGAGGTTGTTTATAACTGAAGAACACTGAGGCCTAACAAAACAATGTCCTCCTTACTCTAAAACTAACATGGAGATAACTAACAAACAGATAATGGACCATGACAGTCTACATAAAATACAAATTATGCATCATGCACTTTGGTAGATTTCAGCCTAATTAGTTGCAGTTAAGGTCATTAAATATAAACCTATAAAAGAAGATTGTCTATGTAGAGACTATATGCACTACACGCTTTTAAAACTAAACTGGTACTTTTCCTTTGTTCTCATTGTATGTATTCTATGTGTCTCCTAATGCAAGAAACAAGTAAAAGATAGCTTTTCTGCGCCTTAACCCAGAGTCCTTAAAAATATATAATATTTCATTTTGGCTTAACATTTTCATTTAGTCAGAGAATATACTCCAATATAAACGTCTCTATATGAAAATCAGGGAAAGATGTTAAACGTGTATTTCCCCTCAGACCCAGAGAGGCACGTAAGCTGCAATTGAAAATGATCTGCGAAAATGAAATATTGGTTTATATTGGTACCAAACATTTTATTTTTTCCTACCGTCTATCCGATTCAGATTTATTTATGCAGCTATTTAACTCATTTAACATAATGCAAAATAATGCAGAGTAGTTATTGTCAGACTGTTTGTGCGGCTGATATATAAAGGTGCCTCAGCAACAGCAGCCGTTCTACAACCCAGGTCTGATCTGTTGGCCAACAGCAGTTTTTTTTCCCCCTCTGACACTTTTTGCAGTGGGGTGTTACATATTTTACTTGATATTTTTATTTTTTATCTAAGTGCAAATTTAATGTAATTTTTTAAAGAAGTGATTACTAATGTTGAAATTAGTTTTATTGAAAAAAAAAAAACGAAGAAAAAGCTTATGTTCAAGTTTTTCTGTTTGTTTTTTGTATTCTGTACAACTTGAGTTCTACTTGGGTTTACAAATCCATGCATTAAAATAACACTTAGCCACGAGTTAAAAAAAATACCTGCAAATCTGTAACACTACATGGACAGTGGCCAAAAAAAATAATAAACCGCTTGTCCAAGTTTCCAAGATTTCCTTGCAACTTTGTCACAGTATCCACATTTTATATGGGGAATGACATGTGACACTTTTATTATATGGTGTTTAATGTCCTATGCAACAGCCATGGCACTGCAAAGAGACCCAGTGAAGGAACAGCAAAAGGCAATGGGGTATTATGTGTATCGGAATTGCCAGAGTGTTAATTTCAGGGGAATAAAAAATTGTGCATGCCAAAATATAACTTTACCTGAATAATTCTGAGATATAAACTGTGAACAACAACTGACCTAGTCCCATGTCTGTCAACTCTGAGCGAAGACTGTATGAATTATTGCCATTGTAACACTACGTTGGAAAGCATCTGGGATAGTATTCAGCATTACTGAAATCCTGAGTTATGGACAGTTATCTCTTGTTTCCTTATTTTTGATTGTATAATCTATTAAAAATGGATTAACAAATGTTTGTGTGTTATTTGTTTAGTCACGCTGCAGTTGAGTACTACTCTGAAATTGGGAATTAAGATTGCACATTTGATCAGTTGCACAGTGTCGTACAAAACCTGGATGATGAAAGGGCTCTGTGCTTAAGTAACATACAATGGGTGATTCAAATTATTAGCTGATAAGGATGCTAGTTATTTGTATAATATAATGCTTTAATAATAATATAACCATAAACTACACTAAACCAGCTAATAAATGCGATTTCATTCTAGTAATAATACAGAGTTTAAAGACCTGTAAAATTAAACAGGGTAAGTATTGTCTTGGAGTCTCCGAGGACTTGGTGTACAACTTGGTGTGACATCTTTGTCAGGTAGTTTGATTGTGTTATTCTCTTTTAGAGCTGCAACAATTAGTCGAATAATCGGTTAGTCAATCAACATAATGCAACTATTTTGATTATTGATCATTTGTCTTAACAGTAAATTGAATACCTTTGTGTTTTGGACTCTCGGTTGGACAAAAGACTGATCTGGCTCTAGGAAACTGATGTTTTTTTTTATGTTTTATGGACCAAACACTTAATAGAGGTAATAACTGACGGATTAATTGATAATGAAAATGGGATGCAGCCCTACTAGGTTTAGTTATAACATGTAATTGATCTGTAATGTCTTTATAGATTAGCTGATTTAATACCGTTGCATTTCAGAAGGCCCTAGTGATATTACAAAACCAGTCAACAAATTGCAGAAAGTCTTCTGCAGAGCTTTGCTGGGTTTCTGAGGTATTTCAGGAGCCAGTAAATGCTTCATCAGTTCTGCTTTGAGGAGCCTTGCAGCTGTTGTTTCCTGCCTTGCACCAGACAGGTTAACATTTCACAGTTCAGAAGGTAACAGCAGTTCTGCTTTTTGTTCTTTGTGTGTGCAGCTTTTTGTGTGTCACATAATTTGTTCTAATTTGTCTATAGTGATTATATATTTAGGACTTGGATAATATAAACTTCAATATGTTTTTTTTTTTTTGGAAAAACAAATTCTACATCTTTGTGAGGCTCACCTACTTGAACCATGAAGTTCCTCTGATGTTTTATAAGGCAGAATCAAGAAAACTCGTAAAGATTGACTGCATTGGTTTCAAGTAATTTCAATGCAGTTTACGCATTTATATGTGTTCATAGATATTAAACATATTACACAAACTTAGTATTAAGACAGCTGCCACACTGTCTTGTATGTGTGCATAAACATTCACATTTAGCCTTTTTTGGCAAACTAAATTGCAAAGGGGAAAATGCAACTGCTACTACCAGTAATATATATGTATATGTATATATATATATAAAAAAAATAATAAATCATTTTTTGCAGCTCATTTTCCATTCATAAAAGACCATCACTCTCAAATATAGTGACATGTCTTTTAATACAGTGACATGTCAGAACAACCAAATCTGAGTTGCAATTTTTTCATAATTTAGACCAACTATTTAATAGACCTTTCTCACAGCAGAGAGCTAAATGGAACACAGCCACCAATAATATAATTACCTGTATTTGTCCTGTAATGACAAGTCAAGCAATACAATTGAACTATTCCTTTCAGGCCGTTTTCCATTTGCCAAAATCCATTTGTCCCTTTTTCATGTCGTTTACCTTCATCTATTAACAATTTTCACTTCTAATCTTTCCCTCACACATACAGAAGGGCTCCTTGGACTCCTTCACTAACACGTGAACAAAGACTTATAAAATGCACATTACTTTGTGGAGTGCATGAACTATCTAGTGTAATATTAAGTGTAATATCACTGACCTCATGCACCACTGCAGAAGTAAAGCTTCCCTTTTCACATGGCCAACAGTTACAAAAATACTAAACAAATGCTATTGACACAGTACATGGAAATATAAATTACTTTAGTATAAAGTACCAAAAATTAACTCATCGCAGGACATTTTAATGGACAGTTTCTGTATGAACTGTGGTACCTTACAAACATTTTTTTAATAATAAGAAAATCCCGGTCCCCATTTGATTGCTTTCATAGATTCGGAAAGAAATCTTAAAATTTTGCTTAATTTCTTTTGTTAAATAAGTTAAGTATTAAAGAAATGACAATGGACCGTGCTGACAGTCTTATCATCAACTCCCCCTGATACAATTTGCATTCTGCACAGAGGGAACTTTTAATATTTCAACCAACGCCAAAACCTGAATTTAACTTTAATACAAACATTTAGCCGCTAAACTGAACCATAAGATACTCTTTATAACCCATAGGAGAAACAATCCTGTTGACCTGCTGCTATTATTACATAATCCTTTCATAGAGAAGAAATGCCATCTTAGACAGTATATTTGGTGTCCTGTTGTTGTGTTTTGTTTAATCCAGACATCATTTTATTTTTCCCTATATTATAAGCAACCAGGATGCTCTCAGGTCACCAGTTTCCCTTGTGTTGTTCCCCTCTGCAAGGTGAAGCCACCCCTTTTCAACTGTCAGACCAAAAATGGATAAAACATTGCTTGACCATCAAGTAGGCGGACCTGGTCAGCTTTTTATAAAACTAACCAGTGTTAAGGCTGCAGATCTGAAACTTTCTCCAAGACTCCATTCAGCTCCAGACAGACCAACCAAATCCTACTCACCGACCGATCCAAGGGCAGAACGCCGCACTGACCCATCAGCTTCCCGAGCATCCATACCAAGGGCAGATCCACTCTCCAAGCCTCCTTCCAGGTCTGTCGACATATCTCATGTACATTGACAAAATGTTCAGAAATATTCAGTGTTTGAGTGTAAGGTCTGCAGGTGAGGCTTGTTTTGCATTTATTATTATAATTAATACAAAGAGTAAGGTTTTTGGTGCAAGAAGCTACCAAATTCACGTAATCCTATTCATGGTTGTTGTGCCTTTGACTTTCACCCAGTGAAATACATTGAATAACCAGCTCTCAAGTTACCAATGTTGGAACATCCATCCAGCACATACTGTAGATACAGATCAGGCTAACAGAATAGTGGAATTACACACTTTTGTGGTTTAAAGACACTGAGTTGGGTCTTTTTCATGAACTGTTCTGCTGTGAGTATTAAAGTGACTAAAGTGATTGTCATATTATATGTGTGTGTGTGTGTGTGTGTGTGTCAGTCATGTCATCTCCAGGCCTGCTGTTCCTGCTATTGATGTCCTCCTGCCTCCCTGTCTTAAGTGCTCCACCCGACACTCCTCATGACGAGGAGGAACTGGAACAACAACCGCATCCCAATCAGCATGCGAACATGGTTAAAAAGCTTGGCAGTTGGTTAAAGAAAAATTTTAGGGGGATTGGAGGAGTCCTTATTGCTAGCATAGAACCAGTGCCAGTAGCTGGAGCACCCATCGCTGGAGCACTCAAAACCCTGCTGCTGGTAACGCCTAATGAAGACCCACTGGACACTGTCAACTCTAACCTTAAAGCTCTCACCATTAAGCTTGACACCTTTAGCGCAGAATTGAAATGGGCTGCCTGGGCAGCTGGTGCATACCAAATGCCAGTGAACAACATAGAGAAAGCCTGGATTAAATACACTGAGCTAGTGCGTGCTAGCACAGGAAATGAGGCACTCAAAACTGATTTCTTTACATTTTACAGCCAGTATGCAGACAGCACTTTGGTCTTGCACCAATTCCTAACAGCTAAATCCCCATCTGTAACACAAAACCTTGGAGACCTCCTGGCTGATAGATTAAGATGTCATGAAAAAGATATTAAAGCCCAGTTTTTGTATTTGAATAAACTTATGTGTAAAGGCAACGTGCTCAATGAGAAGTACTACGAATTCAAAGGCAAAGACAATAATGCCAGGGTTGATACCGCCCATAAAATTGCATCTGAGTCTGCCTCAGCTTTAATCACATCGCACAAGCGATGTATATCTGACAGTGCTGCTTATATTGAAAAGGACATTTTTGAGCGCATTGATGATACCCAAAAACATCAAGAAATAGCAGACAATATCAGGGCATTTTTGGTAAAAACATATGACAGGTATGACTGGATGGTTGTTGCATTTACAACCCAAAACTCAAGGCATAAGCCAAAATTACTAAAAAGACATGATTTGTCAGGGTTTACTGAGGTACAGAGAGGAACAGTTACAGTGGCTGTGGCCAAGCAGGTGAAAGGAGCTCACACCAAGACTGCTACTGTTATAGAAGCCATTAAAAGGTGCTTACCTCAGGGGGTGATAATGTGTTTAGATGTAACACAGAAACTAATGGAATGTCAGGAAACTGTTTTTGGAAAAAGCTTGTCTCAGATATACACAGCAGTGCATGCTTACAAAAAAAGCAGTCATACTTCCACCAATACAGTGGAAGCGCCGAATGATGAGGACTCTGCACTCCCAGAAAGCTCTGTCAGCCTCAAAGGCCAGTCGTCGCTAACACCCCACGTCTTTACGGGGAAATGCGGGACAATTTTTGGGAAGTTTATCATCTTTATTAAAAGTGATGAAGAGATAATGGGAGTAGATCCCTGCTCCAAAAAGAAATGTAGCCAAAATGGTGAGTGTGTTGTTGTGCCAGGCACCTTGATAGCAATGTGTGAGTGCCAGTACCCACACTATGGTGAGCACTGTGAGATGACCTTAGAGACTTACAACAGACAACTCCGGCAGAACACTGAACGCAGAACCCTAACCCCAGAACGACGTCGGAAAGGCACGTCAGCGCCCCCTGGTAACCGTAGATCTCGAAAGAGCACCCCAAGACGCTCTTCTACCCCTAGATCTCGAAAGAGCTCCTCACGGCGTTCTTCTACCCGTAAATCTCGAAAGAGCACCCCACGACGCTCTAGATCTCGGAAGAGCTCCCCACGACGCTCTAGATCTCGGAAGAGCTCCTCACGGCGCTCTTCTACCCGTAAATCTCGAAAGAGCAGCCCACAACGCTCTAGATCTCGAAAGAGCAGCCCACGACGCTCTAGATCTCGAAAGAGCAGCCCACGGCGCTCTTCTACCCCTAGATCTCGGAAGAGCACCAGTGACCATGGTGCACCATCAAGGAGCTCTGCAGAAGGACCAAATGCAAAGTCGTTTTGTGGTTCTCTGTGCAAAGAGAAAGCCACTCCATTTTTGTAATGATTTCAATCTCCTAAAACAAGACCGCCTACAGCGACTGTAGCGGCCCTTTGAGGCTGTACTTGGGCGCAGAAATGCTTTGAGCTAAATGCTAAGATCAACATGGCAACATGCTTTTAAAGACAGTGTTAATGTACTCATGTTTGTCAGGTATAATGATATAATGATGAATTAACAAAGATAAATGTTTAGAGCAAATGGTAGTACACATTAGTACTAATGATATATGGAAATCTATTAATTACATTATTCAATTATAAAATGTAACAGATACATATTAATTAATGTGATGTGCTAACACCTTTGTGTGACCTATATTGCGTACACTTCAGCTTTGAGTTGATAATAAAAGCTAAAAAAAAAACAATTTAATACAATGTGGCTCAATAATAACATTCATAATAGAATATGAAACAGTTGAGTTTAAGAGAAACTATTATTCATTTTCCAACAGCAGTAGTTTAGTGGCAGGCAGATCATCTATTACCTCTCCCAATGAAGCTATTGCAGTTTTGAGATCAGGATGCTCTAACATGTATACTATAATGGATGGTCAGTACATAAGTGTATTATGTTGAAATTTCTATGAATAATGACAATGACAATGCTAACATGCTATAAATAAATAATTCCAGATTGTGCCATGATAAGTTGCACAACAATTTTAAACGATGTGATCTGTACCTGCAAAATATAAAAGATTAATAATGAAGATAATTGTTAGTTGATGAGGGTTCTTGTTTTTGTCAGCCATGTACACAAAGACCTGTACTTTATAATACATTACAACAATTTACAAGTGCTTTGGCTCAGTTTTCACAATGGAGGTTTGATATGCAAAACTCTTCAATGAAAGAGCCACATTTCTCCCTTTAAGCACAAAATGTTGCGTTGACATACAAAGTGCAAAACACTCAATTAAGAATACAGCCAACTTATATGTATATGAGCCCAAACTTGTACCCTGTACATATGTACATTACTCTGCACTTTACTGCTTTTTGCACTTCTGGTTAGATGCTTAACTGCATTTCATTGTCTTAGTACTTTTACTTTGTGCAATGACAATAAAGTAGAATCTAATCTAATCTAATCTAATCTAATCTAATCTACATGCAGAAATGTAAACAAGACATTTATATGAACTGCTCTTTCTGTGATGAATAAATGACCAAAGTGTTGTGAGAAACAAACTGAGCAACAAATCAATCATTATAATTAGCAGAATCAACAACAGCGGCAGCAGAAAGACATATGTAGGTTAAAAAAATACAAAAGGTGAATGGAGTTCTCAGGGTTTATGAATCCATATTTTCCTCTGAGCTGCTGAGTAAAAAGGCAGGGAGGCCGAGCTGGATGTCGAGTTAACCAGTAGGGCTGTTTCTGTCACACAGTGTGAATTCTCTTTGCCCTTCAATGGCCGTAGTCAGAAGTCAGAAGACTTTGTAAACACACAAACCGCACACAAACCAGGCTTCACAAGTTAGTCTGTTCGATACCCCAGTTTTATGTTTTTGACGTGGGGGAAGTTTATTACATTATTAAACGCCTTGAGATACTAATGGAATGGGCAACATATGGACGAAAAACCGATAGAAAATGATGACGCTGATCGTGTTAGACGAAGAGAGAGCTCAGTCTCATGGCTGCTTCATCGAGCGATAACTTGATACATGATCCCTTTATGGGATTTTATTGTATATTTCTTTTTCACCGCAGGAGGGATTAACTCGAACGAACGAAAAAATGTAGATGACATGGCATCGCCGATGATGATAAGTTACAGAGCATAATGTTACAGCCTTCAGGGAGCAGGTATGCTAATGCTATGCTAGCAAACTAAACATGCTGTCAGTCAGTATATACAGCTAGGCTGACAGCTGGTCCAATTTTGATCATGTAAATAGGTCTAAACTATTTCCTGTCGAACGCTTTGGGCTGCGTGGACACCTGTGCAGCACCTGTGCACTTGTGGACTGACAGCATCTAATTATAAGAACATGTGTTCTCATGTTACCGCTAACTGGGTCCAGAGTGCCAGTATCTGGTGTGGTTTATGTGAACTTTATCAAAGAGTGCCTGCTGCTCTGTGATGT
This sequence comes from Morone saxatilis, assembly GCF_004916995.1. Classification (NCBI taxonomy): domain Eukaryota; kingdom Metazoa; phylum Chordata; class Actinopteri; family Moronidae; genus Morone; species Morone saxatilis. Next base: position 5,812,174 of record NW_023339650.1, read on the forward strand.
TAAAAATAAGGTCTGCCATTTTGTCATTGTGCATCGCCATGTATGACGTCACTTGGGATTGGCTGAACCTGTTTTATTTCAGGACAAAATAATAAAAATAAAAAAACATCCAATGAATTTTAGATTGAAATAAACATTTTACCTAAAATTGGTATTAGGATGCAATATATTAGTACCCTAACATATTGTAAAAATACAAAGCATGACATGCTTAGCTAGGACATGTAGTGACTCTGCCAAACGCCTACAGTAGAAAACTCATCTTTTCATCTATCTAGCTCTTTCTGTCCTCCTTTTTCCATTTTTCTCTCTTGATCTCTGTTCCTATTTCTCTATTTTATTGTCAATACATTCCCTGGAAGTCATTACAACTGACAAAAAAATGCATCCTCACTCTCCCTTGCTGCTATCCCCCTTCCTTCTATGATCTTTCATTGTTTTCCCTCTCAGTCACTCTCCCTCCATCCCTCCTCTCTCGTTTTCTGCAAGTTATTAGTGCTAAAAAAACCCATCTCTGTATTTTTCTCTAAGTCATTAGAACTGACAAAACCTCTGCCTCTGTTCCTTCTGTAAGTCATTAGGACTGACAGAATCTGTCTCTTGTATCGTTTCATGATGAAACTTCAGTGGCTCTTTTGTCCAGCATACCGTTCAGAGCCCTAAAGCACTGCAGGCCGGTTAGTCCCTAAGGTAACAAAGCTTAAAAGCCTGGATGTGAAAGCCTTCAGCTGGAGCCCCGACTGTCAGAGGTTACCATTTAACATCAGCGGGGGACTCGCCAATATGTCACCCAGAGTCTTTTCTAGTAAACGTTCATGGCTGCTGTGTGCAGCACAGCTGTTATCAAAGGAAAGAAGTGTTGTCTTTGGCATATTGTTAGTATACAACTCTACATCTCAGCCCTTTGCCCCTTCATACTGTAAGTCAACAATAACCCTAACCCTTCACACAGCTTCAAGCCTACAACCTTTTCAGTCATGTCAGCGGTAAGGCTATATGGATGGCAATATCAGTCTGTCAGTTGATTGGTCTGTTGGTCCTCCATTTTGGTCCAGAATGAAATAAATAACTATTGGATGGATTGTCCTGAAACTGATCATCTCCCTCTCCCAAAATCTGAATGATTTTGGTGATCGCCTGATTTTCCTATTGCTCTACCATCACTGGGTCAAAATTTCAGTTTGTCCAATACTTTGGTTTATGGCCAAATGCCTGCAAAACTAATGAGATTCCGATTCCGATTCCGATCAGTCTAAGCTGCACTCTGTGTTTACTGTTAATTAGCTAATGTTAGCAAGCAAAAACACTCACCTAAGATTCACAAAATAATCTTAATATCAAGAATGAACTCTCATTATCAACAACCTACTACCAACTAGCTTGGAAAAATACATCCAATATGCAAAGCATTGTGCTTTTCTTTGGTTAAAGGTGTAATAAATCTGATATTTCACCTTCCAGGAAAATGGGAAATCTTAAATGGTGACCTCCAACTCGGGCTGGATATCAGGACCCAGCCAGTAACCAAAATAAGCCAGTACCAAGTAGTATCAAAACTTCACATTTTTGTACCAAAATCTAGAAAAAAAAATACTATTTGTTTTTTCTAACTGATGGTGGGGACTTGTCCAGCACATCCCACAGATGCTCAATTGGATTGAGATCTGGGGAATTTGGAGGCCAAGTCAACACCTTGAACTCATTGTTGTGTTCCTTAAACCATTCCTAAACCATTTTTGCTTTGTGGCATGGCGCATTATCCTGCTGAAAGAGGCCACATAAGGTATAAGAGAACAAATGATTCATCAGACCAGGCCATCTTCTTCCGTTGCTCCGTGGTCCAGTTCTGATGCTCACATTCTCATTGTAGGTGCTTTCGGCAGTGGCCAGGGGTTAGCATGGGCACGTTGACCGTTCTGCAGCTACGCAGCCCTACGCTACAAACTGTGATGCACTGTGTGTTCTGACACCTTTCTATCAGAACCAGCATTAACGTTTTCCACAGTTTGAACTACAGTAGCTAGGGCCTTTGCTCCCCAAGTGCATCAATG
>NW_023339650.1:5814324-5836273 GCF_004916995.1 Morone saxatilis
ATATCTATATCTATAACGTTATTTTTTATATCCCTGTACATATGCACATTACACTGCACTTTACTGCTTTTTGCACTTCTGATTCAATGCTTAACTGCATTTCGTTGTCTTGGTACTTGACAATAAAGTTGAATCTAGTCTAGTATATCACTTAACAAACTAATCACAAAATCAATGCTACACATGTAGAAATGTGTAGTACCAACCTTACATAGGTGAGCCTCATTGCAACATAATTACTAACAGCTTCCCAATGATACACTTCTTACCTTTTGCTTTAAGTATTCCAGTTGAAAGATTTTTATTTCTGGACCAACTCAGTTTTCTTTGGCTGTATAAATATATAATAAAGTATTTCAATTTATATATGAAATAATGAATTTGTGCAAGTTCACAGTATTAGAATTTTTAATTAAAGTTACAAGACATTAAATGGGTTGCAAGAAATGGCCAACATGATGGTGTTTAAAACAAGAATCTCTTATGTATGAGATAATATGCTGATCCTGCCATACAAACTCTGCCATAACCCAATACCTGAGAACTATTGTTCAGAGCTACAAAAGAGGAAACGTTTGACATTACAGAGATCTGTTTAACCCATGTCTGTATACCTATGATAAGATTTGTTTCCCAATTATTGCAAAAGACTATTTAGAGAAATACTACACAAACCAAAGAATCAGACCCACGGTTCCCACCCTGCCCAAACTCTGCCAAGCACATTTGGGTCCATGGCTTGGTCAAGCAGACAGTCCACCTGCTTCTCCACCGACAGGCCTGCAGCTGGAAGCTTGGCACGAATGTTGTGCTCCTTAGTTCCCAAAGCCACAGCCTGCATCCCAGGGAAGGCACCGTCCTTCTCAAAGCCCAGCTTCAGCTCCTCGCTGACAAAATAAACCAACATATAATCACATACAAGTACAATTTTGGGCTCCAATTATATAATTTTGAAGACCAGTTACAGCATTTTGGATTGAAACCAGTATAGGTTGATTTAAAAAAAAAAAAAAGTGAAACCAATAATTAATAGCATCAATAAGGCGTATAAAAGAAACTGAAGCAGAATTTAGATTTAATACAATTTAAGCAATATTTCCACCATACCAGTATCTCATATTTCCTTAAAAAACTCTCATTGTGGTCCAACTTTATTGAAATCCTATTGACTGAGATGTCATACTATGGTCTAACCATATACTGTACCTGGTTATAGCAGCTGGATTTGCTCCTTCTAGTTTTCTTCTGGCAAAGTTGACCTTCTGCAACGGATACCAGTTGATTTCTTTGGTGTTTACATCCTCCGCCCATGTGCCTCCTTTCTTCAGTTGTTTCAGCTCGAAGTTCTATGTAATGGAAATGGGAAGCGTAATATGTGCTGCAGTTTATTTATGGTTTGAAGTAAAGCAACAATAGTTATAATACAGCAGTAGTACAATTAAATAAATTCAATCTGTCTGGAAAAATACAAAATTATATGAAAATTACACAAATAGCAACAAGGACAATGAGGACTAGACATAAAACAAATGATGCATCATTAATGTCCTAGCACATATTCCAGTCCAAAAGCTACTGTCACATTTAACAAAAACTAAAGGGAACGTAGAACAAACAAAAGCTTTGCCCCAGAGATTTTGTAAAATGTACTTGTCTTCTTACTCTACAGCTGACAAGAAATCATTGTAACAGGATTAATGGTTACCTTCCAGTCCAACGAGGGCTCTTTGACAAACACATCCATGGTGTTTAGCAAAAGGTCTGGCTCGGCACGGTAAGCTCTGAGGGAGTGGACCATGACACTCTGGATCAAACCGGACTCCTTTAAGGGTTGCATTAGATTCACAAACTGCTGGGTCAGCCGGAAAGGCATGAGCTCAGGCACAGGGAGGAACTGTGAGGAGATACAAGAAGGAGAGGATGAACGGATAGGGAATTATTCATACATTTCTCTGTGGGCAGACAGAAATATCTCAATATTTGGTTAAAATACAGTGTTTTCACTTCTGCCCTCAATAAAATCAGTATTACTAACCTGTGTGGCTGAACCAAAGGCATGACCAAAGTCGATGCCAACCATGCCTCCTGTTTCCATGTTGATCATGAAGTTGGAAAGATGGCGGTCTCCAATGCCTAGAATCCAGTGGCTCACACAAAGCAAAGCATGAGAGCTGATGAAGTGGGAGCGCAAGGAAAGAAAGGCCTCGGGACTGTTGCACATCTTCAGGAAAGCTCTCCTACAAAAACAAAAATAAATTCAGGTTTTCTATTCAGGTTGTAGCCTCTATGAGAAGTTTTGTGTTTAAGAGATTCTTTACTTACTTCAGGAGATCACTGGGCACACGCTGCAACACTTTCAAAAAATTGTTGACAGCCTCAGCACGCTTCGCTTTCCTGGCAAAAAAAAAAAAAGGGCTTTAGCTCATGGCTGTCTGATATTTTAGATGTGTCAAAACAATGAGTTTTTTCCCCCTGTGGCACGCTTCTTTAAAAGATCTTCTTAAAGACGACTATGAGGTTTCAAATTACAATAGCTGTAAATAGTAAATTACAAAATTGACGCATTCAGGACACTTACTTGTAAGCCACACCATATAGCTGCACACCACTCGCATTTGGAGCAAAGCTTGAGAGCCATTTATTGTAGACTTCAGCAGACCTTTAAGAAACAGTAAAAGTTATACTGTACATATAAACACACACACAACAATTTCAAACAAAACTTGAAGCGCATTGAATATCTTTGGGTTGTGGACAAAATAAACCCTTTTCACACTACACTGCCACTGTTGCAAAGCGCCTGATAATTAAATTAATAGTGAAAAATTTACAGCACAAAGCTTAAATATTCAATAAAATATAATTTCAACTAAGCGATTTTCTACTAAACGGTCTTTAAAAATGTCACTGTCTTCTGCATGTATGATCATAAAATATAAATATGACTTTATAGTGAATTATGGAGAGGGCATACTGATTATTTTCAGCTGATTGTTGTTGATACATTTGTGGTGCTATAAATATAAAAACAATTTTTGTCTGAAGTCTATTCAATATTTTCTACTCCAATATTGACTAGGTTAAGTAATGACTTTATTGAATTTGTTAAATTCAAGAAAAGATAAAATGTTCCTTTGTATCAAAGCAAATTTAGCAAACAATAAATTACAGCTTCATCACCGAGTGGGCTGACATCCAAGTAATTAGAGTGAAATGTATATACTGTACCCTGCTGCCCTCTGCTGCTCCTCTTCACTCAGTGTGTTAGACAGGAACTCTTTCAGAGTACAGGTATTCTCCATCCATTCAATTAGACCAATTCTGTAAAGACGTTGGAAGTAGTAAATTAAGTTTCTTGACAGCAGTAGTGTTGTGTTCAATCTTAGTTCAATCAGTATAAGCCCAGTACCTTGTGGATATGGGAATGACTTGATAGGTGCGCAACTGCAAGCCCCTGTGTGTGCAGGCGGCGTCATGACTCAGCAGAATGTTCATGACAGCAAAAAGCTGCTCAATGCGTTGGTCCTGGCGGAGGTCCTCCCCCCCCTTCACCAGGAAGGGGTGGTCACGTTCATCGTCCCCACGAATGATCAGACGTTTGGGGCGACGAATAGAGGACATCACCTTTACCTGCAGGGCACACACACACACACACACACTGATACACTGACCAGCCCACACTGGGATTTCAAACTTACCCAGGGTGCAACTGGAACATTTAATTATGTGACACAATAAAAGCATACCCTTTCGTCAAAGCCTGTTATTTTTGCATGATACTCAGGCAAAGGTTTAGATCTGCCATCATATTGTCCTGCAATGATAGGAAGGAAAACATTTTCATCAGTGGACAGAACTGAGTTTAGTTGGGAATCACTGCCCCAAATCACAAGCCATACACACCAATGACTAGAAAGATTATAGGCTTATTTAAGATATGTTAAAACTGACAATGTACAACATTTTCTTTTCTGTGCTGACCTGGGATCTCCAGCTCGTTGCTGAATGTGTCCGCTTTAAATCCACTCAGCCAGGGCGAGTACTCCTTCAGGTTCCCTGGTTCCTTCTGAAATCCACGCATGGATGATGCCAGTTCCTCCACCTTTCGTACAAAGCTTTTGTCTTTTCTCTTCTCAAACAGTTTGCTGCCTTTAGGTCCCAGCTGTTTCTCCACATCTTTAGCAAATTTCTGAAAATAAATCAATCTGCAATGAACACTAGCTACTAAGCTAAAGCTAACTTTTGACATAAAAACACACCAGCCAGTGTGCACACTGTTCATCATCTTCATACTGTATTGCATATTGCTCAGACATTACTCTATAAAAACTTGTAACAGTAGTTCAACATTTTAGCCAGGAACCTATATTCAGTTAGATCTTGTGTGACTTCGACATTTTATCCGTTTCTGGGATCCGTACTCTGGTGGGACTTTTATAGGAAAAATCCTCTGGCATCTAAGTGATGCATTTTAAGTTTGGAAAACAGTGAAAATTAAATGAAAGTGAAGAACTAAGGAGTTAATATATTATATTATATATAATAAAAAAGGTAAAGTAACACAAATTCAAATATATTGAGAGTATACATGCTTTTGCTGGGCAACGATAGAAATATCAAAGCAATCTACAAACTTGGATAAATTTCTTGCGGAATATTCCGTGACCGCCTGTGTTAGGATCCCCGAGTGAAGAGTACATCTCGTCATACATGTCGCCCATCTGCTTCTTGTCAAAGCTTGCTTTTTCCAGTTCATTTTTCACACAATCCCACCAATCCTGTGTGGAACAATTGGCAATAATCAGTCACAGAGCAAAAACCAGCAGGTGGCAGCTTCATTAATTCATGGTTGAACTTAAACTTATTACCCTAAAAATCATCTCAGGGTTTGTAAGCTGCTGCAGTGCATCCACAAAGTTCTTCACAGCTCCTCCCTTATCCAGCATGCTCCTGAGCCTGTTGATACACACACACGACATCTCAGGGAAGCAATGGGAATCAATCAGGATTTTTTCTTTCTTCTCCAGACAATGCATTAAGCAGTTTACCTGTTGACAAACTGCTGCTGCTGGTGTCCTGTAGCGGAGTCTTCAAACTGGTAACTCTCACTGCTGATCATTAGAGCGTAAACCAGCGCCTGAGGGTAACACTCTGCTATCTGCCTAATGCAGTGCTGCACTGCCACAGCTTCTGACTTGTCCAAAAGAGCGACCATTTGACTGATCCAACCAATCAGCATCCAGCAGGGAACTGACATCATCTATACATGGAAAGGAGTACTGTCACCGTGAGTAAAGTCAACTAAAAGGCACATAGATAACAGGATACTGCATCAAATGCTACTAGAACTAAAAAGTGTCCTCAATCAAACGATTTCTTAAAAGCAAATTACTGTTGGCAGTAGTGCTGTTAACAGCCAGTACATCCCTGATCCAAATACACTAACCTCTCTCGTCATGAGGTCCAGTGTCTCAGAGGGGTACGACTCAATGATCTGCAGCAGACGTGGGAACTTGAGGCGGGCTTCCTCTGAGTTCATCTTCAGTGCTTTCAGCATGCTCTCCACGACGTGAACAGGCAGTGCCATCAGGTCTGGAAACTGGCTTTCTGCATCAAAACACAAAACAGGAAATTACGGGTTGATGGCGGAAGCACAATTCATACATTTTCTAAGACAAACGAAAAGAAACGCTATACTGTGTTACATATCAATGAGCGTGCCTGGTTTAGGGGAATATTGGACTTAATGATTGCATCAATGTGATGAAGTACCTTGATTTGTCAGGTATTTATTTAAACCAAAACCCAATTTATCTATAAACACTTGCTGAAATATGTGCATGAAAATACTTTAACAATGCACCAGTCAAAAAGTGCCCTCTGTTTTAGAACTGTAACAATGGTCTGTTGTTAATAATAATAACCAGAATGCATTAATTCGTAAATATACAAAGGTACACAATTAGTTATTATCATTATTACTCACCAGTATCACTCTGCTCCTCCTCTCGCAGCCGTTTGTCACAGAAGTTAGCTAAAGCCATGTATGTCTCAATGATGCTGCTGCTTTCCACACAGTCCTCAGAGTAAGACTGAAGCTCTTCATCCGCCTTTCTGGTAGCCTCACACAGCAACTTCAGTGCTTGTAACTGCAGCCCCACTTCCACTGTCTGCAGGGTAAAGCGAATAAATGGCTTAAATGCTTTCTTATTTGCAGAGACTCTTTCAAGTTTTATGTAGAGCCTTTTGGAATTCAGATACAGGAAGACACAGTTTATTCACTTCAATTTCAGCATCCATAAGCAATTCAAAAGGAAAAATACCTCCTGCTCTGGTCAGACGGTACACAAGATATTTTAAATAAGTTTGAAAATAATATTAAAAAAAATATATATATAGGAAGAGTACCTTTGGATTTTGATTGGGCCAAGCAGTTTCAGAAAGCTTAACAACTTTCTCTGCTTTCTCAGCTTCAATAGTTCCCAGGACTGAGGGGCTTCTGCTTACAGCTGTGGCCAGGATGTGGAAAGACGTACCCTGGAGTATCTTTTGGTATCTGAATACTTTAGCTGTGGCACTCTGACAGTCAGTCTGAAGGTCCTCTGCAAAAAAAGAAAAGACCTGACATGAAACATCTCAACAGGGAACAGGAGACGCTGTATTGAATTACCAATTACTTAATAAATAAATAAAATAAATAAAACATAATCTATCATTCTTAGTTGCACAGGAGTCCTTTTCCCTGCTTACCCAGGAGTGGGATGGTCTTCAGCATGACACAGATTTGATCCACAGGACCCTGAGCCTGGCAGCGCTTGTGGTTGAAGCGGCTAAAGCTGTGGACCCACCGCAGCAACAAGCCTCTGTTTGTTTTGGCTTCTCTGTGAAGTTCCTTCAGCAGCATGGTGGCCACGGGAAAGTTATTCTGAAAAGGACATTCGCGTTCCAAGGTGAGTTTGTGGTAAAGAAGTGACAGCACATAAAAAAGTTACTTCCACAGTTGTTTCCTCACCTGCTTCCATGCGCTGTCAGCCATCCGTAGCTTCATGCTGAACTTGCAGTTGTTTACTAATGTGTCAATGTCACTTGCTGGGTCTTCTGAAGCGTCCACCTCCATACTGTCACTGGGAGCATGGCCTCTCAGCTTTTCCCTGATCTTGTCCAAAAAGAAGCATCTGAAATGTAGAGATCAAATTTGACACAATTTGTTTTTTTGATTATTTTGAAAGATTTGAAAGCAAAATCTTAAAAATATTTTCTTTTTCTTACCGAGACGTAATGATATCATCCCATAAGTTCATTGGATCCACCTTAGCATCAGGATACCGCTCAGTCCACAGTCTGATGAGCCGCTTGAGGGAGCTCACAGAGACTAATGAATGAAATAAACTAAATGTTATTAGTGGACAAAAATGTGTTTTATTAGCAATATTATATATTTATATATATATTTATATATTAGCAGCATTAGTAGTAAACAAAGAGAATTGCATGGATATTATAGTATTCTGCAATTCTTGAAAATAAAACAGAGAATAGCCGTTTAAGCAAGATGGAAAATTACTACTTTAAACCGCTCTTTTTATTTGGATATTTACTGTTGCTTGCTTTTTAAAGATATCTATCTAGACTATCTCTGCTTACCCTCTCCTTTAATGAACAGCAGGAAGTCCTGGATCTCAGTCAAAGCCTGCACTGACTGCAGGGTGGTCAGCCGACTTTGAGTCAACAGCGTATCCACACTGGAGTAATTCTATAGGAGGCAAAGACATCCAGTGCACACCGAGGTTTAGTATGGAGTTTCAGAACCCAATGCATTTCTACATATTCTTTGCCAATTCGCCACATATTCCTAGAGAGTCATAATTCCTAGTCATAATTAATTAACAATGATCTTTAACAACTCTGAGGTGATAGGCAGAAAGGATGTGTAACAGCAGACCTCCATAAAGAGCTGCATGGCGTAGTTGTTGTAGTATTTGGCGCGGTCGTAGTCCTCCTGCAGGATGTAGAGCAAGCTGAGCTCTTGGCTATAATGGTTCTCCAGCAGCTTTTTGCGCTCCTCCACCCTCATGGCTTTGTCAATGAAGCTGAGAAGTGTTTGGTCCGTCTCACCCAGCTGCAGCTGCTTAAGCATGCTGCGAATCATGTGCGGCAGGTACATATCCTGAAATAAATGCAAAAGACTCTCATGGGAAAAACATTACAACTCACTACATTACAAAGGGACATCTCTAATTCCAGTACTTTCATTACTCTAAGATGCATGCAAGGCAAAAACGAGAGTCAGCTTTGGTTTACAATTGCGGGATTTGAAAGGATTGAAATCTGATCCTTTCTGTGATTATGAGCAACATGCACCAGGCAATACCCTGTGTGTGTATGTATGAACAGTATTAAAACAAAATTGACTTTGTTTCACCATCATCATATTACAGTTACAGTAATCTGTATAAGCCACAAACAGATACATTACTTTGTTTAAAAAAGTAAAATAGTATTAAAAATAAGTTGTGTATTTCCAGATCAAGATCATTACAACATGAGTCGATGCTGCTCATGGAAAATGCAGTCTTCTTCAGAAAACAAACATTACAAAAAGGTCTACAGGGGCCGTCAAACTTAACACAAAATGAAAGTTACTGCTAAAACACAGTATTTTATAACTAAAGATGACAGAAGAGTCTTGGAAGGGCATTTGCGTGCCATGAAGGGCTTACATAATGAGATTACATAATGTAGTGTTTTCATTTAAAGCCATCACTGCATGGTCAGCAAAAGAGAAAGAATGCTGCTTTAGTTTGAATTAAATGCTGCAGGATATCAGTTCTCCCTGGTACATGACAGACAATTCCCAGACTGTGAAAGTTCCGATCCATTACCTGGTAGAGTGGGTCCGACCACATCCTCTCGAGGTTAGGTGGGGAGTTCTCGTCTATGTACACAGTGGAGCAGTACTGAAGAGATTTCCACTTAGTCAGATGATTGTATGCCTCCATAGCAGCTATTTCCCAGAAGTGCCTCTCCGAGTCAGTGGGCTCGCCATCACTCCAGTGCTCAGTGTTCAGAGCCTGCCAGTATGGAGGAGAGTATGCACTTATATACACATAGCCAGCAATCTGGTAAAACTGCACCCATCTACATGCACTGACATCTCTCTAAGCACTACGCTAGAGGTTTGTATTGGTACCTCATTGTAAAGTTTCACCGCTTCTGCATAGTCAGTGTTGGCTTCAGCTTGAAGAGCATCACAGGTGATCGGTTTTGTCCCAACTTTACCACCAAAGATGCCACGCACAACATCATAATCCTCCAAAGATCTGTAAAGTCTGGTGAGCAGAGCAAACACAAAATGCTGAATTTGAGCTATCCAGACAGAAAATTGCCACAACAGCTTGGTGTGCACAAATGTACCACAAATCGTTTATTTTGGGATTATCCCCATAAAACAGAGAGCTGACCAACAGATCCAAACACCGCACTGCACTGACAAACAACATTATAATACCTCGCGAGGTGGATCCATTTATTGGTGTCTGGGGGGATTTCTTTGCGCCCTCGTGGCCGTTTGGAAGGAGGTTCATCCTGGCCACCAGCATGCAACAGGCCCTCTTCCAGCAGCAGGATTCCTGACGGCTGCTGGAGACTCACCAGGCAAGTGGAGCTGGTGGCTGCTGGATCGAGCTGCTGAAGCTCCTTATTCTGGTAGCACATGTCCTAACAAAACACACAGTGTTAACTCAACTCATCACCATTCAGCTTTAAAGTTTATAGTTTTGAGGAGATTTTTGAGTTTAACTTTAATAATAAAGCTATACTTTTTCAGAAACACATTGGCACAGGCATTATCACCCATGAAGAAGACTATGCTTTAGAGGTAACTGGAATATTAATGTAAACCACCTCTTAAAACCTATGTCATAGTCAGTGTAATTAATAAAGGCACTACTTCAATGAATGCCATCGTACAGACTTTAAGAGTCAAAATATTCAAGTAGTTTCTGAAAGTCATACCTGCACACATGCTATAAATGGGGGGAAGCAGAGTGTACTCTTGCTCAGGAATGTATTCATGTTGCACCGCAGCTCCTCTTTAATCCGTCTGCTCTCCCCTCTTGGTTTTTGTTGTTCAGTTTCTTGGAGGATGCCAGCAAACAGGGAGCTGAACAGCTGTTTGGCTAAAATTGCATCTCTCTGAAGGAACATTATGAAACATACAACAACATTATGTTTAGTGTATTTACAGCCTGACTACTTTGTGGGAAGGACACAGAGGGCAGTGGCAGTCTTACCTGGGCTAGTGCTTGAAGGGGTGCGATGAGGCTACTGTATGAGATCTGAATGTCTGGAAAGTCTCCCGTTCTGTAGTTACGATAGAGAGTCACCTGAGCCTCTTTTCGCAGCCTTTGATCAGCTTTTTCTTCCTGTGGGACACCCAACAGGACCACTGATGGTTAGACACTGGCAGCTTGGACAAGAAGTTAGTGATAGTATGCAGTAGACTATACAGTAATCAGTCTTAAAACATGTATGCGCAGTCAATCAACATTTAAAAAATGTATTGCACTAAGGATAAATACATATCAGCATAATGGTTCTCGCATGTTTGATACCTTTTTCTGTCTTTGTTGTCGGATCTCTTTTTGTGCAAAAGTCAAGCTGACTTTCTCCTGGTCCTTGAGAAATCTGCGTCTCAGTCTCAGGATGTTAGCACGTTGCTCGTTTTGTGCTGTTGACATATAGACACAAAAGATATTCACGTTACCAGAATTTCAATTCATTTTAAAATGTTTACAAAATGTGATTGCTGTGGTGGTTAACAGAACTGTTATCAACGACAGGACAAAGTTCTGAAGCAAATAATCATCCTCCACACGAAGTCTTCTAACATTTAAGTTAATAAATAATTACAAGAACATTTAAACATTAATTTCCATCTTCTTGGAGCAGCTGCCTACCATGTTTTTTGTATTTCAGCTCCTTTTGCACTTAAAACTGACCATACCATTCAGATCTCATCATTTCTTCTTTGGCCTGCCCGCCCCCCGCACGTCCGACGCTGCCCCCAATATTTTGCACTAACGCTCACACACCCTAAAACTCACCCAATATTTCTCTCCTGGAATATAGGCCTGCTCAAGAGCCTAAAACATATAGTGAAGGATGGAAAGTACTGCATATCTAAACAGGCGGATATTTCTTCTCAGAGACTAACCTCTGGTGCGACTGTCCACCTCATCGTTTGATGCAGTAACACGCCTCAGACCAAAGCCTTCTCCTACTGGTCTCCTTGATGTAGTCTGCCTCTCTGCTTTCTTATCAAACCCAAACAGTGAAGACAGAGACTCTGAGCCAAAGGTGTACTCTGCTAGTGTGTCCACACTGCTGCCCGTCAGCCAGTTATATGCTGTACGTCGACCTGGGAAAAAAAAGTAAATATACCTCTGTTAACCTACAGCTACAGCTACAGCCACAGTACATGCTTCTCTATTTAGTACTGCTTTGAAACCAGGATATGGGATCAGTGGTACCTGCTGTTTGGGTCTGTGAGAACTCTAATGAAGTCTGAGTGGCTCGGAGCTTCCCCTTCATCGCTCCAGACTGGGATGCTGCTAAACTCTCTGGGCTTTGAGAGCTCTGGGTTTCCACAAACATGGGAGTCATCACTGTGCTCCTGAAGCGCCAGTTGGAATCAATTACATAGTCCTAAAGAGTGGAAAATTTCAATTTATACATCCGGCACATCAGTAACATTCAAATAGAAATCTCCAGCTGACTCATTTTTAACTGACTGAGACAAATATAATCTGACCTGGAAGGTACACTCTGACAGTGGATACTCAAACATGTTTCTTTTGAAGTCAGGACTCTGGCTGGTCATTTCCAGGAGCAGATTTGTAGCAAGGCTTAAGAAACACCTTTCTATTTGACAGGAGTACAGAGAATGAAGCACTGTCAACATTCGCTCCAGGGTCGCAGTGGGGAGGCGCTTCTTCTGACTCCAGAAGTTACGAACGTAAAGCCTGAAATCATAAGATGGATGTCGTTTTCTCAATTAAAACACAAAATATTGTATTGTGAATTTTTGGGATTAGACTTCCCTGCATAATATAAGAAAGGATAATAAAATACAGACAGCATATAAAATAAATAAAACATAGTTTTGTAATAAATCATAAAATACAGACAAGTGAGAAATAGTGGGTACTTACTGAAGGCCTTGGTTTTCTTCAGAGAGTCCCTGAAGAAGTGTTTCTTTAGCAGCATTCAAAACCTCTACTGAGGTGTTATCTTCCATGCTCTCTGTATCACTGGAAGAATAACAAAATAAAGGTCACATTAGAGAAGTAACAATGGACTGCAAGCAACAGTAAACCTTGTACCATACATGCATAATGCAGTGACCATAACAAGCAATATAACAAAAAGTTTTGAGTAATTACTGGAGAACCATTTGCTAGTCTTGGTATTTGGAATTTATTCAGCCCAGATACATTAGTAGTCACCCCGTGGGTCAAGCTCCAGTACCTGTAGTTGTCCTGGATCCACATGAGGATGTCATACATCCTCTCTCTGCACACCGGTGAAGGATGGGAGACAAAAGCTGTCACAGCTCCCATGAGCTCCTGAAGCTGAACTGGAGTCAGGAGGGCAATAATCTTGTGGATTATATCCAGACATACTCTTTGCCTAGCTTCATCCCTGGGGGCACAGAAGAGTAATGTGCAGAAACATGGTTGCAGCACAAGTAAACATTTTGATGTGTTATTCATTAACAATTTTCATTTAACAATACGCTAAATGGAAAATTCCCTGAATGTCAAATACTTTTGGATTTTATGTTGTTCATGTTCACAAAGAAACTGGGCATACTGTTGATGCTGTGTGATGGATATAATAATAAGTCATAAACATGCAGATCATGGAGAAGATAAGGGTTATGACTAACCTGTGGCCCATCATCTGAATGAAGCCTGTGGTCTTCAGCTGCAGAAAGATGTCTGGGATCACATCAGCTCGGCTTAGCACACACTCCAAACAATGAGTCTTCAAGATGCCGTGCAACTTTGGCAGGAGGAAGAACACATGGATGACAAACCTGAAAAAATTAAAATAAAGCTGCAGTTAACAAGCTTAGACAGGTTAGATGATTCATGAAATATTTTAATATATATATAGAAAAAAGGCTGAATTACAAACTCACCGATCCATAAATGGAGGAAAGTGCTTTGACACTTTATTTAAGCAAATTATAAACTTGTCATCCATGTCTTTTTTCTTCAGATGTGTGATCTTACTTGCAGCATGACTGAGGAGTTCTTGATGATGCTGAGACAGAAGAACAAGAAAATTAAGAAATAAGAATACTGAGAACAGATAATATTTGAAGAGGGTTTTATCATCGGATATACATCTGCAGACTTTACCAAAGAATTAATTATTACTCATAAACATCGCATTGCTTGAGCTCTTCTCAGACATAAACATAAATGAAGTATAACTGTAATCCAACCAGACAGCGGAAAGTCTCATACATTGTCTACTTCAGTCATATTCTTCAGGATGAGGCCGATAATTTCAGCAGCAGCTGCATAGACGTCCTTATACCTTACAAAGGACACGTTGTTGGTGAGAGACTGGATATACCTGTAATAAAAACAAAAAACACAGCAGACAGAAATGATTAAAGGTTCTTTATAAGATGGCAATATACGAGCTCCAACACATTTAAAAAGAAAACATACCGCTCTTAACTTGCAGCGAGCAAATTAAATCATGTTTTCAAATATATTTACCTCTCATATTCAATTCCACATGAGGCATCGTAAGCAGGGAGGTTGTTGGCCAGGACGATCCCCAGCAGCTGAAGTCCAACAGAGTTGTCTTTACTATTTGGGTCGGTGCCGCAAAATCGCTCGTATATCAGACTACAAGCAAGAAAAGATTTAAGATTTAATTAATAAAATACAGGATTAATGCTAGTATACTATCACATCTATCATCAGTTTCTAACTGAACAGTAAAAATCATGACACAAAAGACCAACTGATTCTCACTCATTTCCACTGAGCTACAGGCTTGTGTCAAATGCACATTAATTGTTTTAATGGGAGTACTGCAAGAACTACCTGTAAGGCACATGCAGACAGTCTTTCCAGCACTCTACCAGAGTGCGAATGATCTCCAGGTTGTGGCGGAAAACTGCCCTTTTGGAGTGGAAGCTGTGCTTCATCAGGAACTCCAGCAGCCGGTTGGCAAGAACTTCATCTCTGGGATTACCCTGGGATGAAAAAATTCTGTAAATAATGATAATCCACCAGGTGCTCCATAGTTATTTTATATGAAATTAGTACCTAATAATAGCTCAAAGAAAAAAAACACCTGGGATACTCCCACTTCTCACTTTTCTTTTTCTTTATACAAATCTGATGGACCTAAAATTGGCCACAATTTCCTGGCAAACTTCAAAAGCCATATGTTGTAATTTTTAGATTTTTTACAAATGTTGATAGATCATGAGAAAAACATATTAAGGATTAATATTTGCGGTTTCACCTTGGGGCTGGCCAAGCTTGTCCAAGAGAGCACTGTGACCACTATATCCACCACCATGAAATGGATCCCCTCTCCTCCATTGTTTCCAGAGACAACAACCTGCAGGAGCGGCCCCAACAGGTACTTGGCATATGGTCGAAAAACCTGGAAAGAGTCCAAATCCACAAAGAAATAATGAAACAAGAGGAGCAGAGTGTGAGGTATCACATATAATTAGATATACAGTAGTATCATCATGTTTATTTATTTTCAAAGAATTCGAATATATTTGTATAAAGGGACATTTACCTCCTCTGTGTTGATGATCAGCTTTGAGATGAAGAGTCTAATATTCAGAGGTGTTGCTGGATTTGCTAATTTAGCATGGAGAAATTTCATCCATGGAGGAAGTTCACTAGGCATGTTTTCCTGTTTCATTAACAAAGGAGAAAGTTTTGAATGACACAAGTTCCAAAATAATATTGGTAGATAATTTCATGTGAAGCGTTTCTGTCTCCAGTGTCACTTAAACCTGTTAAAGCATAATGGAAATGAAGTCAAATCCTACTTAACTTTTCTTCAGTGCCACTGACCTGTTCGATTTTGGGGGTTATATTGTTCCTTTGCATGTGCCCAATAAGACCAGTCATGGTTGCCATGCATTCATGTTGATTCAGCTCATCCATTTCTAGATCCACCAATGCATCCTGGGAGGGATTTGTCTCTTCTGTCTCCTAGATTTAAAAACATACCAAAAAACATCCCATCAAACCAGATTATAATGTATGTTTTTACAGTGCAAATCACCTGTCACAGTGCTACCACACACACATTTAGTTGGCCCCAAGGATCTTACCCTTGGCGGGGTTGGACAAGCCTTTGAAACAAAGCCCATCACACGGCACTAAAGCAAGTTACAAGCTCGATGCAGTGTTAGAAGGGAAACAAAACAAATCCCATGACTTACTCTTCTTGCAACGGTGCGTCTGTGTCCTTCAGGGTTTTGGGAGTTGAGGGAAAAGCTTTGGACTCCGGTGGAGAAGTCAAACTGACTCATCTCCTCGCTCAGGCTGCTGTCGGCCATGTAAGACTGGGAGGACAGATACACTGGCGCTTCTATGGAAACCACAACATAAAGCTCATGAACAAACATCAACAGCTTCAAAGAAACCTAAATTAAATTAGTAAATTGCTACTAACCTTTATGGCCAAATAATTACCATCACATCACATTTCATTGTAAAGAGCAGGGCACTTTCACTGGCGTTAAGGCAAGTCTAATAATAAAGACTTAACGATGCACAGTTTGGATGGAGACAGAGCGTAGTAAAGTAACATTTTCAATTCCTCTGTTACAGATGCCAAATTGCAAAAGTTTAAAAACATTTATTTATTGTGAGCAGTAAATACCTCCATTCTCCTCGCTCACTTCTTTTCGAATCATGACATATTTCTTCTTTCTCTCAAGTGGGACCTAAAATGGATGAAACAAATGAATAAATAAACCATGACTGCAAAGCAAGGTATACTTTTAAACACACAGTTATGTTAAAAAACGACATACCTCAATTTCAATCGGAAAGTTGTACGTCCTCTCAACGTCAATGATATTTTCCAGAATGAACTGATTCTGGACAAGGAAAGATAACCATTAAAATGTGAATTATTTGATTCATCATTCAGCAAAATGAACAATGACTGCAGTGAAATGAGTTGGATATGATTATAGAAGGCAGCCAGTACCTTCTCTGGTTTCTCACTGAAGAGGAAGCCATGGTAGAATTTGGGCTCATTGAAGCTGCAGCTGATGACGGTAATGGCACAGTTGTATGCGGCACAGTGATAGTGTCTCCTAAGTTCAAGGAGCTGAGTCTCACCAGCCATGTTCTCAGTGAACGCTTCAAAACATGACCTAATGGAAATAAAATCAACATTCATCATTTATTCATGGAGGGATAAGGACATTTAACATCACAGTCATGTCACTTGCGGAATTTGTTGGGGAGTCCCTACTTGATCAAAATCTTGGACAACTCATTGCCCTCTGTTTTGTCTGAGCGACAGTAGGCTTGATTAATGCGGGATTCCTTGGAGTAAACCTCTTCTTTGGGAAGCCGTGAATACAGGAGCTCCATCAGCTTGTAGCAGCCGTTCTTCTTCAGCAACTGGACCTCAAATTCTGTTTCAATTGACTAAAATTGATAGATAAATTAGCCATAAATCAATTTCCAAAACGCGACTTTAATCTACATAATACAGTAACAAAATATCTTTAAAGAACATGACAAAACAACAACGTGTATGCCATGATTATGGTAAAAACAGACAAATCACAAATTTGAAAAAAGCTGTAACAGCTATTAAAGTATTTAGTGTGCATCTTAAAATATTTCCCTAAATGTAACAATATTGAGAAGCAAACCTTAGTGAAGCGGCTGAGCAGCACAGCAGTTATGTCGGAGACATTTGCCACAAAGAAGTCATTGAGGGCCTTGGTGCTACAGTGAGAGACAAGAGGCAGCAGAACCCTCTCCATCATGGCCTGCAGCATGGAGCTCATCGGCACATCGCCCTGCTGGATCACCCCATACACTGTGGACAGCAGCTGTAGCTGCCGCTCACTGCTCGACCTAGCCAGACATCGACAAACACAGGGAGTGGAGAATAAGCAACTCCTGTTTGAGCTCATGCAACCTAATATAATTACCCTGCAGTGGCACTTAACAGGTATAGCAAACTAAATGTGTATCTATAACCTAAACGTGATAATGAAAATGTGTTATGTTTAATCTATTAATTCAAACACCTACACTTCATATTAAGTAAGTAAAATCTCATGTGAAACCTTACTGTCTCTTACAAATGAAGAATGGTTGTGAATGCTTTACTAACCGCTTAGCAATTTTTTGGAAACAGGTTTGGAAGGCCTCCTCCATGACGTGTTTTCTATCTCGACACAGAATCCCTGCCATCAGCCTGAGCAGGAGTGGACTCTGGGAAAGCTCTAGGGCATCCAGCAACTAAAAGAAAGAAAGAAATGTGAGGTTGGTCCAACATTTCACCCACACAAGGACCAATTCCAAGTAAAACCTGTTTAAACCAAATACAGACACTGGATGCTTAATCTAAATAGAATCAGTCAATAACATGTTATTCACCTTAATCTCAAAAGCACTGACTTTACCTTGCGGATGCAGTCCATGTAGTTGTTGCGGTGAAGGGAGCCCTTAGCAAACTCATCCGACTGCATGGGGAAGTGGGAGGCCACCAGGGCGTCCAGGGCTCTCTGCAGCTCAGCCAGTGGCTCCTCTGGGAGGGTTGTGAAGAAGGGCAACAACAACAGGGCCTGACTCTGAAGAGTTGAGAGAATCCAACAAAAGAAAAAGGTATACAGTTATTTGAAGTAATACACTACACTGACTGTATGAGAACATATAGCCTCTCCATTACCTTGAGATTCAGTGGCAGGTTCAAGTCAACCAGCAGCATTGTGAAAGTGGAAAACACCGGTCTGAACGCTTTATGGCTGATATCAGAGCAGACAGTGGAGTCAATCTGATGAGAGAGAGAAAAAGTGTCAACAAAACAAAAAACAATGGGTAAGCTTGTATTGTACCACACTGTATGTTTTTTAGGCTTGGGCACATAAGTAATGATGATTATTATTACTCAGGAGAGATAATGTATTAAGGTATTTACAAACCTGGTCGTTACAGTTCCTATTTAATGAGATGAAGGCTTTGTTTTGCTTCAGCTTCGCCTTGTAAAAATACCTGTAGGAGCTTTGAAAGCAGCATGAGAGTGGCGGTTTTGCTCTCTGGAGTTGAGGAGTTTCCTTCCCACCACGACTGCAGACAATTCCATCTTTTTAGCACCTCTTCGACCAGCTGTTTTCCCTGAGTCTTCCTCACAGAGCGCTCTCTGAAGCTGTGGTCCAGCATGCCATTCAGCAACACACTCACCTGATGAAAAATACAGAAAACATAGGAAATACAGAAAACACACCTCACATACAGAAAAAAACAATAATATTGATAGTGGCATATGGTTAGGTGCGTTGCTACAATGCACTGTATAGTAAAGTATCAAGATCACTGCTAGTCAGGCTTGCAAATATTTACATTTGCACTATCAATTATATCTGTGCAGACAATTATACTGCACTACAAACAGAGCTTCACATTGCACTCTAAACCTAAATAGCAGGATGACTGGAACACAAATTACTTTTTATGCTATACATCTCAATTCCCCTGCTGATAACAAAAACAGTGGAGAAAGAGCTACCATGCTGGGGTTTTGAGAGGAAGCTTTCATGAGGTGTGGTACTGTGGTGTCCAGACTTCTCAGCAGCTCAGTGTTGACGGTCATCTGAAAGAGGCTGTAGAAGTACTCGCCGTGGGAGAAGCTTATGAAGTTATGGCTGTGACTTCCCGATATTGGCACAGAAACCTTGATGGTGTTTAACAACAAGTCCACCAGCTGTTCACTCTGTAGAGAAACAGCAATATACAACAGGAGACAGCAAGCAGTGAAACACCTAATAAACATATATTGCATTGTTCAAACTGTGGGTTTTACTTTCTAATACAACTACTATCTATTTGGCTACATTCTTATTTTCACCCTAGTGTGTTTATACTATAGACAGTTGATTGCAGATCACAATATGTAGTTTCCCTGATCTGATCAAATCTAATCTAAAGAGAGGTAGCACTGACCTGTTGACTGAGAGAGAAGGCAAGCTGAAGCAGGTCGTCTGCTAGCCTCTTGGTATTTATGTCCAAGGATGGAAGCGCCTTCCTGTCCTCACCGGGTGCTATACCTTTATACACTGTCATTAGAAGTCGGGACCCTAGGGATTTGGCATAGGCGGCATCCTGTAATATAACGAAAAAGACAAAAACAAAAAAAAATGTGTGGCCTCAACACTCTAAAATCCAGATCTACACTCTAACACCAAATATATTATCAGTAAAATGCATTACTTACATTCATTTCCAATATGTTTTGAGTGTTTAATGACTACGCTAATTGCATGGCACATTTGACAATTGAAAACTGGTGCTGTAATTATAAAGCCTCTTGTGGTTTAATGGTCACATGATCCCATCTCAATATGTCCCAGGCCAAATACCTGGCTGTGCAGAATGGAGGTGAGGAAGTCGGCTTTGTGGATCTGCTTACAGGAAGACAGAACCATCTCCATCTGGTCGTGGTGGCTCAGAGTGCTGGAGTGGTAGAGGTCTACAGCACACAACTCCTCCACACTAGAGAGAGCATTAAAGAAATGAAGGAAGAAATGAATATCTGATTACTGTTGTTGATAACTGTACTATCTTAACAAACATTAATAACTATTAATTAATTCCTGTTGTGTTGTGTTGCACACAATCTCCATCTCCATCCAATCTCCATTTTCTTTATTTAACCTTTATTACCCAGAAACTATTTTGAAATACATTAGAAGAGATACAGAAATGTTTTTCTTTTGTCTAATGATAACCATTGAATGGGGTTTGTATTTACTACTCAAAGATGACTCACATACCTTTTACGTGAGACTTTTGTCCGCAAACTGCTTTCAATACGAGTGCGGTAAGGTGAGGCCAGCAGGGCCTTTAGCAGAGGAACACACACTTCTGGCAGGTTCTTCATTACCTCCACATCTGCCATGTTAAAACCTACAGTGGACGGCTCACACACCACCAGCGCAGTCAGCTCAAAAAAATCGGAGACAAAAATGTCTCCTTCCAGAAGCTGTGAACGAATTACGTATATAGTGAGTGAAAAAACTTAGTAGGAATCATGACTTTCCTAATGTCAGTGTCTTAAATACATTGATACCTTCCAAAACTCCTGGTCTCCTTTGACAAGAATCATGGTGGCGAACTCCAGCAGGCGGACAATGATAGTGCACTTGCTGAAGTTGTACTGGTCCGTCTCCCTTGGGCTGAAGTGAGAGGTCTTCTCGCCGAGAGGGAAACAGCTCTCTGCTACTGCCAGTTCATGAGTGGCCAGCTCAGTCAAGAAGAAATTTGCAGCTTTCAGAAAGCTTGATTTTTCTTTGGAGCCTTGACAATGAAGGAAGAACAAAGCAGTATTAATTGCAATCACTTCAATTGTGTTATATATGATGACATGACACTAGTATCCACTTACAACTACTATCTCATTGTACATTATCTCACTATCCCTTTATAAGAAATTAAATATGTAGTAACAAAATTGTACAACTGTCAACCCTTTGACAAGTAAGACTTACTAAGCATGTGATGAGGCTTGATTATGTGCAAGTTGATGAAGGTGTTGTAGCAGTCCAGGGCAGCCAGCAGTAGGTCCATCCACTGCAGGGTGACTCTGACACTGAAAGGACCTGTCAGGTCCCTGAGAGTGGGCTGGGAGAGGAGACCTCCACCCTCAAACCGCGAGACCAAGAAACCTATGCCATGATCCTTCAGCATGCCATCCAACCACTGAGGTGGAGACTTCTTTCCTAAGTACAGTTACACACATCAAAGAATTTATGTTTAAAAACAGTCAATTAAAAATCAAAATGAATGTGCTACTACAGTGTTGATTTGAGTTGAATTCAACCTGAATTATAAAAGAATAAAACTTTTTTTTTTTCTTTTTATGAACTGCATCTGCTGTGTTTCTTGGACGATGTAGCCCTTGGTAGGTTACTCACCTGGGAGGAGAGGTATAAACTCATAGAATAGTTCTATGCATTTGTGGCGACACTCAGTCTGAGGCCGGCCACATTGTTCCAGAAGCCATAAAACCACATCAGAGAGGCAAAGCTTTCCATCAGCTGGAAAACCCCTGGAAGAGAAACATATAAATGATAATATCTTAGCACTGCATCATAGCATAGCATAGCATATCATAGCAATAGGCTTCTTGCACATAAAAGTGCGCACATACCAGTACTTATATTGTTTATCCTTTAAATGTAATGTTTAAAATACACCGTGTATCTGACTGCTGAATCTTAAAGCAACTACATCTTGTAAATTTGTTTAGTTAAATTCAATGAATCAATCCAGCTAACATCCATGTACATGTAGAGTACCAACCTGGGGACGCGTCTTTTGGCATTGTGCTGATTGAGACTGGGGGCCTTCTGTTTGATGATTCTTTTCAGATGATCAATGGCACTGCCACACTGCTGCAAAGTACCTGAGGACAGAAAAGTGGAAAACAACAGCTTCATATGTTCTTGAAAATGAAATGAGCTTTCAATTAGAATTTTCCCTTAATGTGCAACAGAACCTTGTTTAACACAACATGAGAGCTTTAAAAACAATAAATAAATGTAATAAATGCCATTTTAAATACAATTACAGACATGTAGTTTGAAATATTGTGCCGTTTTTTAAACACAACATGAAAATAAAAACATAATTCATGA
>NW_023339650.1:5836297-5840138 GCF_004916995.1 Morone saxatilis
ATTTTAGTTATGGTTCACACATTTCACATCAACCCGTTTATTTATTTGATGACCAGATAATGATCAAATAATTAATAATGATATAAGTGTCCTGTCCATAAAGCTGAAGTGGAAAAACAATTACCCATTGATCGCTCATCTGAGTGTGCAAGAGCCAGACTCTCAACAAATATGACAAGCACTTCAAAGACAAATTGCTCCACCAAGGAACTTTCCTCCCTGCAGAGACAAACAGACAAAAGCTTTGAGAAAATGCCGTACAACGACCCAATACCTTGGTAACGTGAAACAATTTCTCGTAATTAATTCTGTCAATCTGCAAGGAATACAATTAAGTGGAAAAAATTAAATATGTGTATTGTTTGGCCTGAAAATGTATCAGTTTAAGTATTACAAAACTTTATCACTACCAGCATTGGCTATAATTTACCAAAATCAGTCAAACCTTAAATATCACAACATGGCATGCTATTCTGTAAATGGCTCAGAAATCTTGAAAGTCCACAGAGATTAAATAAAAAGTGACAAAACAGAGAGAAAAGTATTGTACCTGAATATTCTGTAGATGCTATTGAATGCTAAGGCAGCGCCAAGTCTTTTGAAGCCATTGGGATGGAGAGCCAAGCTGTAGATACGCTTAAACAAAGACTTCATGTTAGTGGGGCTCTTCTCTTGCTGCTTGGGGGTGGTTTGTTTGATTGACCATTTGACAAACTCTTCAATGCAGCGGCCACAGAAGTCTCTGAGGGTGCTATCCATTGGGTCAATCACACCATCCTGACAAGAAAAAGAAAAGAAAATAGGCCATCAAATGAGTTAGAAAACTACATTTTTATTACAAAAAGCCTTAAAAACTCAACTGTCCACTCAGACAGACTCCTCTGTATCCACATTATTCATACATAATCTCAAGTCTTGTAGCCCATTAAGCCTCTAACAGAACATAAATACTTACCATAATGGCCTCTAGAACAGCTACTGTGTCTTGGCTCTCAAATTTCTTGTTGTTTGTGAACCAGTGAATCAGCTGCATAACCAGCGGCTCAAAGAGCTGCCTGGTTACCTGGTAAAGAAATTCAATTGTAAGAAACCCGCTCTGTGTTCCCTCACTCGCTTGTGTGTAATGCTGACTCAGGTTAATAACAATATATTTATTTATTTATATTATAAAAACTAAAACTAACCAACTGCAGGCTGGTGCACTTCATATGGGACACTACAGACGCTACTTTCAATCATTTGTGCAGTAAATATTTAGTCCAGTTTGCAATACTGCAAGGTCTAACATATTCCAATCCCACTTAGCCTTCACCAAATCCTTAAAATCAACATTAAACCAGAAATTGTGTCTGGGGTGACTATCTTGAAGGAGTGCACACACCTGATCCACATCACAGGCCAGACGCAGTAGCACAGGAAACAGCCTCTTGTGCAGCTTGTACATAGGAGGCAATCTATTCTCCCCTTCAACCATCTGAGCACTCTTCCCAACCATGTAGATCACCAAGCTGTGGAGAAGCTCACACGCTGCTACCTGCATCAAACACAAGAGATTCAAATCATCCTTTGTTTCTACTGGGTGTTACTATTGTCACCATATCCGAGTTGGGATCAAATGAATTTTGTGAACTGCCACTGATAGTTGAAACTCTTTGATATTAGGCGACATACTTTGGTTTGTCTGTCACTTGTGGACAAAGCCAGTTCGCTGATGCGAGGCAGAAATGGGTCGAGGTAGATGACCGGCTTCATATCGGCGAATGGTACGGCAAAGCTGAGTCTTTTCTCAGAATCCCAGGCGACAAACTTCTTCATCATTTCCTCTGATGACACCACTGCACGTGAAAATATGATCAACAAAAACAAAACATATTTCTTGTGTCAAGTGTTCTTAAAAAGTAAAAAAAGAATGGGATGACGTGTTGGTTATGTAAATCCCTACCAGTTACAAGGTTCCTGTTCAACTTTCCTCCCAGGTGACCGAGCAACTTCACCACCCTGAGCCTCACCACAACAAGAGGAGCATCTTCCTACGTTCAGATTGAGATAATCATTAAGCTTCAATACAGGACTTCAGTGTTGGAATGTGAAACAATTGCACTTATATCAACTTCTGTACTGTAAAATAATAGGCAGTTCATTAACACTTGAGCTTTATTAACGACTCCAGCAGGAATCCCTCACTTATTTTGTGGGGTCTGAAAATTCCTGCACTGATGTCTGCAGGAATTTGCATTTGCATACACAGCATGTATGCCTGCCTCCCTGTACTGCTGTAATAATGCAATAAGAACTCTCAGGACGGAAATAAACGGTACATTAATCTTGCCATACAACAACTGCATAGAGATAAAAAATAAAAATATAACTCATTATATCTCTATATCTTATTTGAACTTTACTCTGACTTGTCGGGCTCGTGAGAGACCATAGAGCGTAAACTCGGGACATATTACTTCATTGTGGTTGGAAAACTGAAATAGTACGGAGGCCAGTGTAAGAAATAACACAAAAGGTAAAACACTGTACTGAAGGACGTTTTCCCACTTTCCCATCCAGTACCATGGTGAGCTGTTTAGATTTTTTCAAGAGCCTTTTCATCACTCGGCTGTATCCTCTGTCTCTTTGTGAAGACACAGAAGACATCACCTCCCAGTTGCTGTCGTCTTTGTCTAAAGGCAACAACATCTGAATTAGACTTCATGAGAATCTTCATTAACTGAACTGCAATCATTTATACTTTAACCACAAACTGTCTACAAACTGACAAACACATGCGCTTGACCACTGAGCTTACTGTTGGTAGAGCCTGTTTTTAAGTATCCATCCAGAAGAGGAAGGATGCACGTGTAGCAGGGCTGCATAGTCTCCAAGGGAATGTGGGAGGACCAGTCCTCAAGAGCATCAAGGGCTATGCTGGCCAAAGGAACATGGCTCAGACCCAACTTCAGAGCAGCCTAGACACACACACACACACACACACAGCTTACTTACTTACTGTAGGAGGCCGGTAGCAAACAGTGCCTGTTTGATGTACACACACATTCATGACAGATGAATTGCACTGGAAATACTGCACTTCATATTTCGGTTTTAAGCTGCATTTATTCATCCTCATCTAGTTCACAAACACTTAATGAAACAAACAAAAGGATCCCACCTCAAGAGCGGGACAGTAAGCCTTGATGTCCAGAGCTATGATGTTGTGGTGAAGCGAGAGGACGAATGTCAAGCAGGACGCCAGCAGCTCATCTTTGTACTGCTTCATTCTCACACACACCTAGTGGGAAACTACAGGTCACTCATGTCTCCCACATATTAAGTTCCTTGGTAAAGCTCCATTTAGGTTGGAGGAAGTATTGTAAGAGAAGTTACCTCTTTTCCAAACTTAGAGAAGAGGGCAAAACAATCACTTTTCACTGTGTCACTCTGGGGGGACGAAGAACTTCTCAGGCCAACTCCCTGTTCAAAAACAAATTATTATGATTCGTATGATACATATTCAATGTGAAGAGTGCACTGCTTAACATTACTATGTTTCCTTTGAGTCTGTTCAACCCCACAATTATCCTATACCTCATATGTCTGAGCTTACAAAATGCTTTGTACTTATGGAAATATTACCTGGTAGTACTTGATTCTCTTGGCAATCTTCATGTTGACAGAGAGCAGCTTGTAGAAGCCACTGACAAGTGGATTTCGTATGGAGTGGAGGATAAGTTCATGGCTTAAGGTATACACCCAGGTGTGAAAGTACTCCACATGTTTATTCAGCAACAACTCGCTGCAAAAAGAAAGAAATGTAAGTTTGCTATTTAACTGAGTTAAATTTGACAGTGGT
>NW_023339650.1:5840159-5841163 GCF_004916995.1 Morone saxatilis
GGACTACAAGGACAGATCCGACCTTGGAGTGCCTGTGTGTGTCTCCATTACCTGCAGAAGTCAACCAGGTTGATGAAGGCGGTGAAATCTTTGATCTTATTAGGCAACAGATGAGCTGTGGGGTCAGAGGAAGGCAGGACATGGGCCGCATCATCCAGAGCCTGAGAGACAAAGAGGCCATGAATTAAGGTTTAACAGGTGGAAAGGTTTCTGAAGAATTCTAAATTGATAACGCCATAGCAAGTATACAAAAGCTTTGAACCAAAAAAACGTTACACCATAATGAAAACTAGGCAACGGCATCTAGGAGAGGAGATCATAATGACTGAGGCAATATGACATATACAGTATCTTTAACACTAGTCAATCAGACGGTGTGCAGGATGACATATTTGTCTTATGCACATGTCAGCTATGTTTTATGAATGTCAGTGAAGTATATCGTAATGGGACCTGAGAGTGAGACCTCACCTCCTCCTCTGCTGTCACTTTCTGCACAGACAAGTCCAACTTCTCCACAATGCGGAGAATCGATTTCACCAACTCATCATAAAGGAGACGGCTTAAAGATACCAGAGCGGCGTTCTGACTTTCAAAAGCGCCGTCCAAAAACCCTGAATCCTGCAGAGGAGGACACAAGTCAATAACATCAAATGAAATGTACTGCTTCTTGAAAGGTCATAGGACATATAAGACATTTACTACCCACGAAGGGATGTTTTTTTATTTGCTCAACTGTAAACAATAAATTATGAATGAAGAGACTAGAGAAGACAATGTTGTCTGGTAAATATAATGTATCTTATGATATAATACACCTAAATATTTACTATTCAAAACTGTACATGCAAGACACTGAAAGTACGTTTGTACAATTCTAATTATGCACAGTATGTAGCCACAACCCTTCAGATGTAGTACAGTAGTATAGTAGGTGATAGATAATAACGGAATCTGAAAATAAACGTATTGATAGTATTTGGAAAAAGCATAAATACTGTCCT
>NW_023339650.1:5841237-5841687 GCF_004916995.1 Morone saxatilis
TATACCAAACAAATCTATTATATCATAACATAGCTGTACCTTCAGCTGATCACAGTCCAGAAGGCTTTTATACAGGGCAAGATAGTTCTGACTAGATGGAACTTTCCACTTTCCAACACGGACTTGGGAAGACTCTGTGGGATTGCTGTCTTTGTCCTGAGAAAGGAAGGACAAACATTTCCAACATCAGCACAGTAAAAAAAACAACTTTTTGAGTCAAGGAAAATGAATTTAACTGCAAATATAACATTTAGCTGAGTAAGTATGTACAGTGTGAATATATGTGTGACATCTGAACACATGCATCACCTCAGAGTGCATGATGGGTTTTGAACAGACACGAATCAAGCCCTGGTGCACTGAAAAACAAGCACAAATTAATGTTTCAGCAGATGTTACGTGCAATCTTGTCTCAGCTAACGGTCACAAAGCATGCTGAATGTTAAAATC
>NW_023339650.1:5841777-5842260 GCF_004916995.1 Morone saxatilis
CATGTGCATACTGTATATACATATATACACACATTTCTCAACACACATCTTACCAGGTGCTGCTAACAAACAGTATCTGATAAAGGGCAGTGCTTTGCTTCAAAATATAATGATTTAGGTAGAATGTGTTCATGGTGGACGTACCCACTGAGCTAATAAAGCTCCATAGAACAGGTCCTTTAGAGGCCATGGCCACCAGCACCTTAAGAATAGACCTGCAACACGCAGTCTGCATTCTCTCGCTGTACTGAGGAAAACTGTCAATCTGCACCACAAGGAGACGCTCCAGTAGTGGCGTATATACCTCAGGAATCTGAAAACATGGACACAAAGCAGAAGTTCCAATGAGACGATCATTAGGGGGTCACTCTTATTACTTTAGGATATGGTGTATATAAGCCAATGCAGATAAGGCTTCTCAGTTTGATTTAGGATAGTTTTTTAATTAACATCTGCTCTAAGTCAATGACTTAAAGTTTGTTA
>NW_023339650.1:5842360-5845995 GCF_004916995.1 Morone saxatilis
AAGTCAATGACTTAAAGTTTGTTACCTTGTCCAGGTGAATCAGGACACTGGCTATAGAGTCCAGGAAGCTGGGCAGTTGGTAGAAGCTGTCGTCCTCCCCGTCGGACTCAGTCAGGTACATCTGCTTACAGCGCTGAATCAGCTCTGTGTACATCAAGTCCACGTCTTGTGGGCAAACTTTCTTGCAAGGCTACATAAAAAAAATGCATTTTGTATTATGAGGTGCTCATTGTACATGAACAACAACAAAATATGAAAGATTAAGTTAACTGTTTGTAGTTTGGACTGTTACTACCGTAATGAATACATAAACATACAGCTGCAAAGAAACCATATCCTCGAATGGCAATGGACAGTTCCTTATGCGTTGAATCCATGGTCTTAATGATGCCGCAGAACTTCTGCATGAAGAACTTCAACTTGCCTTTGTGCTCCTCAATATTCTCTGCCACCAGCATGGCAACCTTCAAATGATCATAAAAAGTATTGTACAGCAGTGAATTATTTTGACTCTTAAAGGATCAGTGTGTAGGATTTAGTGACAGCAAAACTGCAACCAACTGAAACCCATCCTATCTACAGTCAGTGATTGGTTTGTCCATTCTGGGCTACTGTACAAACATGGTGGTTCAACATGGCAAACTCCTTAGAAAAGGACCCGCTCCAGCCGTAGATAAAAAAGGCTCATTCTAAGTTAACAAACACACAACAACTGTTATTTTCACATAATTATACACTAATGAAGATCCCCCTGAATAATATATGCCATTTCTGCCAATAGATCCTCCTAAATGTTACACATCAGACCTTTAAGTTCAGTTGGAATCATATCTGTGTGGAGAAGCCTTGAAGTGTTTACCTGCTTGAGGAAGGCTTCGAGTGCATAGTAACTTGTCTTCTTCATCTCAGCGTTGATGTGTCCACAGAGCTTAGACATGACCTCAAACAAAGCTCTGTAGTGGTCCATAAGGCAGCTGCTGAACTGGGGCGCATGTCGGGCAAGTAATCTAAGCCCGGCTGGTTAAGAAGCAGAAGGGACATTAGTTTTATTGTGAGTTTTATCTTCCATTTCGCTGTGGAAATGGCAGGCCTTACCAAATGTGACAGCATAGCGACTCATTTCCATCTACAACAAAAATGGGAAAACAAGCGATTACAGGAGTCATGTTGCATAGTAGCACGCTTAAAATACAGTCACAAAACAGTTCAACGGGGTCAATATGACAATATTATGCTACATAATCAAAGTACTGAACTGAACTTTAAAGTGTGCTTTTTAAAATGATGTTATGTTTACTATCTACAGTGACAGTTTGAGCTGTATTGAGGTTTGATAACCAGCACTACACATTACATGCACAACAGGGAGGACCATGCAGGGTACTCCAACTGTAAAGGGTGGTTTGATAGCTGAGACAATGACATTTACCTGGGGACTGATTGCCTTCAGGGCATACTGAAAAATTTCCTTAGATGTTGCTGGGTCTGAAAGTCAGAGACACGCGCTAATCAACAGATCATGCAACTTTAATACGTTTATTTATATAGCACCCTTCAAGAGCAGATGTCACAGAGTGCTTGACAAGAAAAAGACAACATCCCACCTTCTTCCATAGTTTTCGTGAAGTTGACCATTAGAGCGGTGATTCCTCTCAAACATCCAGCTACAACAAAAAGTTTGGGTTCCTTTGTTGAAGAGGTCATCTGAAACAAAAACATTAAAAACCACAACTGAACATTTAACAGGTTTTCAACTGGCTGTATTTATTAATTACAGAATAACGGATCATGGTGTTCTCTTTGTTTTTTCTATGTCATTGCCATACCTGTTCTTTTAGCTCCCCTAGATAGGCTTTGTAGAGTTTGTCAGAGTTGTTGACCATCTCGCTGGGGTGAACCTCTGCCAGAACTCCCAGCAACTCGTAGATTTTACCGAGGACTATTACAAAAATATGATAAAATGTCTTTTTAAAGTCCATCTCGTTGCAATGTTAAAACAAACCTTAGACTCAGGATTCAAAGGAAGACTCACCAGAATCTGGCAGCTTGCTCTTCTGACAGAGCTCACTGTAATATTTGTTGAATATTTCACAGATTCGAAGGTCTGCAACCACACTGGAAGCCTTTGTTGTCTGGAGAACCTGTGGAGAGTGTGTAACAAGTACAAGGTCTAACCAGAATATATAAACAACTACTTTTTAATTCCGTATTCACAAATGTATCAAACAGACTCTCACAACATCAAACGAATAATATGTGTATACCATTTTGCACAAACAAAACCCTTGTGCAATGACTCACCCATTCAATACTTGGCCCCAAGACCGAAACATTGATCCACCTACTTTAAAGTATTGGCATAAATGAGAACGTATCATTGAGACAAAAGGGGAAATAATGTTTAAATTAAAAGTTCAGGTCCTGAATAAGGGAAAAAATTTACTTTGGTATGCAAAATGTATTAGCAGTTCAGACCACCAGGAGAAGGGCATCACCCTGATTTGACAAACGCAACTGAATGACGCAGATTGAAACCCCCTTGCATCAAAGTGCTAGTAAGCCTCTTCCTGGGGTGCATTCTCCTACTGTATTAAATACTTGAGGCAGAGAGAAACAACACTATGAATAAAATAAATACTCATATGAAATATCTCAATGCTTTCATTACATTTTGTTATCATTGTGTGTATGTTATTTGCTTTGCTTGATACTTAGGTTGTAGTAATCTATATATATTATATAAGGCTCAGTCAATTCTCTTCTTTGCTTTCTGTGAGTCTGTGTCAGCATTCTGGTACCTCCCAGTGAGAGTTTGTGGTCTCCCTCACTAGAGTCAGACAGCCTAAAAGTTTATGTAGATAGCAAACCCAGTCTCATATAAAAAGTACCCTGGGCCTACGTTGGTCCAAAGTGCAAAAACAGTAGAGGGGTTACAAATAATGGCTCTTAATTGTATCAACTGTTACATTTTTTCTGCCTTAATTCTTTTTCATTTGTTTTGCAGATAGACATCGTGGAGGTGCCATTGAGATGGAAAAATTAAGACCACAACATGTTCGGCAATGGTTCCTGATGCCATGTCGAAAACTGGACCAGTTTTCACTGGAAGATGGTAATGAGTCATGAGCTCTGCTTCATTTCCCAAGCCCTGTTCTAAGGCAGGAAATCTTCCGTAAAGCCAACAACCCCAACTAAGCGGCAGGCCAGTCACTGAGCCTCATCAAGCAAGAAATCTAACAAAACTGTCCTGGATTCCATCCACCCCAACTGTCTTTGACCATTGCTTCCTGGTTCACGAGCTTGCATGGAAAAAGGGTGACAGTTACGGTTGGCCTTTGTCATGATGCAGGCTTACCATACGCCATTAAGGGCTGCACTGGTTAGTCAAAAGACGTGGACATTGTCAAAGCTGAAGTCAAGGCTCAGAACATCAGGCCCACAACCTTGATAGGGGAGGATACAGAATTACTCATTCTTTCCCTTCTACAATATGCTGGGACGACAATAAAGTCCAAACAGCTACTAATTGTACAACAATCAG
Source organism: Morone saxatilis (assembly GCF_004916995.1). Taxonomy (NCBI): domain Eukaryota; kingdom Metazoa; phylum Chordata; class Actinopteri; family Moronidae; genus Morone; species Morone saxatilis. Next base: position 5,845,902 of record NW_023339650.1, read on the forward strand.
TGAGATGAAACAAGTCCTGGCTAGTGACTTGTGTTCCCAGTTGCCATGTTGCACAGCTTCCACAGGCTGTGATACAACATTTTTAGTGTTGGCA
>NW_023339650.1:5846020-5851216 GCF_004916995.1 Morone saxatilis
GGAGACATATCAATTGACTATATAGGGAAAATTTTCACTTACTTTTTCCGCATAAGACTCATGGACTTGCACACCACATTGCTTTTATACATATATAGCCAGTCCCATCGTACGTTGTACCATCACTTACGTCTTTCATGCAATCATACTGCGCGCAACTTGGCAATATTCACCATGTCTCAAAACATGTGACCAGCACACCAGTGCCGCCCTGCCGCCCACCGCGCGGCGACATCAGCAAAGGGAGTAATCGCTCAATTCTTGTCATGCAGGACCTGACGCCACCATTTTGAAAAATGGGAGCCTTTCTGAAGTCAATTTTGGTACAACTTTTAAGTATGTCTTTTAAGTACTCACTCTTTGATACTACTGTACTGAGAAACCTTTTTTGTCTAGAATTTTGTTCTGGGTCAGCCACACCAATTGTTGATGGCGCCATATTTGCAGCTGACTATAAGGAATTCAGTCAACAGTGCGTCTCTTTTGGTCTGAAAACCAACCTTAATAAGGAGCTCCAGCACTGGAGTCCGACATTTGGCTACTTTTTCCTTTGTATACACAGCCATGCATGTGTCCTGCATACAAAAAAAGAGGAGAGAATAAACAACATAATTAATTTGTGGAATTACATGTAATTATGCAAAAGTTTGTTCTTTTGCTTTTAACAGAAAACAAAACACTGCATGTGGTTCTGAATGGGAAACGTACCCTTATGTCAATGGCGTATGTCTTCTCCCAGCCTTTGACTCTTGGCGAAACCCGGTCCAAGAACTTCTCCAAAAAACCTAAGATCTCAACTCGGGTGTCCCGCAGCTGGAAAACAGATGTTTATGTCACACAGGATACAACACAGGAACTTTCAATGTCGTTAGCTGACTGTTCGCTGGATGCTCCTTGATATCTACCTCATCCAATGGCAGGGATTTCCTGAGGAAGCTGAGCAGTCCATAGTCTTTTGAGAACAGTAAGGATGTCTGTAAAGCTTCAAGATGAAGATGCAAACATGGAATAAGAAGGGAAAGTATGCGCAGCACAATACCAACAATGAAACCTGCACAATGAGAACACTAGTACATTTTTGATATGAATACAACTGTGCAATAAAGCTTGTATCAAATACGCTTTTGCTACTACCTCCTGTGTTTCTAATGTACTGTCACTTTACAGACAATTAAGTGATCAGTTATATGGAACTAAAGTGAATATCTCTAGACATTGGGTAGAACACAGTTTGGAGCTGGGTGGATGGCAGGAGAGAGATCTGAAAGAGTCAGGTTGTGAGCATACATACATTGGATAAAGTAGCTCTAACTGAGGGGGGGAAATGTTTTTAACTCAAGAGCCCAGAAAGAGAGAAGGCCAGGGTCACAGGTTGTGCTTGTAATGTGATAATATGACCATCTGCTATATGTTGCATATAGTATTGTGTCCCCCTGAGGAATAATGGTTCCTTGTAGGGAACTTTTGGTGACAACAATCTGTATATAAAAAGTCTGTCTAAGGTCTAATGTCAGATTTAAAACCATGTGATTCTTACACAATAAGCAACTCCATTAGAAATCTGCATTATTAAACTACTAAAACAATCCAAAAGCAGGCATTAAGTGTTAAAGTATTAAAACACTTGGTGCATTTGCAACACTTTAGTGTGTAGTGTTGTTCCGACCACAGGTTCCCTCCATGCACCTCATTCCTCAGGGGAACTCAATGCGTTGCCGCCCACCACACTGAGTTTTGGCGGATGAGGCTGATATGATACAGGCAAACTAAATAAAAAGACATATCGACGTTTTAGAAATAATTTATGCCCGACGAACTGAAAAGTAGCTCCTAAACATCCCCGGAGCACTTTATCCTACAAGGTGTTTAGCGCGGATCAACAACAGAGACAGTATTAACATGAAATTAACAGATTTGCTTATGGAGTTTGGCGCGTCCGTGTGAGACACTGAGAGGAGTGTTTGATGGACTTCAGTGTCTTACCCAGTTCATTCTCGGTTGGCGTTAGCATGCACTCGTGTCCTAAATCACCGACAATATCGTGACATTTCAAAGCTGCGGCTCGTTTGTCTTCGTCTGAAAGTGATTCGTGGAGTTTCAGGAGAAGTCCGTGGATCCCTCCAGCAGTGCTGCCGTCCGGAGACATGACTGCAGCCCTGACCTACACTAACATTAGCACCACAAACACTTGAGTCCAGCTCTGAAGTCCACAACCAGAGACAGACTCTCTCAACTAGCTAAACAAAACACAGCGTGAGGCTGGCCGTTCACTCTCAAGTCATCACGCACATCAGGAAGAATCGGGATAGGATACACACCGCCTGTACTTCAAAATAAAAGCTCTGCTAGTGAAAGTCTTCAGGTGACATAAAAAGCACATACTGTGGCAGTACTGTATCTACAGTACATCTACGCTTCTGTCTCATTTGGAAAACCAAATGTTTCTGCAAATAGTGTTGTTATTTATAATATCTATGTAAATATTAATATCTGTATTACTCCTACTGAAGAATGTGTACTTGTACTCACTGACTGACTGCTAACATGTCTGCATTGACGCTGGCTTGACGAATTTAATGTGTTGCAGTTCTTCACTTCCACCACTAGACTGCACTCAACACACATGATTCTGGTGCATTGACAGTCTATATTATAGTTATATATACTAATAGCAATAGTAAATAGGAGTAAATACTGAACAAAATGAAAATTTAAACAATTTCCAACAGTTGAATATTCCGATGAAATATCACTCCCAAAGATAATTCATAAAATAAATCAAGTAGGAATTCATGAAAATAAAATAGTATATAAATAAAGACATACATAATACAAGGAGTAATGAGTATACACCACAGTGAATAACTAAAGCTGTATTCCACTATATTCCACCATGGTGATACTTCCGCTCAAAAGTCAAAATAAAACTTGTAGTTACACAATGTGACCACTGGATGGCAGTGTATACTCGTGATTATAAACGCATCACTACTCATGTATCCAACCCAGTTTTACTGGATCGTTTGATTTTCACCGGTTGATTTAATGGTTTAATGGACCATAAGAAGAGTTTTGATTTAACTAAAAGGGGAAATACGTTTTAGATATTGCTTTTTAGTTCACCTTTTCATAGTTCAGTATCACAGCATGTGCTTTACTTACTTTTAACTAGACACCGTTCTTCAGTTTGAATTTCATTAAATAAAAAAATAATTGATTTATTAATCAATTGCATTTCATATAAATATTGTTGTGAGGACCAATAGAAATGCACTAATCACTAGGAACATAAGAAATACGATAAAACAAGAAAATAAATAATATTTTAACATTTTGGATGTGAGTAAAGGTTGAAATTCAATAAAGTTTCTTCAAGCAGAATGACTAATACCAGACTTGACTGACAGCTGTGAAGCTGCAAACCTACATGAATTGTTTTTAATAAATTTGGACGTGGTTTGTGTAATGCAATACAGAGGGGATTCGTGTATTATGTATTTTTATCTCTATTTTTGATGTTACTTTTCCGCTGTAGATTGGGAATGCTCTAATTGTCAGAGTTTCATTATCTCGTCCAAATGAAGAAGCTGCTGCAGCATCAGGCTTGATACATGTTTAAGTGTGATATCTGTGCTAATATTGGAATGGCTTTAAAATCAGCAGCAAAATCTTATAAAATCCCACAAATTTAAAGCACACAGTGCGATAGTGTTATAATTTGAGTCTGAATGTTGTTCTTGCAGTTCTGCTCTTTTAGTGAATGAAACAAATATTCCCTTTACACTGAGACCGGCAATCTGGTCATATTTAGCATCTTGCCAACTTAATACACACCTTCCAAAAAAAGAGTTGATGCATGTTAGAGTAGCTGCACATTATTTTATGGGTGTAATAATAGAGTTTATAGTGTGACTGTTAATTACTATGTGGCACATTTTCTAAACTTAAAACACACGTGTTAATGGCAGTCAACATAAACAAGAAGGTGTTGTTTAGTGGTGGTGAATCAACACTGACAAGATATTCGAGACTGCCTCAGCATGTCAGTAATAGACAGTATTATAGTGCTGATTTCATGTTTTTACTTGTTTCCCTCTTATAAGTCTCTCTTAAATATGTCCCCTGATGGTTTGGAGCCTGCTAAATAAAGGGAAGTGTTCATATTGCTGTAATTGTTAATTTATAGTGTTGACTTTTATTCACCTACATTAGTTTACGATTTGTTTTGATCCACCAAACTGAAGTATGTTACATTAGAACTGCTGGAATATAGCTACTTAATCTCACAGTGGAAAGAAAATGTGGCCATACAGGGAATCCTGAATGACACTGAACACAACTCAGAGAGACACTTTGTCAACATATTTCCTTTTCCTTGTCAGCTTACAATTAATTAAAAGATGTCCCAGGCAAATAACATATCAGGCAAGTTGAATTATTATTAGTAAGTGTTGATCATTTAAACAGGTAATCCCGATAGAGAGTAAACTGATCCTGTAAATCCTGTCTTTCATGTAGTTTCACCTGTACTTTTACAGATACTGTATATCCTCAAGGTCTTTGATGTGTGTGGAGATGTATTCAAGAGCACAACAGGCAGGAAAATGCTGTCTTGCACTGGTAAAAAGTCTGAAAAATCCTCCCTGTGTGCCTTGGTTGTGTGGTTTTGCTGTGATATGTACTGTAGACCAGCTCAAAGTAAGATATATTTTCATGCTGTTTTTAAATCCTCCTTCCTGCCCTCTGAGACTCCTACAGATGACTTTCCAATATTCACAGGCATCCTGCTTGGCTTTGGCTACGTTGCCAAATGTCAGCACACTCTAACCAAGAAACCTATGGGGGTTCAAATATGCAAAAGTAACCCCAAAGTCCTCCGTCAGGCCCAGTAAGAGGTAGTGGAAGCTGGACTGTGCTGTATTTTGGGTTTAATCATCATGTGAAATGATTTCAGTGCAGTGTATCTTTTGGTTGACAGCTCAGGTTCACTCACACTGGACTTGTTTTCAGTGATATTCAGTGGAGAAATCTAACCTCACTTACCTCCCACAGCTGGCAGTTCTGAAGAGCCTGCAGACTTTAGATGCAGAAAAATGCAACATTATGAGATAGCATGGCTCTTTCTTCCATGAGGAGCTTATTTGTTTGGAATTTGAACTTCTGGACAAAAGCCTCTCTGACTTATTGGAGCAGAGG
>NW_023339650.1:5851248-5851802 GCF_004916995.1 Morone saxatilis
GTTCACCAGGTTGGACATTTCCTCTTTGTTATGACCCAAACATTCACTGCAAAAGCCGCACTTGTTCCCTCATATGTGCTTAGTGTAAAATGAATTATGTATTTGTGTGTGTGTCCAGTTAACCACAGCGTTAACTCATCTGGAGTCGGTTGGCATAATACATGCTGACATAAAGCCAGAAAACATTACAACTGTGGACTGGCAGCAGCAGCCTCTGAATGTCAGACTAATAGACTTCGGTATCGCCTGCAGTGTGGCTGCTGCTGTGCCAGAGTCCTGTGGACAGTGTGGGGGTGACTGTAAATCACCCCCACAATGGTTTTATTTGGAAAGAAAATTTCAATATGAAGGATGAGAACTGATAGAGGCAAACCTGAGATTTTAGTTTTCATACCTAATGTGTTGTCAGGTTGCTCTTCTCTTCAGCCCCCAGAAGTCAAATTGGACCTGAATGTCTCAAAGGCCATTAACATCTGGTCTTTGTGTGTTGTGGCTGCTGAGCTATATATATATATATATATTATATATATATATATATAATATATATAATATGA
>NW_023339650.1:5851902-5868986 GCF_004916995.1 Morone saxatilis
TATATAATATATATAATATGATCTGGTAAGTGTTTACAGGCTTTAAAAAGTCTCTTGATTCTGAACATGAAATGTGAAACAATGTTTTTTAGAATGCAACTTGTTGTTTGTGCGGTGACCAGATCAAACTCACTGTTGGGACAAAGGGTCAGCCAGCAGATCGTCTGCTTAACTGTGGATCAAAAAGCACACGCCTCTTCCACATAGACAGTGAGCAACTTCAGGGGCATCTCTGGAGACTTAAGGTACCATCACTCCACCACATCCACACTATCTCTCTGTCTATGTGAGCTACCCTGAGCACTTTTTTGCCACTGACACTGGGTACTACAGTGAAAACACTAGATACTTCACACTCAGACATTTTTCTCAACATTTGTCTGTGCTGACCAGCTCTGTGACAGCAGGTGAGTATGTGTTTAGAGATGTGCACAGCTGTCTGTGGCTGGGTGAACTTAAACTTGACTGTCTTCCAGTGGAGAGACCTGAGACCTGAGAGGAATGAGCCTCAGAGCAGCCAGCAGTGTTCCTCACCAGAGAGAGCAGGACACAGTGTTGAATGCACACCTGTGACTCCTGCTGAAGACACTGTTTTTACCCAGATACCACACGTCTGTGTCAAAGGGAGGCCACTGACAACGCTTTCTTCTTCTTCTGCTGATGAGCTGCCATGAATAACTAGCATCATCAACTTGTCATTTATTTTTCATTTTTTATTAATAAATATATAATTTAACTTCATGTTTTGGTTGTTGTAGGTACAAATGAGATGCAGCAAGATATGGAAGTATATAGCATGTGTAATCTACTCTAAAATCCACACGCTCTAAGATATATATATTCTGACATGAAGTCAGAAAGTCAGATAAAGGTTTTCAGGTTTTCCAGTCTTTTCTAACTTGTATTCTTCTCATGTAATACACATTGTATTCAGCTAATATTAACTTAACTTAAGATGCAATAGGCAGTCCACTATGGAACGTATACAGTGTGATGTGGAAACTTAAAGCCACATCTACACGTGCACTGAGAATAGACTTTATTACATTACATTGATGTCACCAGCAGATGTCAGGGATGTGCAGTGTTTTACTTCTCCAGAGAAAGATCCATTTTCAGTGGTTCAGTCTCAGAGGTTAGAAAACCTTTTCTGGGTCTTTTTTTGTTTGCCAAATACAGTTGAGGCACATTCACATGCAAAAATAAAAAGCTTGTGTCATAAGTGGAAAGTCAGTATTTTGTGTGTTAAAATAAAGTCACTCACATGCTTTAGCAAAAACAGTGCAGATGCAAGTGAAATATTTAACTTTTGAAACCTGCTTGTGATGGTATTTACTGATGAGTCAGTTGGTAACAGTGTCATTTTCTTACTGCAAGACCGCCCTCTCTATTTTAATTCTCTAAAAGGACACAGTGTTGTGTGTATTTCTCAGGAGAATGTCCCCATGTTCAAAAGTTTCCTGCTGAACAGAAAGTGCAAACTGTGGCTGCAAAGCTGACTTGCAATATAAACTGCAGGGATTTACAACCCAGGTAAACGCAATAAAGTGTCTGCTGCCTCTGTAGCAGTAGAGCAATGTATGACTGTGTGCCCAGTAAAATAAAATGTTAATCATGCTCCTTTATGCATGTTATTGCACCTTTATATAGTCTGTTATCATGTACAGTAACGTATTCAATACATTTCACAGATTTCAGGTTGGTGAGGTCCAGCAGAATGATACCGGAAGTAACGAGATATAGTGTTCACAATAAAAGTGTGTAAAACATGTGTCACTCGTGTGCTCGTATGTGGTTTTAATTCAGGTTGGTATTTATGACAACTTTTACATAAAAAAATAGATGCGCCAATTGGGCATGTGGATGAAAATTTGCTACACGTTTAAAATTGCAAACTACTTAGCCTGAAATTGGTTAGCTTTTTAGCTTTTTTAGTCGTACATGACAGTTATTGTAGGATTTGAGAACACATATTGTCTCTTTTTAATAAATTAAAATTCCCGTAATATTCAGTGATTTGGGTTTTAGTAAAAAGCCTTTCACGCTTACACCAACACATTCACGTACAAGAAGTTGTGTAAATGCCTAACTACGGCATTTATTTTGAAAGGCAAAACCGGAAGTGCAGTGTTTTATTGTGGGTTTCTTTACACTTTAAACTCCAGACACCTGTTGTTAAGGGAGGACTCCACGCCAACACACACACACACACCAATCACAAGTTACAACCTACATCACATGGAGAGAAGAGGCGATTGGACACAGTGGGGCTCAGCCGGACCGTGAGGGTTTGGACACGGCTGTGAGACATAAGGACATCGCGGTGGTTGTGGATTAATGTGTCTTTCTCAAGATTGACCATCGGTCACTTTTCCGCTTCAGGATTGTGTTCGGCTGAAATGTTTCAGGACCCAACAGCAGGTGTGTAATGTTTGAGAGTTTCTAATCGTTGTTTGGGTCGCTCTTAAAGCTAATAGCTACCGTTAAATAATTGTACCTAACATATGAACACAGCACGGTTTAAGTTAGGTTCGCACTCATACAGGGGACTCTGTTTTCTCTAGTTTAGTCCTTTAATGCTGCCATTTACCGGTAAATACCCCTCTTGTTCTTAAGGGAACATTACTTTAAACCCATTCTCTCCTCTTCCAGCTCGTTATACCTTAAATACACAAAGTATGTCTGACTTTTTTAACTTTTAGATAGCTCCTTAACTCATTCTTCCGAGCTAACTAACTCACATTAAGCGCAAATGGTGGCCGCGATTTAGCGGTGACAACTGGCTGTAAAACTCCTGATTTCACGACAAAAAGTGTTGTTTGGTAGCTTTTATTGATGCCGAATGAACTAGTCGACCTTAATGATCCGACGAGTCTTGACGTGGGTTAACCTCGTCTCGGTTTGTTTCACAATAAGCAAGAAATCATCACACTGTGTGAGTTTTAGGCAGCAGTGTCGTGTTCTTTAGTTACCTGTGCAAGGGCAGATGCGCCTACATGCAGTGTAGATGGGAAAGGCATGATCACCTGCGTTTAACTCCTTTCTCTGCTGTTTTTCTGTATAAACACTTTAATTTTGTCAATGAATGTTGGGCTAACATTTCAAATTCCATCCAAATGAAGTGCAGAATATGTTTACATCAGCTGTAACATCAAACACATAGGTTATAAATTAGGTTCGTATAGAAAGAGAGAGTTGTGTGTGGAAGCTGTCATCACAAACTTCAAATGTATGTAATCAAACATCATTTATTGGTTTGATGTCCTGTATGAGCTGTTCCATGTTATTCAGCTGGTGAAGGATAACTCCATGTTTGGTATGTCGCAGTTAAAGACTGGTTTGCTCTGTCAGATTATGTTTTGGGTTGTACTTTGCGTCATTATTGTATTAAGATATAAGAATACTGAGACTTACTTAACGCCACAACAACTACGTGACTGAATTACCTCACACATTGTTCAGAACAGTACTCTAGTTTGTGACCTGTCCTGCTGCACTCATCATTTCATCGTTATTGTCAGTTTTTGTCAGGATTAAGAGTCTTCTCTCTCCTTAGCAGCATCCTTCATCCCCTTTGTGGTGCTGAGCTGGGTCTGAGAACGGAGCTGAACCTGCGGGACGACAGCCACTAGGCCTGAGGGCCACTGGACCAATAAGACATGCTGGCTGCCATGCTTCGTCAGAGCACAGGCGGAGGATCAGGCGGTGGCGGCGGAGGCGGTGGTGGAACCAAACTTCCTCTAAGCATCTCCAGACTTTCCAGCTCCAGCTTGGGTTCAGCAGGCCCCGCCACTGTGGGCCCCTGGGTGTCGGGCAGGGTCTCTAAGAGCGGTTCACTGAGCTCTGACCCAGATATCCCCGCCTCTGACCCAAACTATATAATGCAGCTGGTCAGCGACGTGCGCAAGTTTGCTGATGTGCTTCTACAACTCAAAGAAGTCTTCAACTCCAAAGGTATGTTTGGAACACTGGTATTAAGAGAAATGTGGTGAAATATACTCTGTTTTTGTATTTTTAGTTAGTTCCTTTCTCAGCATTCTTCTATAACTAAGTAATACTTTTTGAGAAACTTCTGTTAGTTATATTCGCACCAGTACATTCAAATACTAACTTGAGCTTTATCTGCTGCTATTTAGTGTCTTTGGAGGCAACCTGTTAGTGATTTGTTGCCACAACAGTTGGTCATTGTGTATGTGGGCTTTTCAATAAGTTACACAAATGCTTCCTCGTAACAGTCCTCTTATATCTGTTTCCTGTGATGTCATTTAAAATTTCCCTTATAAACAAGATGTATACGTCCTTTTAAATTCTGAACTTGTGGCAAAGTGTAGGGGGGAAAAGAGTGGAATAGTGTAAACGCAGCCGAAGGGATTTATAACGGACCTTAGCTGCCAGTCAACCCTTGTGTACACACTGTTTCTTTCACCACAATGTACACAGTCCCTGTTCTACAGTATCTACCTGTTTTGTCCCACTGTGTCCTTGGCTGCACGGTCAGTCAACCAGCCTTATCTCACTTTTAGCTTGGTTCTTGCCCTCCTTGTTTTCTTTCTGTAAAGGAGAAAATGCGAAGAGGGTGCATGGGCACTCTAAAAACTATTAGTGAATGGTCTGATGAATGACTTAACAGAAAGCAATTTAGAGAAAATAATATAATATATAAATATCCTGTTTAGTTTTCAGCTGAAGGCACGGTTGATTTCCACAAATTTCCAAGATAAGTAAGAGTGAAGTACCCTGAGAAGGCCTTTTAACATTTTTTACAGTTAAAAAAAATAATCCGGTGAAGCACACAAACAGGATACTCACTGATAAATATCTTCTTGTTTATTATTAAGAAACAAGAAGATATTTATCTGTGAATGCCGGTATCCTGTTTGTTTTGTTCCTTATTACGACTGTGCACCCAATACTGTGTTTAATAATTAATAGGCTGTCGACGGGGTCTTACAAAGTCTAAAATACAGTAATCTGAATTTTAGGCATTAAAATGTCTGATTGTATGACAGGTTTTTAAAAATTAACTTAACGTTATGTGTATAAAGGTACGGTTTTCAGTCTCATTTAAATTTTATATTGAAACGAAACTGACATGGAACCATTACTACAACACATGGACGTGAAATAGGTCTTAAAAGGTCTTTAAAAAGTCTTAAATTGAACCTGTTGAAACCTGCAAAATTCCTGGTTTAAGTTTTGGAGCTGTGCGCGCCTTTACTCTTCACCACAATTAGCCTCATTATACAACAGCAGCATTCCAGCAGGAAATTTAGACAGTATTTTTTATTTTATTTTTTTTTTCAGACAGAATAAAACACCCTCTAAGCCAGTAATTAATACGCTTGCCTTAGTCGATGATGAAATAGATCATTTCCAAACCATAGGGAAGTTTAGAGACAGGGCTGAGATGTACTCCTGTCTGGTTGACTGTGTCTATTTGTGTGGGTGGTTATTACATTCCTAACTTGGTATGTCCGGGGATTGCTTTTGAATCAGACCCAGACTTGTTTATTCCCGGACCTAGTAAGGAAAGTCTAAATAAGACAAGGTGACTGTGCATTCGCTTTCCCCCATTACCGCTGTGCCATGACACCCAAGCTCTGGAAAAAGGAATCCCAGCCTTTTGTTTTTGTCTGCAGAGGTCTGTAAAGGTGCTTGACCCGGCTGGACATGTCGGCATTGTAGAGAGTAGGACTTGCGGTGGGCACTTTTTAAGCTCTCGAGACTTTTCAGTGACCTGTCAGCATGATCAAAGCAGTAAATCATCATGTGCAAGAGATCGATGTCCGCAGCTTTAAGGAGCAGAAAAAGGCTTGATTTTAAATTTAAAAAAAAAAAAGTACTTTGAGCTTTCACGCCTCCACATTTTCTGTTTGTGGATAAGTAATCAACCACAGTTACAGTTGTAATTGTGGTCTGTTTAACAGCAGCTTAAAGGTGATCAACACACGACATGCACACACAGGCTCTTGCTATGTAACAAGGTTGCATAGCTGTCATGCTAGACGTTTTGCCCTTCCTGCTCATCATTAAGAAACCGGTTTGTAATCTGTTCTCTCCAAATAACAACCGCATAGACTGCGAGGAGAACTTTAGAACCCCGTACCTTAAATGGACTTTAAAAGCAAACTCACGAAGAACATAACTCAGCGACTGTCAGCCCACTCCGCTGCTAATGTAACTGCACACAATTTACAGGTCCAGTAAGCACAGGCTCAATTATGCAAATGCAGTCACTGAGATGCCAACACGTGATTGTATAGCAAAGTATTCCCATTAGAGGGCTTATTTTGGCTAAATACAGGAAAGGGCAGATTTGGGGAAAATGGGCTGATTGCGATGTAGAAAACAGACCCCTCCACTATTGAGGAAAGTAGCAAAGAGACCATTGTGCCTCAGAGTCGTTTCAAACTCCAGGAAGAAGTTAAAGGAGAATGTTTGACAAATTAGTTTCACATTGGGACACATGCAAACACAGACCTCATAGTGGAGGTCTTTGGATTTTATTTATTTTTTTTGGTTATATCAGGATAGCGTGCGCTTGTCGTCATTTAAACATCAAGTGTCATTGTTAAGGTTTAGCACTCTAGGGCTTCAGAAGAACTGGCTAACAGATTGTTGGGAGTCACTGACTTGTGCTGTGATTGGATGTGATTTAAATCCCCCTCTAATTTATGGCCATATTGTCTCTGCAGCACTTCACAATAGTTCAAACCTCTCATTACCCTGGCCACTCACTGAAACCTACGTGAACCCTCCTTTTTTTTTTTTTTTACCACGCAAGGCCAATAGTCAAGAGCAATATTCAGCTTATAGAGCCTTGTACCCCTCGCAACAGTGCCTGCATTCACAGTCAGCGATGTGAGTCTGACACCCATTGTCCCATCTCCAGACTAGCATGCTGCTGCTAACTGGCAGCTCTTCGCAGAAATGATACTTTCCCAAGTCCAGAATAGCTGTGGCCTGTGGGATTGGTCCCTGGGGGGGTTTCTTCAGCCAAGTCCATTAAGAATGTTTTATTTATAAAAAAAAGTTTATTTTTCTTGCAATGCACATCAACCATAAATGGTAATTATAATGTGGCTGCAGTTCAGTCGTGGTTGGAGTCAGTGACGCATTGACTGAGTTTTGTTTTTTACTAGTGCCTGAGAAGAAACTGTTACGTGCTTCGATTGTCGTCAGGTCAGCGCTGAGCTCTCTTCACAGCATCTCCACTGTGTGACAGATATTTACATGCTCCTTTAAGGTCGAGACCAGTGACCAGTGACCAGTGGCCACTTGTGAAGGACATGTCAGTAATTGGAGGGGATTATTGTTTTGAAGGTTGGCCTTACCAGGGGTCACAGAGGACGTTTGGAGGCCAGACGATGCCGTGGAGGTGGCCCCAGCGGCCTTTGTGTTTGCGTCGGTGAATGGGGCCTCTGAAGCTCTCCATCATAAGATTAGTGTAACAAACATTTGGCCCTGGCTTTGGAGGTGCTGTGTTTCGCAGGAACTGTGCAGAAGATTGTTGTTTTGCATTTCATCATCTATTTTAGGAGTGAGGGTGTATTGTTGTGGCTGGCTGCCTGACTGGGACAGGTGTGTCATCAGGGTTTTTATGCTGCAATGCTGCCAAGCAGAATGATGGCCAATTTTGTGCGTCAGCTGCTTCTAAAAAGAAAACTGCACCAGCAAGCTATTCACTCAGCGGAGATGTTACAGGGAAGCTTTTTAATTTGAATGCTACACTACACAGGGAACAGTTGTCTAAATCATATCTACATAGCATCTGAAACTGTCTGAATTGTAGATCGATCTTTTAGTTGTGGTAAATGTTGTTTTTTTTTTTGCTGTTTAAGAACTTCATGCTGTTCCTTTTGCATCCTGCTTGTTCACCTATCAACTCTAGTCAGCTTTGTGTTAATTTGCAGTTCTCAAGTCAACCTGTGTGTTGGTTGCTTTTGCACAGATATATTGTCACCACTATAAATAACCCCTCCCCTTGGGACATCTTAAAATGAAGCAAAATCTGCATATGCAGTCAGCCACACTCGTTTCATCTCGCCGCCACCCCTGCTACTTCCCCTGTCTCACATACCCTGCATACCTACAGTACAAACACCCACTTATTTCCTTACAGTGTTCAAATCAGCAGATATGACACATACGCTGACAGTGTGACATTAGCCAACGGACTCCCTCTGCCACCATGCTAATAAAAATAAATATTGAGCAACCCCAGGCATTCTTTCTCAGAAGGATGGCTGTGTTCATAAGCAGCTCCATGATTATGATTAGTCACAGTTATGATTTGTCAAAATAATGTATGATTCGTATGCCCCCGTTGAGTCATAAGTGTCCTCAGTTAATCAGTATGGGTTTTGGAGGCTGTCCCCTCACATTAAATGTGTGATTCTGTGTTTTAATGATTAACCGGCCCCTACTAAAAGTGTTCCACAGGTGTTGTGTAATGTTCAATAATACACTGTAATGCACCGGACTGCTCATTGAGTTTTGTGGCAGACAGCCTAAAGACAGCCTTGGAGTGACGTTGGCGTTACCGAGTTGCATTTTGGTTTCATTGTTGTGCCTTTAGTTGAAATATGCTGTAAAGATGTGGGAAATGAGTGCCTTTTCTCTTTTAGGAAGCCTGTTGAGTATTCTACCATGATGCTAAAGCTTTGTGGGAAACTGATTCTGGTCTGGGTCCTCAGAGAAAGCCTAAATGCTATTTTAGTGATTTGTATTCTAAATCACCCCTTGTGAAATACCAGCCTAAAATTAGCCCTACTTGGGCTTTTCACTAACCATTCCAGACTTTCTTAATGGCTGTAACTGTGCTCTGTTTAGACAGTCTATCCCACTGGGTCTTGGATTCACTGTAAAGCATTGCAAGCTTCTTCTTGCCTCCAAAAAGTTCCTTTTATGGTTCTTTCACTGTGTCCATTTTTAAAGCCACTGTAAATTATCACAAGCACAAGACAACTAGCCTTTTTTTTTTAAAGTGTTTAAAGTCATCTCTTTAAGATCTTGATTTAATCATACTGTACACTTATCTTAAGCTACCTAACAGGATTTATTGCATTACCTTTAATTGTTTTGGGTGGTCTTTGTTTAAAAGCACAGCTATTGTCTTAGCATAAGTTGCTGCAGTGCTAGGGTTAGATCTCTGCATTGCTACCCCCTGGGATTAAAGCTATTGTGACATATGGCAGGTCCATTTATCCCCTTTGCCTGAGGAAACAAAACATCAAATCATATACTGTACAAAGCACTATCAGAGTAAAATCTTTTTTATCTTTTTTTTTTTGGCAGTGTACAAAGCATGCAATGACGGCACGCTGTATACAGGTGGCAAAACCATGCTGACATGTCAAGTTTAATAGCCCAACTGCGCTTGAAGATTTGTACGTTGTTTTTAAGTTGTAACCCAAGGGAGCTCCCTCTCTGTGTGTTTCTCTCCTTCCTTCCCTCTGGAGAGATTTATGGTTATGGGCACTGTTTTTGCTGGGGCAGCTTTGTTCCAGGAGGCTGTCGATGTCTGCCACACACTAAGATAAAGCTCCAGGATTCCCACACTGCACATGAGAAGCCAAGGATTGTGGGCTCTGATGAGGGGCTATACTTAAAGAACTCTTTACTGGAGGCTTCTTACATACAGAGTGGACGTTTTTTTTGTCCAGCTTTAAAGTAATAGTGGCCACATAACAAAGATGGCAGATTTAACCAACACCCATTTGGTTGCGTGATCAGAAAACCTCCCTTCGCCCTTCTTAGATTAAGGCTTTGAAACAAAGATGGCAAATTTATCCTCTCAATAAGCTTAAGTAGCCCTTGAATCTGTAGCCTGTACCCCTGCGTTGGATTAAAGTCATCTAGAATTAGGCAAGGTAGCATTAATTTGACATCCTGCACTGCAATATGTGTGGTTCAAATAATTGATTCACTAATACAGTCATTTGATTTAGAGACATCCGCTAACAGGGATGTAACATTTATAAAATGTCCTTGGTGGATTTTGGGCATGTCAATAACTAACATTAAGAGCTCATAAATGTATTTTTGTGGTTGAAAACCTTTTTTATTTTAAAAATTGTCATTGGAGATTTTTGTAGCACAAGTTAATTAGTTATAGTATTTAAATCATACATTAAATAAACGCAGCTAAACTAATTGAATCATAAATAAAACAAAATGCTCTGGCTTTTGTTCCGCCCATTGTAACAAAACCACTGGCCCTCAAAGATTGAATATAATAATTGTGGGGAAGAGACAGGTTTATTTGGATATAAATTAGAGGACCCTACACTTAAAACCATTCACAGATCAGCCAAAGGGCTGTATATTACAAATCCCTATATCAAGAAGAAAAATAACATGGACTGCCCTGATCTCCTTAAGTCCATGTGGTTTGTTGTGTAAGAGCATATCTATGTGGTGAGAGATAAGTCCACCGCCTACTCACTGTAGCTGTGTGTCATTAAAATTTAGCGAGTCAGCTTTGCAAGGGAGAATTTGTAAAAAAGAGTCAGCCATAGTGAACTTGTTGGATGCTGCAGGTGAACGGTGCTTATTTCAGTTTCAGCATGTCATCAAGGTAAGTAATGGGTTTTAGCATGCTGTTCTTGTCATAGGGAAAACCACTTGGTCATTTCTAAGAGCCACTTGATCATTTCTAAGAGCATGCGTCACGACATGGCGCTGTCTCTGGGTTCTCTAGTCCTCGAGAGAGATTTTTGTAAATCGTTTTCAGTCGCATAGGAAAGGCTATACTGAGCATAATTGGCCTTGTTTTTCTGTCAGAGCCAACCTTAGGGCCTGCTCGCATGTGACTGGGTCAGCCCCATGCTGGGTACAGCTCCCAACTTGTTAAAGGCCAGTGGGGCTGACTGGATACAGAAGGATAACCAGCCACTGTCTTTGTCTGCAACATTCTGTAAGTTTAAGAACTCAGCTGCTGTGCTCAGTGAAAGGAACAGAGACCCTGTTTGATGTGGAGGTAAACAGACTGAGCGTGAAGCATAGCCAGGACCAATTGGGGTCTGCCCTGTCTTGTGAGACTCAAATTAGGTCCCATTGGGGTATAGAACAGGCAGGGGAGGAGAGTGGAGCTATTGGGGTGTGATTGAACTTGCCAAAGCATACGGCACACAAGCACCAATACCCATATCTCTCTCTTGAATCGGCTTCTCCAAACTGATAATCACTTCCTAGAATGAAGTGTTTTTATTCCAACCATTTGTTAGGACAGAATTCAGGAGCTTCTAAATCTGCGTGTTTGATAACTAGCAGTGAATGGAGATGGGGGGGCCCATATATGCAGGAAGCCCCACTGGCATTAAAATATTCAGTACCTTTTGACGAGACTGGCAGGTGTAGATCAGCATTGCCTCCACAGCCCTGAATTCCTTTCCCCCTAATGCAAGGCCTGTGTCTGCTCAAGCTGCTAATTGTAACCATGGTAAGAAACAAAACAGTGCCTTGTGCTCACAGAGGACCCTTGTTTTTCTTGAACTTCAGAGATGTTTTTCTTTATCGTCCGTTCATTAAATGCTAGGTATGTTTGTCCCAATTTCCTTTTTTATAATCCACATAATTCCAGTTGTATGCAAACTCATCTCCATTAACCTGTTGATGTTTCTCAAAGTTGTTAGATGTTTGGAATCAGAACAAGTTGTTTGATTTAGTACATTTCACTAAATTAAATGCCTCGACAGTTATGAGAGTAAGTTTTCTAGTGCAAGCTTTCTATCACACAAAGCCCATTCTCTCAGGATTAGGATGCTAGTAAAGCTAAACAGTGTGCTCTTGTTCTGAATGCTGTGTTTGCCCCCCAACCTCAGCCCCCTCACCTCCCACTTCTGCTGCTTGACAGGTGTACTGAAGGGGCCCATCTTTGTACTTGTTGGACAGCTCTCCCAGCTCTCCTCTCAGCTCGCCTGCTGATGTTCCTTTGCCTACATTACACAGCTTGGGGAGCAACTGTAGATACTACAGCTAATGCCTGACCAGTTTGGCTGCCAGCTAGAGGTTGCACGGTGGGGGGATTTGCAGTTTCTCTTAAAGAAAGCATAGTTGGAATGCCAACCTTCAGAGCTTTGCATCAACAGTTGGCGGTGGTGGTGGTGATGTGGGGGGATATCCACAGAGAAAGGTTGCCTGTCTTTCCTCACTGTGACAGACAGCTCCAAAGAGAAATGAAAGAGGGGGAAAAACAAATTCTTCGCTCCACACTGGGTATCTCATTTATATGCGAAGGACTAAAGAGAGAAATATCTGTGGGTAAACGTGTCTGTTGACACGAAAAGGGATTTTGGAACATTTAACAGTTCACCCTTGGATTTTAGGATAATTGTCAAGTTTTGCAATATGCGGTTATAGCTTGTGTTCCTCCTTTAGTACTCAAACCCAATTTCAGGCATTTCCTATCTTCAGCCTTCATTGAACAACATTTTTCCTTCACTTTTGGTTCCCTGAGCTAACAGCTAACAAGCCTGACAAAAGCAGTAGCCTACAGAGTGGAAACATAAAAGCCCCCCACCTAGGTGGAAGGTGCTGTGTGTCTAGCCTAGGGCTCTTTTTTAAACGCCAGCTCTTTGTGCAAGCAGTCATGGGAAAAAGAGCTTCAAAGGTGAAGCAACAGGGAATGCCTCGGCATGAGCACAGAAGTCTGGAAAGGCAAAGTTCCCCTGCCTTTTACCAGCTGCATGTAATCTGCTAATCCGTGGAGTGGACTGCCGGTGGTCTGTCGACAGAGGTGGACCAGGGCCACTGACCACAGGAAGTACGTTGGGGAGGGGGATATCAAGGGATGTATGGGGCCACCCATTGGAGTGATCCTGCCCAAGTGTTAAAGGTTAAGTGGACCCATTTTGCAAGACCCCCTTATAGTCAGGCAAAAAATTTGGATTGAAACGAAGGGGTCATTTTTAGCATTGCGCATGAATCCCCTATTAAAAATGTGGAACTGATGAGAGGGTTATGTGAAAGAATGTGGCATTTCACCCCAGCCAATTAAAGAAGAATCCATTTGGACAAAACCAAGGTTATTGAGTCACCCAGTGATTGATTATTAGTCCCACAATTGGTTGCTTGCCTTTTGAAGAAGGGGGCAAGTCTCAAAGGAGCCCCTTGAAACCTAGCCTTACCATAGTTTTTGATGAATGCACAATTTCTTTGAAACAACTGCCACTACACAGTCTTGTTATTTAGAGGTGAGTAGATGGAATGTGTGGTCTGACTCAATAGGGCAAACAGCTAAGTTTTGATGTGACATTGGTCATGGCTAGCCTTTCCAAGTTCCTCCTACATCCTATTTAGCCCCCTCTGCCATAAGCTGCTTCCATATGATCGGACCTCCGCAGACCCAGTTGTGACATGTTTAGTGATTTCACACTTGCTTTGTGGCAATAAGCACCCCTCTGTTCCCTCAAATGTTTTGAAGCATAAATAATACATTGCTCCCATGATTTGCAATGCATGACTGAGCATAGCTAGGGTCAGAGCGAAAGGAATGTTGCCAAGTCATATTGTGTCAGACCCTGGTGGAAGGTCTATGCTTCAAAGAGGCGAGCCATTGATGCTAAGTCCCCAAAGTGAGAGGGTTTCCTTATGTGTATTTACATTGAGAGCAATGTAAAACTGGAGTCAAAGGCCTTGTATGTTTACACATACATGGCCAATTAAGTGTTTGACTCTCCAGAAATACCTTTTTTTTTTCTTTCTTTTTTGTTCTTACCTAAAAATCCTTGTCCCCTTCAGTTTTCTTTCAGTTGTTGTATTATATCTATTAATCTAACATATATATTAAACAAACCGATAGTATAAAGACTTACCACATTTGCCTCGCAAAACTTGCGTTCTGACACGTGTTTTGTCAGAATAGAACAAGCTCTCTCCTTTTGTTAAAACGGAACAGTTAATAATAAAATAACCAAGCTCTAGAGGATGCATAGAGGCTTGTACTTGACGTACCAAAGAAATAATTTTCACATTTAAAAACACTGTAGTGACCTGGGGGTCAGGTGTGTAGGGAAAACCTCACGAAGCGAAGAATACTGATTTGCAAATATCCCAGCTAGAGCATATTGCTATGGCTACAGGTTTCATGCTCACCAATATAGCCTCCCCACATACTAGAGAGTACATCAACAAATGCGATGTTCTTTCTTTACCAGATCCCCATGACAAAATGTTAGCAAACTGGAGTCTATGGGCTTATGTTTGTATATTTTTAGGTCCATAACATGTAGATGTCAGTGTGTCTGCTCCAGAAGGGCATCAGAATGTTTTGGTATTGAGGTGTCATCTCGATGGTGAATGATCCGACAATGTTTTCATTATGGATCCCCCTCCACCCCTCGCTCCTGCAACTCCCATCCCCGCTCCCAAACAAGAGGCTGGAATGTTGGGTTTCCATGACGCTAATGAAGTAAAAACCTGGCAATGTGTTACTGGCAGCCTCAGAGCAGCTCCTGATCCGCGGCCTCCTTCTCATCAGGATCAGAGTCTGATCCCCCTGTAGCCTTCATTCACCAGGACTTATTATGCCCAGGAATGTCTCTCACTCTCTCCTTCTCTCATAACCCCCACTGAAGCAGGGAAGTGGGGTGCAGGGGTAAATTTGGGACAAATCCCGAGGGAGAGTACTACCTCAAATAACACAACCCCCCCATACCGACCAAAACTCCTCCCCTATCACTCCTTACAATCCTCCCGCCACTAACCATCACACATGGACAAAGACACACACACACACACACACTCCAATCGTTCTTTCCCGTGAAAAGTGAAAAGCTGCTGTTGTGATTTATTGTTCCATAAATGCTTCATGTGGCAGGCCCATGATGCGACCAGTCCCTCTGTTTGCTAGTGGCCCCAGGGACAATAGAGAGAGACAAGAGTTTTCAACACTCAAACAAGTCCTCACGCAAAACTCAGTGGTCTTTCCCTGGGAAAACTGAACAACCATTCCAGCAGCTTGTTTGTTTTTTTTGGACAGTTTTCAGATGGCTAATATTTTCTAATTAAAACATCGTCTGTCCTATCCAAATTTTATCTATCCAAGCTTTCTTTCCCGTGTTGAAAATGACAATACCGCAGCTGAAACAAAATGTACTAGTCGGATGTTCCCTTTAACGGGCCCGCCCTGGTGGGAACGAGTCTTCTTCTCTTTGTGTCTCGCCCAGAATGGCAGTTGAGGGGTTAAATAATCAGTCTCTGTACATTATCCTGTGTCCTGCTGGGCTGGTGGACGTAACCATAATGTCTTGCTAATTAGCCTCCATTTAGGATGGTCCAATAGGCCACACAGCCGCCATTGAAGATTGAAGCCCATGGAGCTTTGCAAAGGAAGACCCTCTGTCTCGTGGGCATTCATGGTTTAGGCTTGTCCTTAATAAACCTCTAGCTTCCCCAGGCTTGATGCCTCCAGGACCCGGGATTCAGTTACTCGGTCAATGAATGGGGTGTATAGCCTGTGCGGGAATGATTTAGGCCATTGTGTGTATTTTGTCATTGAAAGGATAATGCCCATAAATGGGATCTAAACTGACCAGGACCAATTAAGGGCTTAGGGTTGAAGCGGCTCATTGTAAACTTTGACCCTTATGAAATTATTGTTGGCTGAGGTCCCCATATAAGGTTGTGGGAGATGAGGTCTTTGGGAAGACTGGGTTCTGTTTACAGTAAAACATTTAGAAAAGAAAAATATAATGTATTTTAACTACTAATACATTAACTCAAAAATAATCTACCTGATGTGTATTTTCTTTAAATGCAAACTTTCTGTCCAGTGTTTACTTCAAGATTTTGTTTAATTTGAGCCAATGGAAATGAGAAAACACCATTATAAGGTTTGTGATGGGAAATGAATACCAGAATAGGTCATACTACTACAACATCACTTAGCGCTGTGTTTCTCCTTTACTCAAGATCGTACAGTCATTTTTCAAATGACACAGTAATCCTGGCTACTAACAAAGAGACTGGCATACAGAGAATGGCAATGTGCATTCAGTGTATAGAAGTATTGAGTCTCAGTTTAATGTGCGGTTGTGCCAGAAGCACACCGCTGGCCCTTTTCCTGCCTCGTGGGGAGTTGGGCAGCAAAAACAAAAGGATGAGAGGCTTTCGTCATCAAAAACCACTAGGTCCTTGGCACTAGAAGGAGCTGTGCATGACATCTGATGAAGATGGATGAAGATGGTTGCTATGGTGAAGGATAGGACTCTCCAGGTCCTGTGGAGAAGCTTTTGGCAAGCTAGAAGCGGCAGGGCATGTTGGCATGGAGTAGTTCATGTGGTAGTGGAACAGTCTGGGATTTGTGCTCGTCTTATATAATCATTTTGGTTTGTCTGGGGTTTTAAGCAGTCTGTTTGTGTGTGTGTGTGTGTGGTGTGTGTGTGTGTCGTGTGTGGTGGTTGTGTCGGGTGTGTGTCTCTTTTTTTGTGTGTGTGTGTGTGTGTGTGTGTGGATATTTTGCACTTATTTTTTCAAGTGCTTGATGTTCACTGGAAATTACCATCTCGACCCCTCCTTGCGGTGTTGCCTCATTACTCCAGATCTTTGGGTTTATGTTTAAGCGTCCCATTGTTGGTTTTATAGGGTGTGCTGATTGGCTGCATTTAAGGTGTCAGCAAAACAGAACATTGTGACTGCTGTGTCTCATTAATTGAGAAACAGTGGCTGCCAGACTCCTATAAGACAGCTTGAAACATTTATACAGAAAACAAAGGCTTTTTTGACAGTTAGTGGGTGAATATATTCCAGCACGTTTTGTCATTTTCTCAGTGCTTCATACTAGATGTTTGATTATAATGTTGTTGTGACCCATTGGTTAATGTGAACTTGTCACCTGCTGTCCTGTTGGCTGGATTTCCGGGTCAGGCCTCAGCTAGCATTGTCATGTCAGCCACACAGACCCAGCATTATTAGCCCCACTGGCGGCACTGTTTGTCCCACTCCAAAAAAGAGGGCTAATGAATAAAAGAAAAAATGGGAGACAGCTAAAGTCTTTCTGATCCCCCTCTCCATGAAGGGGTAATCCAGGGGTGATCGTCAGCACAAAATGTGGCTTTGACTGCCTGTATCCATTCTTTGTG
>NW_023339650.1:5868999-5888038 GCF_004916995.1 Morone saxatilis
GTGTGTGTGTTTGTCTGTGTGTGTATTTTTTCTTTTATTCAACCTTTTATTTACCAGGACATTGCAAGGAGATCTGACCAAGAGTGAACTCATTAATACATGTGACTGTGATGATCACGTTGAAAGCGTGAAATGACAACAACCTGCCAAGCAGCCTACCATGCATTTAGTGTGATTACAGCCTAGGACCGGAACACATCTTAGTCAAAATGCCAATTATGTGTGTCTGTGTGTGGGAGAGGAGAGAGAGACAAAGAAATGAGTCTCCCTTTGCGTCCCCCAGTTTCCTCTTGTGTTAGTCATATTTGTAAAACCCTCTAGTACTCAGTATGTGTCCAATAAAACTGTAGTCATGTACTGTACTCATTTAAATTTCCTCATTCATGACCTCATTCCTCGGCTATGCCAAGAGCACCTTCTCAAGGTTAACTGATAGCAAAGTGCATTTTTTGCATTTGTTAATGGTGGTGACTCACTGTTAGTGAAGTCACATCTAGTATATAGAACCACATTCCTTTGGTTAACTGACTAACTCGGTGTTAACTGCAGAAAGAGCACAGTAGATCATGTTTATTTATGCACTTGGCTTTCAGGTTGGCTCCATTTTAGGTCTATGTGTAGGTTTGTTGAGTTGTGTGGAATCTCTCCACCATCTCTGCTTTATGGTGTATTTGTCCGGAAAAACCATTGATTTCTACAGTGATGACTAGAACTGCCGTGAATGGATGGCAGTAGTTTGACATGGCTGCCATGGCCACTCTTTGAGCCAACAAAGCTGGAATGCCATGTAGTAATCCTGTTTCCAATGAGGTTGCACCATTTATTTAAAGCAGGGAGAACAGCTGGGTTCTGGGTCCAATCTGCTCAGGTTTTATCGCTCATGATAAATTCTTAAGCTCCAGTGTATATATGTAAATACAGTATAATTCCCATAATTAAAGCATTTTCAGAGTGAAGACACAATTTATAGCATAAATAGTATGTTTAAAAGCCTCTACATAGCTTATGTTTTATAGCTATAATGATGACAAGTGCACAGTGACAGTGTCATCATTGTAGCAGAGGAACTGAATGACACTGATCTCTTATCATCTTATTGCTCAAAGGTTAACAAGGCTAATGGATAATGTAGCAACTGTCAGTGAGATTTCAGTGCTTGATATCCGCTAGACACTGTTTGAATATCTATCTTTACCAGTGACATCATGTTAACGGTTAAGTGAGGGTTGATGGTAGGGGAAAAACCTTAATTGGGCAGTGCCAGATGGTTTGTTTGTAACATAGTCAGAACTCTTACCATAGTTTGAAGCCTGGCTAGATGGATTCTCCTGTGGCTTGCAAGGTTAGAAAAACCTTTTCAGAAATCGTAATATGACCTGATAAGTTCTAAAAAGTGCTTATATTTTCTTAGCTAAAGGTTTTTTGTATTGCTCTTAACATTTTACTTCTAGAATTTTTTGTGGCAAGACACAGTCCTTATTTATTTTTGTGTAGGAAGTCCACATCAAACTTTCACATTTGCAGTGGTATCTACTGAAAGGGCTTGGCCTAGGTAGTAAATGATATCCTAAATCAAAACCATACGGCTTCACTAAAACTACCTATTATCACATTTTGCCACATACCATATAATACATTTTAGTTTAGTTTATTGACCTTGCTAAGAGATTCCTTCCACAATACAGCCACATTGTGCAAGGTAAATTAAATGTAACTTAAATGAATATCAAAGCAGGAAAGAACCAAAGCAGGAAAGAACCAAAGCATTGTGACTCAGGGAAGTTGAGTATACATAAATTGTCACTGTAAAAATGTCTTTGTAACTCTGCAGAGCACCAGGACTGCCTCCATCAGGCGGCCCACGAGCGTCTCGGGGAGCTGCTGCGAGTCCTGAAGGCCATTATCGGCAAACACCAGAGCCTCAACTCGGTGGACATCCTTAGTACAGCTGGAACCGTCATCGCCACGGTCAAAGGTGAGCTATGATGAGCAGATCTTCCTCAAACACATACAAACACATAACTCACAGCTTTCCTGTAAAACATACCAGCTACTCCTCCACTCTTCCTTTGGTCTGTTTTCTGTCTCTGCTTATCTAATCCCCCTCCCCCCTTCTCCCTTGGCAGTTTTATCTACTGGACATCCACTATTACTATGTCCTTTCTCTCACACTGTCCTCCCAAGTCTTAAAAAGAACGTCCCAGGGAAGGTTTTCTTGAGTAGTCTTCGTATAGCTTCAAAGTTATGCAGCTCTTTAGAAGTCAGTCAAGTGCTTAGAATGCAGCAGCATGTGTTTGAAACCCCATACAGAGAGTAAGAAAATAATATTTGGGAGTCCGATACCTGATTCTAGAGGCTGGGAAAAGCGGGTGTCCTTTGTGCTTTGTCTGCCAGTCCAGAGGGAACTACACTGAGGAATCCTATTCAATCTCTCATTCTCTGAGATTATGATCTGGCATGCAGGTCAATTCTTAACTTGGCTGCCACACAAGAATCCCCTGAGTATACCTCGTCTCAATTTGCATTGCAAAGAGGGGCATAGAGGGGCTGCATAGCTTCAAAAGCTTTCACTTAATAAGGAATGGTGACATGGTGAAGTGAACAAAGCTCTAGTAGGCTCTGCATACGAATGTAGCTCACCTTGACTGAAATATTTGGAATGAGTCCACATGCACATGGGCGTATGCATGTGTGCAGCATAAACAACTATTAGGTGCATGCAATTTCCATCTTTGGTGCAGTAGCTTGTCATTCAAACGTGTTAATGCACAATAGAGCGAGACACATTAGGACCTTTTTTAATAAGGAAGGCTTCAATTTGACAGTCAATATATAGAAGCCTTTGATTTAGGCTCTTAGTGATATTGCAGTCATGAGTGAAAGGACCCTTAAAATATCTTTAAATTCTTATTAATAGCGACTTCTTTAAACTCACCAGTGTTAGTGATTTCTCTGACCAAGTGCCTTTGGTTAGTAGTAAATAATGTGAACAGGTTTAGCATGTACAGTAGCTGTAATGATCTAGTCTTTTCATAGTAATGTGCAGTGAAGCATGCTCTAACATCTTTTTTGCCACTAGGTGGCCAGAATTACTCACTGCTTGACCCTCACACAGTGATAAGGTGATATGAGCTGTACACTTGTACCAGTATGTTTCACCACCAAGATGATGTAGAAAGATGTAAAACTTTGTTACTATTTATTGAGGTGTGTCATGTGAAACAACCTTCTGGACACATGACACACCTCCAATAAATATTTCTTCTGACACAGATTTTAAGTGTTTGAGTGTATTGATAAGAGAATATTGTGAATTTTTCTAGTGGAGTCTGTTTTTGCATATCTCTACTTCATTACACTCTAAGGTAGATCCCAACACTAGATCAAATAGTTGTTCATACAGAGTTTTGTCCCTTCCTCCACCCTGTGAAAGTTCATGTCCAGTAGCAAGCCATGTTGCTACGCCTTCTCATTATTCTTCATTTGAAGTTCTCCTTAGACCTGAATTTTGCATAGGACTTAGCAGCTGACGAGTGTTTCGACAGTGTTGTGCTTTTCCACTGAAACAATACCATTTTTCTACGATGATGTAACTTCCACGTTTGGACCACTGGTTGGGGCCTGAGCGCGTACTGGCATTGTATTCCAGCAAGCCTCAGGATGTCCTGTTGGGGGTAGGGGTTGGACAGAAGAGGAGGAGATGTAACAGCATAAGAGGGCTTCATGCTTTGAATGGTGGTGGCTACAGTAGCTGGCCTGGGGTTGAAAGAGGTTCCCGGGCCCCATGAACATTGGAACCCGTTAAAATCCTTTTTTGTTGCACCCTTCCCAGAGAGCCTTAACACTTCCTGTGCCTCATTCTGAAAGGAATTTTTACGTTGGACTTATTTCTACGCCGAGAGCTCCTTTTGCTGGATAGTGGAACATACTATTGGACTCCCTAAAGATCAGGAACTTGTTCAGTGGCATGTTTAAGCTGTTTACAAAGAAAAATTGCATTTTATTCACCTGAGGTAGTGGTTACTGGATGTGATCAAGATGGCTTATTTTAGTTAAACAAAAGGAATACTGAAGCTAATATTGAGGTGGGTAATTGTTAGTTTTTCCTTTTGTAGCACAGTATACTTCTCTGACAACTCTTTCCAAAGGACCTGAATGCAATGTGTAATAGCTACTGAGGAAGCATCTTATATTTGGTAGGTGTTGGTGCACGTCGGTTCTCATTATGTGGCACATATATGGAAAGGCCTGGTTACAGGTTTAACAAGGATACTGTTTGAATCAGTTTTTCTTACAGATTTTAGAAAACATTCAAGATTTATTCAAAAATACGTTTGGACCGTTCCCCACTCGTCCTTTATCCATAATCTCTTCTACTTCCGTTACAGAGACTCTATTCACAACAGAAACTTTCAAAAGAAAGTCCTCAGATAAAACTCAATAAATGAAGACAATAGGTTTTCTATTTAAAATGTCTGCTCCTTTTGAACTCTAGAAATCTCCATTGTTCTAATGGAAAGGAAAGACTGAGGAAATCATGGAGGCAGCAAAGTGGTCAGTGACATCACTGATTTATTGCTTGGTTTTTGGTCTAATTTTCTGAGCATCTCTCTCCTAGTTTATTTTCTCTCTGCTCAGTCAGGACAGGAAGTTTATTGTGAAGACTGATTACAGCCGTATTTACACTGGTGTTTTTCCCCTATTCTGTCCTCAGTCATCACTGTGTTTAGACTTACAGCAGGAAACTACTGCCTTTTCAGATTACAGCCAAATATACACACTTGCAGTCTTTGCTTATCTTTTCTGATTTGAGGTACAACATTGTTTTTGGATGCCTGTGAGGGACTTTTCACTTTTAAAGTGTCTGCACATTTGAGGTACAACTTGAACAGTTCCTTAGCTCTCAGTGTGAGCATGACTCCAGTGAGATTTTTATCGACTCCGTTCTTGATGTCATGCACAGGATGATGAATCATACCATGAGATGCATACCCTTTTAGCACAGCGATATCCATGGCGCCATTGCAGGATGTATTTGGAATGCAGGTTTTAGGTTTGCTACCAAAGCTTGACTCAATCCTCCTTCATCACAATTTGACAGGGGTGAACTTTAAGGAGGTGAACGAAGAGAACAAACAGAAGCTTTTCGGAGAGATCTACACCGCTATCGACACATTGGCATTCACCTTTGGCAATGTGTAAGTATGACGTCATCACTGTGATTGCAAAAATTAATAATGAAGATAAATAAAGCATTTCTATGTAAATACCAGACTAACATACATATATGTGTGTGTGTGTGTGTGTGTGTTATTATATTCATAACAACATTAAAGCGGCAGTCTACTGATTTTTAAACATGGTGCTTCCCTAAATTTGAAAAAAATAACCCTGATGATGTAATTCATTCTTTTGGATTGGGCTTAAAATGATTTAATCTGCCTTCTATGACAGATTTTATTTTCCCCCAAAGTCATGAAAGTGCGCTACTAAAACGCTGGGGTACCCCTTGAAACTCCTTTCTAAACTACACCAAAACGTTTATTTGAGTTCTGTTTTAAATCGATTCCTGCACGTTTTTTCTGATCAATTCCACACTTTCTCAACTCAACCTGTTAATTTATGTTCCACAGAGTGTCTGACTTCCTTATGGGAGATGTAGAGAATGGATCAGTGTTGGGGCTCCCCCTGACTAAGAGAAGCAGGGTAAGAAAAGTACAATCTTTATATTGTGTAGTTGTGTCCATCATCCCCAAAAAAGTGGCTGATAACCCATTCTTAAACATTCATTTATCATTAGTTCATTTAGTGCCACAAGAACACCAGGATGTGGCCTACTGCCCCTGAATTGTCAATTGAAAAATTACCCAACAGAGTTCAGGAGTTAAGTGAGGTTGACGCATGTTCCTGAAATGGCCTCCGCAAATGATAAATTGATGTCATGTGTTGTTGTTTTCCTGCTGTATGTTTTATAACTGCTCTAAAGGGGAAGTAAGGTTGTGATAAGCCTTGTTTTAGGTATGTTAGCAGAGTGTTCCGTTCCTTAAGTAGGACATTTTTTCTCCTCATTGTAATTTTTTTCTTTTTTTCTTTTTCATCTGTCTATTTTTCAGTCTTTTGAGAACCTTTCCGTGGAATCTGGAGGATCCGGTCCTGAGAAAGATGATCCGCCAGGTAAGACAGAGCTTTATAACACACAGCTTCTGTACTGTACTCTGCTGCTGCTGTGTGAAAGTGTCAGAGGAAACTAATCCTGGCAAATTTGTTGGAAAAAAGCTTATTTAGAAATCAGTCTTGCACTGACCTGTAGCTTTAACAGTCAGGTTTATGGTGTAGTTTGTGCTGTGTTAGAGCCATTGTAGTGTTTGTGGGGTCATCTCGGGTAAGAGCACAATTAGATCTCAGTTCTGGATGATCAGATGCCTTAACCACTTATTAATACATCCAGCAGTCCGTCTCCTGTCCGCATCACTTAGCTTCAAATGGTATTAGCTCATATCCCGCTCACCCAAGGTCAGTCTGGGCTTTTCTCACTGACTCACAGTCACAGATGTATAGCAGTGGCTAGAGGTGTGTTTCATCAGGGTCGGTCTCTGGCCGTCATGTTTAAGCCCATCTTCTATAACCTCCCTCGTGGGATTCCTGTGGTTTTCGTAGGGCCGTCTCCACCGGTTCGGGCTGAAGAGGTGGACAGGACACTGCAGCGGCAGGACAGCGGGGTGGAGTCGGTGCTGCTCTATGCCAAGGGCTGGTCCAAGTACACCAAAGAGCTGCTGGCGTGGGTGGAGAAGCGTCTCAATATGGGTGAGTTAGAGCACAGGTGGGGAGGGGGGGAAATTAGATTATTTTCCTTTTTTTTGGTTTGATTTGTTCAGTTGGTCGTAAACATAGCTCCTGGCAGCAAGACGAAGACTAGTCACATTTGTTGAAAGGTCCAAGTCAAATTTCCCCATGGGGGCAGTAAAGTATCTATTTATATTTATCAATCTACTCATATTTGTCAAGCTGTGCTTAGCATTTTAGCTCAAGCCACAAATGTGGGGATTATTTAGGGGCCAATACCCTGAGAAATTTCTCTCTATCGCCTGAGCTGGACTACAATGATGTCTTATCCAGGCTCAAGGTTTAGTGTGCAGTGTGAGAGCTTTTGTTCAGCACACCGGTTAATGAATGGTCTCTTGGCCAGTCACCACAGTGACACAAAGCACTCACTCAAGCTGTACAGTACATTTGTTATCAGGCAAGCACATGTTTGTTTAACACATCCCCTTTAGTTAATACTTTGTTTACTGATTAATTTTATAGATTTGTCTCATGACTCAAGGGCATTGTGTGCTTTAATCCAAAAATGCTTGAATTATTTTTAGTTAGGCTTGTCCTGTATTTGAATAAGATCCAATACTTAGTACAAAATGCAACATAATGCAAATATTTGCACGCACATAAATGATTGTTTGCAGGCCAGTAGAGAACACTGTATACTGCTGTACAATTCAAGTAAACTCTAGTGTGGCCTTCTTGCAGATATTGATTGTGCGAAGAGTTACGCCAAAATGGCCGAATCTGCCAAGACGCTTGCAAGTCAACAGGTAAGTAGATGCTGATACGACTTGCACATCATAATTTTGCTGCCGCCTATTAGCCGTTGGGGATCGACATGAAGACTTTCTCCTCCTCATTTAAGGAATTCATGCCTTTCCGAGAGACCTACATGGCCGCTTTCAAAAATGACATTGAATACAGCCAGCTGGTACTTCACACCGCAGCAGTACTCCAAAGCAACAAATTCATGCAGGTAATGCAACAAAGCAACAGACACATTTCTGAAACAGGACTTGCGTTGTATAATGGAAACAAGAGGACTTACTGACTGTGTGTGTGTGTGTGGGGGTTATGTGTTTCTTTCCAGCCTCTCCTGGCCAGAAAGAATGAACTGGACAAACTAAGAAAAGAGGTCAAGGAGCAGTGGCAGAGGGAGCAAAAGAAAATGGTGAGTTGATTGCCATTTTGTAGAGGACCACACACAAATGCATTTAGAATCTAAAGGTGTTTCAATGACCTGGGGGCTCAGCCCGAGAATGCTCTTGAAATGCCTAAGCCTAGTATACGCATGCATACAAATGCTTTGTTTTGTCATGTAGTCCTACAGCTGGCCAGGACAATCATTCTGTCCCATCTATGACAGATAAAGCATCATTAATTAAGCTACATATAACACTGCAACTGTACATTATTGTTACAAATTGTACAAATTAACTGCTATTTGGCATTCAATTAGTTTTTAATGTTTTAATGTGGTTAAGCTCACACATTTGTTATTAGAAAGTAAAGCAATTAATGAATTGTTGAACATTAATCCAACTGTGTGTTTATAATGATTGTTAAATATTTATTACAGATTACCATTAACTTAATAGAGGATTGTTGGAGTTGTTGCTATTGGTTGGTAGTAATATGTATATTTTGCTGTATTTTAAAGCTTCTTTTGTATATCACTGGAAACTTGATAAGTGGACAGATCCAGTGGAAGGAAAACAAAAGAAAAATGGCAAGATCAGCCACTCAGACTAATAATTGTTGAAACATTTGTACTTGTCCTGTATGTGCAATATCAGGCTTTGCGCATTCTTGAACCTTATATGCGTGTGAATCTCCAGCATGAGGCAGATAGCGCTCTGAGGAAGGCTCGGCTGCTGCAGGCCCAGCGGCAGGAGGAATATGAGAAGGCCAAGGTGTCCACCAGTCGCCTGGAGGAGGAGCAGATCGGAGGAGGAGGAGGAGCAGCAGCGGCCAAACAGCTAGAGAAGAGGCGCAGGCTGGAGGAGGAGGCCCTGCAGAAGGTACAGTACCTCCTGTGTTTGGCCTGTGGATCTTTTTAAAGTAGCAGATTGTAGATTACTATGGGCACTAAACTCATCTTTATAGGCTTTTTAAAATAATGCTTCTGCTGAGTTTTAAAAGTCAATTATACTCAGCATCACAGTTGTGACCTTTTGCGGTAGAGAATATCAGCCTCTACCGGCCACATCACAATCTACCTTTGCTGCTTCATAGACACATTTGACAGCAAGTGCACGCAAGAAACAGGAACTACTAGTACTTTGACCATACTCCTATTTTACTGTTCTTCATTGACAGTTATTGGATGTTGAATGTACAGAGACAGAAAAGGGTGGAAAGGCATAACAAGGATTCTGGGCCAGACTCCACGTTAATGCCATTGCCACATAGCAGGTTCCATAGACCACAAACACAATCCCAGTGACATTATTCAAAGTGCAAACTGTCAATTACACTGTAGCTAGCTGGGTCAAAGTGTATATAAGCTGTTCTATATGCTTGGGCATTATTATCAACTCTTAGTTTTACTTTTTGTTAACAACAAACAGTACAAGAATTGCTGGGATTAGAAATTATCTAATTGGTCAGCAATCAGTAATCCAATATCATTAGCCTCTCCCATCACTTATACCTCAGTTCTGTGTCACCCATCTGCGCTGATAAGCATCTTGTGTTCATCAACTGCTGACCATACAACAGTTACAACTAAACTTTCTCAGTCAAATCCATCATATCTTATTTTTTTTTTTATTTTTTTTTTTAACTATCAGAGAACTGAGAATTATAATGAATTGTCTTTCCTCTGTTTCCAGGCTGAGGAGGCCAGGGAGCACTGCAAAGCATGTCAGATTGATGTTGGGGAGAAGAGAGTCGATCTGGCTAACACCAAGAGTGAGATCATCACTCAGATCCGAGAGATGGTCTCCCAGTGCGACCTCACCCTCAAGGCTGTAAGTTTGTCTTTTTATTGTAAATGTGTATCAGACATTTAACATTTAGATAAACTCGAACAACAGAAAATAATGGGCTTCCTTGTTTCAGGTGACAGTCAATTGGTTCCAGCTCCAGCAGGCTCAGGTTGTATCTCTCCCTGTCAACCACCAGAGTCTGTGTGAAAATGCCAAGCTGTACGAGCCGGGCCAGCGCTATATTGACTTTGTCAGGAGTCTGCCCACTGATGGGCCTCGCCTGGAATCCCACTCGTTTGATTCACCGGTCACACAAAACACAGGGTGAGAAATGAAGATACAGCTGCTGAGAAACACATGGCTCCTGTTATCATTGGTCATCAGTGGTTATCATTGTGACTATTATAGAGTAGGTAGATAGTATAGTTCATAAACATTACTAAATTAAACTGAAATCTGATGCTTACTACTGAGGGACAGTGCTTAAATTTAACTTTGTCAGCCCGCTTAGTCATTTCCTTGATAAAATCTGAGAGAGTAAACACAAACACTGATAACGGAGTTATTTTTGTAAGACCGATTAAGTGGTGGCTCTCAGAAGAGTTCACAGTCCCAGACAAAGTTAGATTAATTTCAGTGTAATTTAATTAATTTGAAATTTTCAGTTCATTTAAAAGTTTCAGACTCTCCACATATATTAACTGCCTAAAGCTTGTATCATAGGATTCTGTGGGGACATGAATATATATTTATAGTAAACAAGTGGTTGTAAATACAGTGAAACGGAGTGGTCTGTAGACCTCACTGGTGAGAGGTGGAGGGATAAGTGAGTGAGAGAGCTTGTTTTGGAAAGAGTAAAACAATTGGGTTGGCCAGGGCTTCCTGCGGAAATGACTGCGGTCACGGGAGAGAGGAGCTGGGGCAGTGGGCTTATCCACAATGTCACTAAACCTCTGTGAAACTTTTCAGTAGCTTTCAAAACACACAAAAAAACATGGTGGTCATTTTACAATTGGGCCATTTTTAGCACCCAGTTCTTGTGAAGGCTTTGATCAAAAAAAAAGTTTCCTTTTTGAGAGTTTTTGTTGACACAGGTTTGTGGTTTCTCTCTCACACACACACACACACCGACACACACATACATACACAGATGGAAATAAGAGAGTGCTTTGTTTTTCTTAGTTTACTCCCTCTACCACCCAACCCCCCGAACTCTGACCCCCCTGATCAAAAGAATTCTGCTTGGGAGAGAGGAAATGAAACTTAGACACACACACATGCATCCACAGAATTGGTCTTCAAAAGGTTAAATATAGACCGCTGACCTACATAGTGTATATTGTAAGGATACAGTAGGATACGTTTGTTAACAATGGTTTGGATCAGCCATTCGCAAGCCCGTCCAAGTTAGTTAATCATCATTAACGTCTTAATTGACCGCTGTCTTTGATGGTAAGGTGGGGCTGATCTCATGATATCATGTTGATTCAGGGATCTCTTCAGTACTGAGTTGGCAAATATACTTGGCAGATTGATACTGCAGTATAGGGGCCACAGATACAGATCTAATTTAAAATTGTCTGGAGAGAGGAATGTAATTGCTAGACAACAATCCTAGACTGTATTATTGCTGGTCTTAAATATGAATACTGTGAAATTTCACTGTTTAACAGGAAGAAATTGTTTTGAATGCTCTTGAAAGTTCTCATTTTTTTCCTGTTAAAGGATTATTGTCAGGAGTTTATCCATATCCAGATTTTGTATCTAAGGATAGAGTTTTTTTTTATTTTGTATAGATCAAGACAAATGTGTTATTTTGGGCTATATAAATAAAATTGAATTTACTTGACTAAAATAAATTCTTATGAATAGCCATATTCCACCTAAACATGAAGGATATTGAAGAAAGACAACATATTGGACATTCATGAGTCCCATAGTTTGTGAGTTTACTGTTAACAATATCATTATTTTCATTCCAACATTTTCCTCCGTAGGATGCCTTTCAACAAGCGCTCGCTAAGTGGCAGCCACTCATCCCACAGTAACCTGTCACAGGCATCCGTGGCCTCTGACGTCCTTGGTGCAGATGATGTGGACAGTCCCATCAATGCCCAACACACCAAGATTGCAGAGAGGCGCTCCAACAGTAACACTGACATCCAAGGTACGCAGGGTTGAATCGGATGGCAAAGGTGATGGTTTCTAGAGGTGTCATTTGTTTTGTAACAGTCAACATTAAAGGAAATATTCATTGTAGAACAGACCGAGATGGTGCTTTTATTTTTGTCAATAGAACAAAATGCACTGAAGCCACATACAAGACAAGTTGCTTTGTGAGTAATAGGAAATGGGAGGTGAAGGTAGCAAACTTTAAACTACAGACAATTTCCTTGTGATGTTATCTTTATCTTTTGTTTTGTTAAGTTGGAGCCACCCAGATCGTTTAGGCAGCACTGAGCTAGTAAGTGCCATCAGTGGCTAATGGGCTCAAACTTTAAGCTCCATTTAGGTGAAAAGATAGCAGAGGTAAGCTCCATAGGTAAACAATACTATAGGTTAATATGTGCCAGTCGGACATTACACTTTGCGTGTTGATTAGGCATAAAAGGTGTGTGTGTGTAGTAGTGAAATAAAAAAACAAATAACAACAAAAAACACATGTGTGTGTGATGTGTCGGTGTGTCGTCGAAAAAAAAAAACAAACACACAACTCACCAACAAATGATGTGTGATACTTACAATTCAAACACTAGAGAGCTTTTGGCCAATTGTACGTCAGAAATGTTTCTTTTTATTTTTTTTATTACATAGGTCTTTAGCCAGAAGACGGTTCATTAAAAATAAAGATATGCACATGCATAGCTGCTCAAATAAGTCCACTTATGACTGATATTCATTTCAAGGGTCATTTAGTAATCTATGGTTTTAATTGGAATCCGTGAGTGGGCTGTATACAGTGCCTTTCAATGTTGTAATATGCTTTCCTCCAGCACTTCGGATTCAGGCCCCATTTCGTCCTTGGGCCTCAGCCAGCCAGGGTGGAGGGATGTGCAGCGACTCAGAAAGTGCTGGAGGAAGCAGTGAGTCCCGGTCCATGGACTCACCCACTGCAAGCCCAGGTAGGGCCATTCAGACTGCCAGCCTTATTTAAAGAGTTAATTACCCAAAGCCTACTATGTCTAGCCTAGTTTTAATTATTCTGGTTTAGCATTGATTGAATTTAGCTACAAATTATTATAAAAATAAGCAAAAAACTAAACGTGTGCAATATCCTTTCTAATTAATGTGTGTTTTTAGGTAGTTTTAATTGGCAGGTTGCTTATTAATTGACAACAGAATATTGGCTCCAACCATCTTTGTGGTTAATAGTTGCTTTTGTTACTTAATAGCTGCTTAACAGGATTGTTATCCAACAACTTTGATTTTAAGTTGTAATCTACTCAATCTGCTGTGACATTTGAGCTATGAAAAAAATAAAATAAACACGCTATTACTTCCTGTCAACACGTATCTTGTTTTGCTAACGCCCATAAGTTAAGAAAGCCAAATCGCCTGGTTTTCCCCAGTTGTTGCACAACACCTGGCTCCAAATATATTGATAAAGTAACCACACATTGCAGATGATAGACAGCAGGGACATTCCTCAGCGCTGACTGTCTTAAGTCCTGAGGCCTCTAAACATTTTTTTTTCCTATGAACTTGATGTTCACCCAACTTAGTTGCCGTGTTATCTCAGATTCAAGTGGCATAGCAACCTCTGACAGTGGTGCTCTGTTAGTCTACGACGCAAACAAACATGAATTTGTAGTTTTGGGGCAGGTTGGGTTTTGTCAGTATTTCCTCTGTTGCTGTGCAACAATACATAATATGTGTCACAATGTAACGTCCTTGTACAGATCTGCTCCCTTAGTTAGTGTCAGTTGCAGATTTTATATATATAGATTAAGATCTTTTGATACCTGTCCCCCGTATCAGGTGGGCTTTTGCATCTGACACTTAAAACTACAACTCATGTCCCCTTTCACTAATCAAAATTTGATAATGACAATGGATCTGTTGCAACCTAAGGATATATTATACACTATATTAGTATATACTACTGAATACTCGTCTGATTGAAGTCTTTCTTGCATACATTTCATTATAAGAAGTTTCTAGTTTACCAGTAAGATCTGGACTGTGGATGGCATATTGTCATTGCACTTTTAGCAATACATCATAATGGCTGTACTAAAGTACCTGCAACCCCTACCCATCAACCGTCCATCCTACCCCCCAGAGTGTAAACAAAGTAGGAGTTTATCCCTGATGAGCCCCCCTTATTTGGCTCAGTAGAAAATCAGCATTTTTAAAATGGGGCCTATTGGAAATAATTGATCGGTCAATGGAGGTGTGAATCTCCAACAATCCCCTACTGGGAATTTAATTATCAGCAACATGAAGTCGACCACGCCTTTTCATTTGGCGCATTAAATTCAGAAAGTTGTCTCAGTCCGGGGCTCATTACTGTAGTACTGTAGACCAAAGGAGAAAGGAAAAACAGTAGACCTGACCAGAATTGGCTTCATGTGACTGTTGAGATGTGGACTTAC
The DNA here is from genome assembly GCF_004916995.1 of Morone saxatilis. NCBI lineage: Eukaryota > Metazoa > Chordata > Actinopteri > Moronidae > Morone > Morone saxatilis. Next base: position 5,883,344 of record NW_023339650.1, read on the forward strand.
TGGTGTGTCCTGCCTTACTGTTCAGGAGACTTCAAGAGGAGATTACCCAGAACCCCTTCCACCGGCACCATGTCGTCTGCTGATGACCTGGATGAGAGAGAGCCTCCTTCTCCGTCTGATAATGGTGGGTGAAACTGAACAAATTTTACAACATTTTTCCTCATGTTCTGCATATATTGTGTCTGTTAGTTCTTAAGGTATTTTTTATGTATGCTACATTAACCCAGTAAGTTTAGTTATTTTGGGATTGTCAGTTGCATTTTGTATACTACCATGGCTCTATTTAATTTGTTAATATATATTTTCTGTATGAGGCTGGCCCCATTTCTCAGTCGGAATGTGTCCCCGCAGTATATATTATATATATGAAAAGAATATGACCTCTAATGATACTCTTTGTTCTTCATTTATTCTTTCTTTCCCTCCCTTCACTCTGCAGGTTTAAGTGAGATGGTAATCGAAACAGCCAGCTCCCCAGGTCCCTTTAGAAACACCCAGATGTCCAAGGCTGCTCAAACCCACAAGCTGAGGAAGCTTAGAGCGCCATCCAAGTGTCGCGAGTGCGACGGCCTGGTTGTGTTTCATGGAGCAGAGTGCGAGGAGGTAACCTTGGTTTCTTTTCTTTTAGAACTAATAGAACAAAATGCGATCCAACCACGATTCTCTATTTGGACCTTCATTAAATGTATTGAGTCCGCAGCATTCAGAGTATTACAAGTTCAAGATGAATCTTGCCAAAGTTTCACAATGGCTTCTTTATCATTCATGGTGAGCAAAAATCAAACAAAAACAAAAGGGAAAGACCACCTCTCCCCTCGTCAAAACCTTTGAATAAAGGGAAAAGTTGAAATTGGCCACAAGTTCTCCTCTGAGACCAAATCCACCAACTGGTCTCAGTCGGGGAACGGGCAGTGGAAACTGAAGACCCTTTGTTTGTCTTCTGAGGAGTCGCCTCAATCACCCCTGTGCCCCCCGCCCGTTTATTTTAGATCCAGTTTCTTTCCATATTTATTAAATACACTGACGATACACAAGATAATAAGATTCTGGTTCTGTAATGCTGGTGGTTTGACAAGAGAAGAATGAAGCTATAAGAATGTAACCCTGCGGTGTATTGGAATCATTCCATGGCATTGGTTCAACGGGTTACCAGACATGAAGCTTTTCTTGTTGGCTTTTTGGTCTTAATTCAACTTCAACTAAACATTTGGATTGGGGGTATAATTGTCTCAGGGTTTTTTTGTTGTTGTTGTTGTTTTAATTTTATTGTTATTTTTTACATTAATTGCAGTAAGATAGTCAATATGTTTTTATTGGTTGTGCATAATTATTAACTTAAGCTTTACCCTGGTGTTGTCCTATTGCTTCTGCTACTATAATGATCAAAGAGTTAGTGGGAAAAATACAGTTCCATCTCTGTATTTCAGCAGCCTGTTAAAACATTTAACTCTATCCCTTTTTATAACTGTGATACATGTGTACATGTTTGCAGTGTTCGTTAGCCTGCCACAAGAAGTGTCTGGAAACCCTGGCCATCCAGTGTGGCCATAAGAAGCTCCAGGGGAGGCTTCACCTCTTCGGCATTGACTTCACGCAGGCAGCTAAGAACAGTCAGGACGGCATCCCCTTCATCATACGGAAGTGTACATCAGAAATCGAGAACAGAGCGCTCAACATTAAGGTATTTTTCAATCAAACATCAGGGATAAAATGATTATTGTCAGAAGAAGTGTGTTTAACAATAATTAAGATGATTGGTACTATAGGGGAGCACTGCCTTACACCGGTTGTATTGTGTATGATGATGTTGCTCACAGTTAAAAATCCTGTTGCCTCTAGTTTAAATTTATTTATTTATTTAAAATGCAGTGGTTAGGCTGGTATATGGTTTGTGGTTGTAATGTGTCTGAATGTTACTCTCTAAGAAATAATGATCTATACTATCCTGTCACTAGATTGACTATAATTCATCCTCAATTCAAGTTATTTTGTATAATTCTTTGACTTGAAGTTTGCATTTGCTGTAAAATCTCCAAAGTATCTTTGGTTTATCCTGTTATTATTCTGCAGCTTTGCTACCCTGTTTTGCCATGGTGATCCTGAAAAATTGCATCTGATTTTCCTGTGTTGAATGTATTTTGTTTTTGTGCTATGAAGGGTATCTACCGTGTGAATGGTGCCAAGTCTCGGGTTGAGAAGTTGTGCCAGGCGTTTGAGAATGGCAAGCACCTGGTGGAGCTCTCTGAGCTTTATCCCCACGACATTAGCAACGTACTCAAACTCTACCTGAGACAGGTGGGCTGCTTTTCAATCCTTAACATTATAGGTAATATTGAGGTTATGTATATTTACTTAAACCTGACAAAAGGGTCATCCAAATAAGGACATGCGATGGTTGAAAGTGTGCTCCACAGAACAAAGCCAGTGCAGTGATATTTATTTGTCTTTGTTTATTTTTGGTACTTACCTCCCACCTCTGACCCCTTAATAGCTTATCTCATTTCTAATTCTGTCCCACTTGTCTATTTACTTACATATTTCTGTTGTCTCTGTTTATAATCAACTTCCTTGTTTAATTTATTTTTCTTGTTCTTTTTTTCCCCCTCATACTTTTCTCTGCAGCTTCCAGAGCCGCTCATCCTGTTCCGCTACTATAATGACTTTATCGGTTTGGCCAAGGAAAGCCAGAGTATCATTGTGGAGGAACTGGAGGCTTTGCGCCTCAGTCCCGCCCCAGTGGCCCCAGCCCAGGTCAGCGTGGAGCTCAATCGAGTCCTCTTTAAGATCAAGGACCTTCTACGGCAGCTGCCACCAGCTCATTACAAGACACTGCAGTTCCTCATAGAGCATCTGCACCGGTATGGTACACATTTCTACTGAGTGAATTATTGAATTGTTCATTTTATGTGAATAGAGACATGAATCTTATTTTTAGAAAGTTCAATATCTATCTATTGTTCTCTGCAGGGTGACAGAGCAATCAGAGGAGAATAAGATGACTGCCAGCAACCTGGGTATCATCTTTGGCCCAACACTGATCAAACCAAGGCAGGCGGACGCTGAAGTTTCCCTTTCCTCTCTGGTGGATTACCCCTATCAGGCACTCATTGTTGAGCTCCTGATCAGACACTACGAAATGGTCTTTGACACCCCCCTCAGTCCCCTTAGCAGCACCTCGCCTACGGACAGTGATGCCCAATCTCGCCCCAACACCCGCCTCACCCACCAGGAGAAGGAGCAGCAGCTGAGCAGGCACTCAAAGTCGCTGGGAGACATTAAGGAGGTAATTAGTTGTCATTTGTTTTCATTAGGGGTGTAACGACTTACTACTTTGGAAAGTTTGATAGTGAAATCTATTCAGGCATCAAGTAGTCTGTGGTTGCTAATGACACAGATATTAAACACCTTTTCCAGTGTTTATATATCCTGTCTGTTGGAAAAGCAATAAACACGATGACAATTCTGCAATGATGCATTTACATTTTTTCCCATGCCATGTAGATTAAAATAAAGCCTGTGTGTCTAGATACCTATCGGATTGTCTTAGAAGGAAGAGATGCACACCCCTAATTTTCATGCTAAAAATAAGATTTTTATTTTATTGCCATGGGAGATATATATATATATATATATATATACATTAAATGGTCGATTGACACCCTGTTTTCTGTCCTTCTTGTCTTACCACTACAGCAGAGCTCTAAAGTGTATAAAAGGCATTCCTCCATAATTCCTTCTTCTCACTTATTGGCTGAGGTTCAGGAGACCATACCAAGCCTCGATGGAAGTGACTTTGAACCTGGTCAGTATTGTTACACAGCTAAGCAACCAACAGAAAGCATTATTATCAGGCCAATATTACTTCAGAAGTATTTGTTTTTGGCTGCTAAATATTGTATGCATGCTACCATTTTACTTGATATGTTAATGTTTAACCACTTGTTAATCTCTCTATTTAAAGTTGATGAAGTGGATTCAAAGACCTTCAATGGGGTTTTGTCATCAAGCGTCTCTGAGGTCCCAAAAGCTGGCGAGAGAGGCCTCTGTCGTTCTCAGCATATCACTGTCACCAGGGTCCAGCTTCGACACCCTCGCAGCAAACTCTCCTCCCGGCCAGTGAGCATGCCAGCTGAACAGATATTGAACCGGGGCCAAGTAGACGAGAAGAACACTCGGAACAGCAGTGACAAAGATGACAGGAAAGGTGGTAGCTTCGACCAGTCCATTGAAGAGGTGGACGAAACTGAGAATAAAAAATTGCGAGTGGGCACACATTACAGGAGTACATTTATCGACACCCAGACGTTACGCAGAACCTGGGACAAACAGTACAAGCATGAAGCTGCTTCCAGAACTGTCCGAATTGTGGCCAGTTCGTCCACAGAGAGTACAACAGTGGACGGCAGCCACTTATCAACTTCTGTGCCGTTGTCCTCATCAACCTTCTCCCTTGGAACTACTGGGAGCACTATTAGCACCATCTACCCCAGCAGACCTTACACCGTCGCAGTGCGACCCAGCAGAACTTTAAGAAGGGAGGACAATGTTGCTGTGGCAACAGCTTTCAGGGCTCCCAGGACTCTCCAGCCTCCCCCGGGGACCTTCTACAAGCCCCCGTCAGAAAGCAAAGCAAAAGCGCTGCAGAACTGTGCATCAGCTAACAGTGCTGAGGAAGAAGATGATGATGAGGAGGAG
>NW_023339650.1:5888111-5939113 GCF_004916995.1 Morone saxatilis
GATGATGATGATGATGAGGAGGACGAGTTGGGGATTGAGATAGAGGTCTCTGTAGATGAGCCTCTTGAGGAAGACAATGAGGCCGAGCAGGGAGCCATGTCTCAGTCTCCCAGCTCTAGCCCTGAGGAACTGGGCCAAAACCAGGCCAAACCAGTGTACCAGAGACTAAGGCCCAGGCGCCTCCAAGAGGTAGAGCATCGAGAGGCTCATTTTGTGTGATCAGCTGAGAGTCATGAGCTGTCAGAGATCTAAAAAAAAAAAAAAAACAGCACTCGAATGTGAACAATGTGTGCCATATTCTATTAGACAAAGAATAAGAAACATCTGCATTGACTCTGCAAAGACAATTTCCAGATGTGCTATGATTGTGGGCACTGTGTGGACAATTAAATGTACCTTTGGTCCTCAAAAGACAAACATGATGCACTTAAAATGCTGTATATTTTTAACATGACCAATATTTCATTTACCAATCACTCGCTCAGTACACTCTGGCACCTCGTCAGAATATTTATAATTCTTTTTGAAACTGTGCAATTACATTATTATTTGAATATTTTGTACAAAGTTCTTTACAGGCTCACTATCTATGTATGTTTATATACCAAAAAACTGTTTGAATTGTTACAATAGTGCATGTAGCCACAACATTGAAAAAAGTTTGGTGCACTTATCTGACATCAATACTCTTACACAAATATTTTCTAAGTCGTGTTTCTACCTACTGTGAGTCAGAATGTTTTAAACTGTTACATTTAGGGTATAATTAATCATTTTGCTAATAACGTGTGTACAAAGCAATATAATGACCTTTTGTTACATGCTGTACTGGGTATCTGTATTGGCATTTGGTAATGTTTTGAAGCACCAGTTGCAAAGGGTATACATCCACTTGTTTTTATACTGTTGAATTTTCATGGTGTCAACTTAAACTGATCTGAAAAGCTTTTAGAAATGCCACTGGATTTCAAAATGGCATTATCCTTATCTTAAGATAACATTTACATTTCCATAGCCAAAGCTGTTTTTTCTTTTTACAACTGAAGTAGTTTTTATCAATAACCCAAACCTTACAGGTTCTTTGTAAGTAATTGGAAGTACATCATTTATTTAAATGGTATCTGTTTTTCATGGTAATGTACAAGGTTGACCGGATGTTGAAAAGTTCAGTGTAAAATAAAAAAACAGGTACATGAAAACAAACACCCTTTTGTAACTTATTAAAATATATCTGACAACTTCCAACTGCCATGATGGTCTGTTTTTTCTTTTTTCAGATCTTTAAAATGTGCAGCAACTTTATTGAACAAAGAATCGTTCCCATGATTACTAGGTAGTTATGCAATGTTGTTGTTTAGCAAGAAAAGCTTTATCTGTGTCATACAGTAAAATATTACCAAACACTATAATGGCCTGTAATTGTATAGAGATGCCAATATTTGTAGTAATAGTAATTTAAAATTAGCATATATTATTTACCAGTGGTAGGATTATAACAGATTATACGGTGTAACGTAGGCCAGGTGGTCAGGTCTCCACAAATGGATGAGAGTGTTAGCAGTCTCCCAGCACTGAGAAAGGAGATTAAATCAATCTGCTTAACTATTCACAAGGTCTGGATTCTAGCTGTGTTAGCAACCCCAAGGATCACTCAGTAGACTATGTGGTGTTATGCTTTATTTACTCTATATCACTCGACCGTGTTCTTCTGAGGTAAGTGATCTGTCATGCTGGACTAAAGCCATGCTTTGAATTTTAGTCAAATTATATATATTTAGTGATGTGGTTACCATAAAATTGCATAATAGATGTTAACTGACCTTGCGTTACATGCATCGGGAATGTGCAATATTCAGTGCTTGCGGGTTGTGACATTAACCATGAGTAGTACTGAGAATGTTTCTAGGCTGTGGAAAGGTCTATAACTGTTATGCTGACCATGTGAAGTCTCTTGAGCTCATTAACCTAATTTTAGAGCTATTGCTAGCCTTTACATAGAGCACTGTCTGATGAATGGATGGACACCTCTATGATATACACAGGAGTTCATCCACACAATTTCGCTTTAAATGATATTTTAAAGTTAGAGATGTTTAACACGAGGTAGCTTTATTTGGCTTGTAAGAGTATTGTGGACTGGTTGAATACAGGCTTGTTGGCTGGTGCCAGCCCCTACGGGGGTGAAAAGGAGGAGCCATGGGGGCAGGAAGACAGGTCAGACTCCTGCTGTGGAAGAACTGGACAATCCGCAGGAGGCAGAGGGTAAAATCCTCCCATTCATCAATTATACACTGCATTTACCCCTGTGAGAGCTGCAGTTAGTTAAAATGCCTTCAGGTGTCATTCTTTGCAGATGATAAAACATTTACTGAAAAGGCTTTTTTCTCTGAAACATGGGACTATGATCATCTACAATATGTCTGTAATTTTATGGACTAATGCAAAAGCACACTAATGAACAACAACAGTAGCTTCTTTGTTACTTTTTAAAGTCAAATCCTTTTTGATGGCTACAACATAAACTGACATTAGCAATGTTGCTGTCTTGCAAACTTTATCCAAGTTATTTTCATCATATTGCATATTGTAAGCACTTTCTGTAGTAGCTACGCAACTGTGAATTTATTTATGTTTCCAGTGTAAAGTAAACATATAGTCATACTCTAACTTGAGTATGAAACATTGAGCACAGATGGCAGATTCATCATTGACATCAGTGACACTTTAACACTTTTGTTAACATCTGGACGATGCACTCACTGCCCCCAAATAATATTTAGAAAAAAATGCAGATTTACAAAGTTTTGTGCTCTTCAACCAGGTGCGTTTCTTCATGGAGATCATGTGGCCTGTTATGCTGTTCATGGGACTAGTTTGGCTAAGAAAAGTGAATCCACTCTACCGTCAACATGAATGTGAGCAAACAGCCTAAAAAAATACCAGAAACATTTCAATTCACAGAGAGAGAAATATGATGCCCTGTGTTGTCCATGGCATCTTTATTCATAAATATTAATAAATGACTGGTGTAAATCACTGAAAGAGTATTTTCTCTGCATCAGGCCACTTCCCCAACAAGGCCATGCCCTCCACAGGGGTCCTGCCATGGATCCAGGGAATCCTCTGTAATGCCAACAACCCTTGTTTTCAATACCCCACTCGTGGTGAATCTCCTGGCCTGGTGTCCAACTACAACAACTCCATGTAAGCATCACCCTGGGTTGGTAGATGGAGGTCATTTTAGGCCAGAGGTCTCAAATCCCTACAAAACATTTGATCTGATGAAGAAAATATCTTTGAATTTCTTTGTCTTTTTCTAACCACCTCTTGAATAGAAAGATGACTAAAAATGTACATTTCTTAAATTCTTTTGGCTTCTAGAAATTTTCCCCATTTCCTCTCCAACTGATGCTTTTTTCCCCTTTGTGGTTTCAATCGGATGCATGGGAACTTCAAAAAGCAGGCCAATCTAGTGCTGAACATTTGCTGGAGCACTTGGCTTGGCAGAGAAATTCTGTTCTATTTGATATATATTTGTTTCTGTGTGTGCCTCTATGTGCATTCAATCGTATGTGAATGAAAACAAGACTAAATGTGTGTGATTGTTTATTGACCTCAATCCTCAGATTGGCTCGGTTCTACACAGATGCCCAGGAGCTTCTTTTTAGTGACTCAGAGAATCTGCCGTTTGGTCGTCTCTGGAGGGAACTGAATGCCATGAGTAACTTCATGGACACCTTGCGCACCCATCCTGAACAGGTCTCAGGTCAGTGCTCTAGCTTTTTATCAACATACTGGAAAAAACAGTTGTCTATAGAGGCAAACCCAAGGTCAATCAGGTTATTCTGGTTAGTTAACGTACAGCATGACAAATTTAGCATTGCAAGCTATTCTTAATGTTTTGAGTTTGGTTCCAGGTACTTACATATTTCTCCTCTGATTTTTTTTTAATGTAAGATATTATGTTATTATGTTATATATTATCTTAAGGAATAGGGTTTTGGTGTGATAATCGTGAGGGACATGGACAACCAAACTTGGAACCATCATCTGGTCAAAAGCCATGTCACAGTCTAAATCATATCTCACACAGATTTTCCCATCAGTCTGTACTGGATTACATCACAAGGGTTTAAGAAAGGCCCATCATTTAATCTGTTTACTTTCACTACTGGCGTCTTGTTTATTTAGTGGGAAAGCAATTCACGTGTTCCCCATCCATGTCCCTCTCCCATGAGAGGACATAGAAACACTGATCCCATCTCAAGGGACACCATAAAAACAATTCCTTGTTCGTGTCAACATATACGTTACATATACATCTATACTGTATATACAGCATGTTTCAGCTGGCAAAATAACCTCTATGATGGGAGAGGAATGAGGCTGAGTGCATTCCAGCCTGTGAATATTACATCTGGTGGCTCTCTATGCTGCACTCTCATAGAGAAATATGTAGATGGACTCACAGAGCTAACAGAGATATGGATCCACATTCCCAAGTTCCCATGAAGCCCTGGAACAAAAATTGAATCACATTGAAAACCAAGTTGTTTAAAATGACACATTGTGGTTGATCACATTGAACAGAAATTGGCAATTGTTTGAGAGGATGTGTGCATTTAATGTACAAGACCCTTGATCAAGTGTATATGTGTATGTGTGTGTGCACATGTCCCATTAATGTGTGCATGCACCTGTGTCCATAGGTGTATATGGCCCATAATTCCACAGCTCAAATGAAAGGATTGCTGTTCAGTGGTAGCACCTTGGATATTGAATATTCATTTCTGGAAATACATTTATTCACTTTCTGGCGCAGAGTTAGATGATACCATTGATACCCGCTCTCAGTATGTTTGAAAGCTTTGAATCTACAGTTGATCTTAATTTACTATAAAGACTGGAAGCGGGGGCGGGGGGAGCTAGCTTGGTGTGCCAAATGGCAGCTGCCAGGCAACTAGTGGAGACTCATTTTCCAGTCTTTGTGCTATAGCTTCAAGAAGAGTAAGTAATTTATAGTCATGTGTTGTCTTCATCATCCAGATATTCATGTCCACCACCTATTCTATTTACTTAAAAAAGTCCATATAATCTGGCTGGTGGTTATTTATTGTGCTTGCTCCAATGTACACAATTATCCTCGCTCTAGCATCATCTATTGCCTGAAATTTCTCTTTTGTGTGACTGTATATTTTATTTTGTGTGAGCTTTACCCAGCTATTTATCAGCCCGAGAACGTTTGTGTGCTTAACCTCACCACAAAAACAAGCAGTTACTATCAACAGAGAGGGTATGATTTTGTCTTCTGTCACCTTGGTCTGTCAGATAGCACACTTTTTTCTCACCATCTCACCACCAAATACAAATTTCCTAAATTCTTTAGGCTTCTAGAAATCAATGTTTCCCCCATTTCCTCTCCAGTTCTTGCTTTTTGTGCCTTTGTGGTGTTCATTGGGTACATGGGAACTTCAGAAGGCAGGGCAATCTAATGCAACATTTGCTTGAGCACTTGGCTTGGCAGAGAAAAACTTAATTCATGCACAGACAAGTCACAGGAAACAATGAGAGAGTGCAGGGGTGGAGTATCTTCATACTATGTTCTTATTAATTCAATGCAACAGATTTGTCACAACTTGCCCAAAATATGTGGCACTAAATATCCAGATTTTTACAACTTGACCTAACTCAAACAGGGGGTTTAATGTGTGTTGGTAGAAAGTAGAAAGTCATTAAAGCCAGCAACACATGAATGTCCAATTACAGGAATGAAAGACAACAGTACTTTTGTAAAGCACAGAAGACAAGAGTTTTGGTACATTCACACTTTGGTGACTGTGCTGGTCTCCTGTCATTCTAACTGGAGCAGTGACACACAGTTGTTGTTATTCACATGAATTGCTTCTGTCTCAATATGTAGGTCGAGGAGTAAAGGTGGAGACTATCCTGAAGGATGATGAGATACTGACATCATACCTGCTGAGAGATGTACCTTTGACAGAGTCTGTGGTGAATCATCTCGTCAATGCTCAGATCAGGCCTGAACAGGTACACAACCACACCTAGAAGATAGGGTTGAATAGATAAGGATACAAAATTACACATTGTGTCAGAAACACAACCAATGCAGACAAGACTTTAAAGACCGTAACCCAACCTTTTATCTTTCGCACCACATTATACAACAAAACAACAACAATTTAAAAGTATTCTACAAATAAAAAATAATTTCCTCTGTAGTGTTTGTGGGAACACCTACTTAATGTTTGTGTTTGAGGAGTTGACTGTTGTATGGTACAATGGTATTAATAATTCTGGATGAATGACAGCTCGAAGAAATTTCCCTTTGGCAATCTACACATAGCAAAACACATACTTTCATGCATGTCGCAGATGTAGCCAGCTTTAAGTCCCCTGACATCTTCCTGTGGTTTCTAGCATTCACTGAATCACTGCTTGCACCTGTGTGGTTCATCATCAGACAGGTATATACTGTAACCCTGGTAATGGAGTCATTGGATGCCGTCCCTGTGGTTAGTCTGGCTGTTTGAGTTTTCCTTGCATGTAATCCTTAAAAGCGATGTGAAGTACAAATGAGTCATGGCATTTTCCTGTAAGGGGGTCAAGATGGTGAATATAGCAGTTGTTCACATCTGTGCTTAATTGATGCAACTTTATCCTGCCTAGTTATCATTCGTTCATCAACCCCCCTATAGTCTTTTCATTCTCAGGGCCTATCCCAGCATGCATTGAGCAAGAAGGTATAAGCTGGACAAGTCAATATATTGAAATTACATATATACATATATACATTCATACCTATAGATACACATTAAAATAACCCGCTGGTAGAATACATGCACATTATGCATCATGATATTATAAAGGAAACAAACACAAAACATATGGTATATTTTGAACTTTGAAGTTGGAGTGCTTTGGAAACTTATATTCAGTTTTTTATTCTTTCATTTTGGAAGTAAATTTAATCAGGAAATAGAAAATAGTAACCGTGAAGTTCAATAAAAGACATCAGTGCAATGATATCAGTATCTATCAGTAGCTTAAGCCCTTGTTTAAAACAAATCGACTAACCTACGTACATCTCCTGTCCACTTGCATTTTTTCCAGTTTGCCTTTGGGGTTCCAGCCTTGCATTTAAAGGACATTGCCTGCAGCCTTAACCTGCTGGAGCGATTCCTCATCTTCCCAAGCCGCCGAGGGCTCTATGCTGTCCACAATGCCATGTGCATCCTTACCCCACAACGTCTGCAGATCATTGAGGACAAATTGTATGCCAACGTCGACTTTTTCAAGCTCTTCCGGCTGGTCAGTGTTGGCTAGGATTTAGAGGGTTTATATGGATGTTAGTAGAATAGGATTTAAAGGCTGCACAATTCTGATCTTGTCAAATGTATATAAACAATAATTTTATAAAGCAATTTCTAAAACAATTTTAGATAATTAATACCTTCAATAGTGAACCCCAGTAGGTCATGAATATGTGCCAAAGCTTATTGCTAAAAGCGGCAGCCTATTATTTACTAATTTAAAATGTTCACTTACTTAAACATACTACGAAGAGTTTTTAACTAGTTATGAAATTAATGTAATACTGATGCCTCAAACAAGCCCATCAGGGAGAAGACTGTATATTTCTGTATGGTTATTCTTAATGCCTGCCACAAGGTCTGATTTTAAGATTCCCCAGAATCTGCACAAGTACCTTGTAGCAGCTTTTGCTCTGAAGAATATCTGTACACTCAAACAGCCATTCTGACATATTTAGATTGGGAGCCCTTCCTCCACATGTACACGCTGCTCATACCAGTGACAGTAAGAGTTTTTATCGATTCACCCACTGTGGTTTGACAGAATAAAGCTTATAGAAACATCATTTGAAATGAGTGAGTTGACATAATTTGGAAGAGTTCTTCTTATTGTTTCTGAATAGGAAAGGCCAGTATAGAGCTGTGATTAGATGAGTCCTATTTGGGATGTAACTATGCTTATTAGCTCATTCGCAGAGATCTTCGATGGCTATTTACAGTAGGCTGAGCCAAATGCTGGCTAAAGACTTGAGGTTAATCTGGCATAAGGCAACATAGTATTTGGCAGGATATGACATCTGCAAAATGGTTGTCAAGCAGTGTCATGTAAGCATTAACTTTTAATGACAGTGTGTTTTGTTTTTTAAATGACAACATAATATTTTCATGATCTACATTTTACAGCCATGTTTATTATACTCTGACGGTACAAATTACTGAAAAACACAGTATTTTAAAAAGGGATATATACCATTTTAGAGTCATCATTTTTTGATATCCCTCATTGCATCATCACACGGCTTCAGGAAGATCTCATATTTTATATATTCAGTGTATCAGCTCCTGGTTGCACCTTACGTCTGACTTCACATCAGCAGTTCGTGCTCAAATCACATCTGGATTGAAACTGAACAAGCTCACACAGGCCTATCATACATGCAGTTGATAAACAGCTGCTAGTATTTTTATAAGGGCTCTGACTCACAGGAGGGACAACTATTTCTCTGGGAAATGCAAGTTGGCTTTGTGTCTAAAGTAAATAAAGTCCAAATTATACTGGTAATACTATTACATCATTATCCAGGCATGTTAAATAACTCTGCATTACAAGAAGGCAAATGTGTAATTAGTGGTAAACAGGTACATTTCATGTGACAGTCTTTATAAAAGGCTGAAATAGTTGAAATATAATTATCACCCTGCATTAACTTGTTGTAGAGTGTTATATATATAAAAAGTATTCATAATACTGTAATATAATTATATACATACACAATTTACTGTAATGAACTAGTAAAAACTATATCTATTTCTAATAATAACTCTTGGTGTTAAAAACTGACATATTGTACAAGTTTAGATTAAATCTTGAAAAATGAATTAGTTCTGCTAATGTTCAGTTGTTTACCCTATATTTACTGTCTGAGTAACTAAATACTTTCTAAATACAGCAAACAAACTCAAGATGAAAACATACAAACATACAGAATTATTTTCAAAAATGAAAGATCACTTAGTTGAAGAAAGCTTGGAAAACCTTTTTACATTTTAAGCAGGGCCATTTTTATCTGCAAGAGACTCAATTAGCGAGTCTTGCAGCTCTGCCAACATGCTTCAAATAGGTACAGTATGGATGATGCAGGCAACTTGTGAAACAGCCCATTAGCTGAGCTTCCTGTGTCTGTAATTAGCTTAGTGAAGAGACACTCCTCTCTTTAGTAATCACAAGGCACTGAGAGTAACCATGGTCCACACTGAGACAGACGACAACAGTGGCTGCCCTCTGCTTTAACCTCATCCAGGCATAATCACATGAGCCTGGGCCAAGTGTATAGTGTTGTCTGTCAGTCTCTGCTTGTGCATCACTTTCTACTGCAGTTTATAAACGACTTGAATCCTTGAATTCCTTCTCCATGGGTGCACAAACTCCTTTGCATCAGTGGAGGTAAAGTAGTGAGCACAGTGACCACACTAAAAGAAGCCTGCATGGTGAGATGATACCGAAGGAGAATCGAGGTTTGGAAAAATATGAATATAGATACAGTACAGTATTAAAAGATTTTTAATGAGCACAAAGAAACTCTCCACATTCAGCAGATGAATGTAGAAACATCCTTCTGGTGTCAAAATATATATGTATCATATTTTTGAGTGGAGGGGGACTTTAAGTATTGTTTATTTTTATCTGTACAGACGCTGGATTGAACAGCAAACTCTTGAGGAAGTTTTGTCCAATAGGTAATATCTAATCTGAGCTCTCTCATAGGCTGGATCTATATATGTAATAGGGAAGGATGTCTCCTCTGGTGGTTCTGTCTCTTGGCCTCTGCTGTTTCCTGGACATTTAGCCTATTGTGTTGTGAGCTGGCTGGAGGATCTCTGGGCAAACCAACAGATCCTCAAGAGAAAGCAGTGGCCAGCAGACATAGTAGAAACATAAAACATGTGAATGAAGACAATTTTAGGGTATTTGTCTCTGGTCCATGAAAACAAGTTTATTTAAAAATCTGTTTATCATGAAAGTGTTTTGACATTAATCTTGAGATATTTGAATGACATCTGATATAAAAGCAACAAGACCATCACTTAGATAATAAGATAGCTGCACTACATTGAGGGGTGGAAGTGGAAATTGGATAGAAATCTTTTTGAATTGCTTTACAGAACAACAATGTATCCGATTACTTTTAACTTGATATCATGCTACCCGGTCACACTGGCTGTTATCAAGAGCTGGTATCAGCTCTTATCTTTCTTGCTCTTCAAAACAAACAAATTTGATGCCAGGGATGGGGGGACATGAGTAACATTCTCTGTGTCGAGAAGAAACTTGCTTTATTGTTGATCTTAAACAGAATTCTGACGGCTTGGTGGTTAAATGTTTGCACCTTATAAAAGTGGTAAATGTGGTATTTGAAAGTATTCATATTTAAAGAATGCATTTGTGTTTTTCTTCAGCTCCCTCGTGTGCTGGATAATTACTCTGATGGCATTAACATTCACCTCTGGGTACGGGTCGTCTCTGACGCCACGGACAAACTGCGAGAGGTAAGACATGGCACATGCAGCCCCAGTCTAGCTCCATTCAAAAGTTCACTGCCTGCTATATTTAGCTGTCAGGAAACAGTTGCTTCCTCTTGCCTGAGTTTCTACGCAAACACAGACAGTAGGGGGATATCATTTAGTGCGTATGAGGAAGGCTAAATCTAGAACAGGCCTCTTTAGCCTCAAAAACAGATACATCATTAGTATGGGACCATCCCAATGGAAACAACACTGAGGCTGCAAGAACAGGTGAAGCTTTCAGACATGGAAAAGGTTAAACAGCCATGGTGATTGAATTATCTGTTTGTGTTTGTCTTTCTCTCACTGACATTAAGTCCATGCACATTCTTATTCTTTTGCTTTGATTACCATCAGTGTAACCTTTTTTCACCTGTGTGAAATGTCTCATTGCTTGCCTAAGTCAGTGTTAGCTTGGTCACTGCTAGATGAGTTGTATGCAATGGATAAGTTTCAGTGTCTATTGCACTTTTGATATATGTTACCCTGCAGTATAAGATTTTGTATTTGCACATATGTAGCATCATTTGTGGTGTACCTGTATTTTAAACATTTATTGTACGTGAGTGTGTGGACATACTGTTTTGTTTGTTGTGGATGTTTCCATGGCATATTTAGTTTAGCTAACAGGCCGACATCCTGTCGGACTCTGTCTCAGCGATAGACAGCCTGTCCTTGAGACACATGACGTGATGAGTCATTCCTGGCCTTTTATATCAAAGGTGGGAGATACGGAAAAGATTCCAAAGATCCTTTGGAAAACTGAAAAAAACTGAAAAGTGTGTGACCGAACAAGGCCCCAAAAAATCTAATTGTTACTATTAGAACAACCCCCCCCCCCACTTTAAGGAGGATTTTAATGCGGAAAGTTTAATTATACAGATTATTCATATTAATACATGTCTGGAGGGGATCTTTCAAGGTCCAGTGTGTAACATTTAGGAGGCTTTATTGTCAGAAATGGAACCTGAATATAGGAATCGTGTTTTTGTTACCTTCTGCCTTTCCATCCTTTGCCATGTTTCTACAGGAACTGAGAAAGGACAAAAAAAAATACTGGCTCTAGATAGGGGCGATAATGCCTGTTTTTTTGTGCATTTCGGGGCCACCGTAGTGTGTAGTTCGTGCTTAGAAGGGGAGGGTGAACAAGGGAGTTGTGAACTGCAACTACACTACTACTTAAATCCTACACACTGGACCTTTAAGTTAGCATAGTGTCCTGTGAAGGCCAAAATGTAAACTTTAGCTAAAAAAAAGCTTTATTTTCAGCTTTGTGACAATGTATTTCTCAGTGGGGTGAATTTATGATTTAGCTTCAGGATTTTCTCAAGGAACACTTCATCCTTCAGTGTATCTGAAAAATACAAAATCCAGTTATTTCACGGGACAGTGACAATAGGTAGGTTGCCTGTCTCTGACAGTCTTCCAAAAGGCTTTAGGTATGTTTTGACTGTATTTCTCAAGGTTGAATAAACAGAGTGACATTTTAACTGGGAGAGATTTATGCCCATCCAAGTCTTGGTGCTCAGTCGCAGTGTCCAAGACAAAATGAAAAAGACTTTTACTTGCAAAAAACAGACCCCCCAAAGAACTCCTTATCCAATCGTTGATTAATATTACTACATCTTTAATATAGAAGAACTGTTGTGCTATATATTAGTGTTTCATCTGAAACCTCAGTCTTCTCTGTTTTTATTTAAGCTCTGTTTTCCTGTCTTATCTCTCCACAGCTGCACCAGAGGAATAGTTCCAGGGAGCTGCTCCAGGTCATGACTCCTCTCTTCCAGAACAATCCGTCCTTCAGGCAGGTGATGGCCGCTGCCTCCAGCCTGGTATGTGGCTACACTGAGGGCGCTTTCTCCAGAGTCACCTCCTTTAACTGGTATGAGGACAATAACTACAAAGCCTTCCTGGGCATCAGCAGCGGCAGGGCACGGGGCCACTACACATATGACAACAGCACCAGTGAGTAGACATTATTATAGGTATCATTATTAGTCTTAAGCTTTCAGTTTTACTTTAAAACTAAATGTGTTGTTCTTGAGACTGGAACAATTCCTCTGTCC
The DNA here is from genome assembly GCF_004916995.1 of Morone saxatilis. NCBI lineage: Eukaryota > Metazoa > Chordata > Actinopteri > Moronidae > Morone > Morone saxatilis. Next base: position 5,900,791 of record NW_023339650.1, read on the forward strand.
TCTATTGGAGTAACCCTACTCTAATTTGGGTTAAATATAGTGGCTCTCCTGTTCTAGTACAATAGACTCACAAGGTTTGTATACTTTCACTTTAATGACCTTGGACAAGAACAATATGATTTCAGTCTTGCTTGTTTGTTAGTCTGCAAAATACTGTATCTTAAAACCAAAAAAAGATTAATGTAATTTGGTGGAAACAAAACAACAAAGAAAGTTAAGTTGGTGCACATCTGAACTGAGTAGAATCACCATGAGGCCATTTCTCAAACCTGTTATGGCTCATACATTCTGGCCCCTGAAATGTGTCATGTAGGAGCTTTTATTTCCTTTTTTGGATGAAGAAGATTCAAAGAAGTAACTCATGTTAAATTAAAAATAATGTTATTTTCTACATGTGCCCTGAAAAAGCCATCTCATGGTTTTAATCTGTTTTGGTGAAATAGTCAGTAACAATCTATAACAAAATCCTATTCTACATAAAAAAATAAAATAAAATAACATAATTGGATAATAATAATGATCCATACTAATGATCCAATTAAATTAATTACGAATTACATAGAAACAATTTATCCATTTGCCATATTCTCTTTCAATATTAAAGACTTTATCAAGTATATAACACGTAATCTTTCCCTGCAGCTCCTTTCTGCAATGATCTGATGAAAGAACTGGAGTCCAACCCTGCCACCAGGATTGTGTGGAACTCTGTCAAACCCATGCTAATGGGTCAGATCCTCTACGCGCCTGACTCGCCGGCTGTCAGGCAGATCATACGAAATGTAAGCAGCATCGGTAAATGCATTTATCCAAAGCATGGTCGATGGTTTAATACACATCGTGCTACATAAAATTTCTATTAGACAAGATGTGAGGCATTTTATGTTTTGGGGGTTGTTTTGAATAAGTAGCATGCAAACTGGGTAGTTTGCAGGATCATTGAACAAACAAGGACAAAGTTAGCATCTCTGGAAATACTAATATGGAGAGATAATGAGAAATGTATAAAAATAAATAAGATGCTTAGATGCTTTCTGTTACTCCATGACATCAATATCTTTGGCACAAGCAGGCCCACTCCAGTGAACAATGCGTTTCCCCCAAAAGGGGATCGACTTTCCTCATGTCATGTCCAGCCCTTTGTATCTAGATGTAGATACGTGTTGGTCAAAGCCCCTCAGGGGGGCAGCAGTCATGGATGGCTTGCTTGCAATGGAAGAACACAAGCCGATCGGCTGTGGTGACTACCACACAGTCTACTGGCGCCATGGCTTTTTCAGTGTTATGTAAGCAGTAAGAGTCTGCCCTTAAAGACTTGTGATCACACACACACAAAGAGACACACACTTGTGTTTCCTCTTTCCTGACCTTTAATCCCCTCGTTGTTTCCCTCTTCCCTCAGATCGGAATCTTAATTGCACTTAGAAAGTAGTGACTAAGGGGTTAACCCATGACTTTACAAGACCAAAAACATCTTTCTTTTCTTCTTCCTAATTCCGTCATGCATCAGTTCAATTCATAAGGAACTCCAAGAGAAGCACCAAGCACCATCAGTTTAAACATTTATTGTCACACTTGATGTGACTGTACTTGTGTAATGATGAAGTCAGATCTTATCTGCATTCTGCCCTCACTGTTCTTTTACTTGGTTGCTTTCGACAAACACTGGAGGGAAGTCACCTTAAAGTCCACACAGGACATATCATTCAGATTTGCATATCAGCATCAAGCCTAAAATTTCTTCATAGTTCAGTGGAATACATTAAACATTTTCAGAACTAAAACCAGAGTAAATTCTGCAATACAAAGGCAACTTCAGCATAGTGTATAGCTTTAAACCCTTTTTATACTGCTTAACAAATATAGCTGTATAGGTGCTAGTCCTCTTACATAAGTGGAGCAACAGGAAGTTAAAACTAGTCAATGGCATTCATGATCAGGTTTAATCACAGATTATCCATTTATAATACTGCATTGGCCTTGTTTTCATTTAATATGCTTGGCTTCACTGTGTTGATGACTGCAACAAACTTCTTAACTATGGAATCTACATTAAGTAGCCTATAGGCATTTAGCTCAACAGACACCAGAAAAGCAGAAGTCAAGCATTGCAGATAGGCACCATGTTTGTGATGGTGTTGGACTGAGTAGTGTGTGTCATGGCACCACAGGTGTGTTATTGAGTTTAATAGATAATGCTTGGGGAACTAAGCTTGCTCAAAGTGCTCACTTTGTTGCAACATATGTAGGTAGGTGCTAAGTAAGGCACAAAATACCCCACATCTTGGTCAGCTACAAGATTCCTTCACTGCCCCCTTGAAGAAATCACCTTAAGGAAACCCCCAGTCCTCCTCCTGCTATTTTAAACTGCCCCGGGGAATGAGGAAGCACTCACTTGTGGGAACCTGACTGGGATTCACTGGGCAGGCTGAATGCATTCGGCCAGTTGTCACCAACGGCCTCCATTGTCACCCCGGCTTCATTGTCCCCATTGTCACCCAAAATCAGACACACACAAGAGGAAGGCGTTTAATTGGGTGTACTCTTGAGCGCTTTCATCCCCCACTGCACATGACTGAATACTGAAATAGCCAGTCTTTGGTATTTGCCACACAAAGCACTGTACCCACACACATTCAGGGTTTCAACGATAAGCGTGCAGTAAATATTTGACGATTTGGCACAGAGTGTGTTTGTTGCACAGTTGCTGGTTATCTGAACAGGCCCGCGGGAATTCTTTGTGTGAGAATGTGTGTGTTGTCTTTGCAAAGCCTGTTTTCACAGGGAGTTTAATGTGGGAATGGTATGTAGCAGGAGATTAGGAGAACTGTGACAATGTGTGTGTTTGAGTTTCTGAATGTTGTGTACACATGTGCACGTGTTTACATTTGTACATTTGAAGTTTTCCCCATGTTAATTTCTTCTATACATGTCTGCAAAATTTGTTTGTATTTGCATGTGTACCTATATTTCTGAGTGTTTTGCACACATAGGCATTTGTGAGAATATTTGTGTGTGTTTATTTTTGATAATTATTTCCTGTCCTTCCAATCTTGACCTACCAACCACTCACACACATACACATGCACACACACATTTCCATCTCTCTTGTAGGCAAACACTACATTTGAGGAGCTGGAGAGGCTAAGGACGATGGGGAAGGCCTGGGAGGAAGTGGCACCTCAGATCTGGGCTTTTTTCCAAGACGGAGTTCAAGTCAGGATGATCCGGGTAGGACAATAATTTAGCGTGACTGAATCGTTAGGTCTAGACAGTACACCAGAGGACACGTATAAAGTAAGTGCAGCAAATTGTGTTCATGGTAGAGAATCCTTTAACATGCAGCCAAATATTGGAAAAATCAATAAGCAAAACACAAGACTGCATGCAAGATGACTGCATTTAAACTAAACTAACAGCTGACTTAACTTCAATTGTGGTTTAAAGTTACATCCACATACCAGCCCTGCTGTGCCTAATACAGCAGATATGATCAGGATCTACCTTCGTGTTGCCATTCAGCTGACATCCAATGCCAAACAATTGTCCCTTTGATTGAGATGATTAATGATGTTGTTGTTATTTTATCCTGATCTTTTTGTCACTGATAATTTTTTGCTGAGGTCTCAGGAGTTTCCTGCTTGAATATAGACCCTAATCTTTCCAAAATATGCCAACTCTTTCCCTTTTTAATCTATCTCCCTCTCTTCTCCTCTCTTCCCTTCTTATTTTCTCTTTTTTGCTTTGTTTGCTTACCTCTTCTCTTACCTCTTCTTCCCCATCATGTCACACTTGCCATCAATTTGTGTTATATTTATTATCATCAGTTACACTTCTCAACTTCTTTTCTTCTGCTAGCCCTTTTCTGTCAAAAAGAAATCTAATAACATTGTTAATGCCTCAATTTTTAAATTGCTGTTTACTGCATATCCTTTTATTTCCTTTTTCCTCTGGGCTTGCTTGTAAAATGTTTACTGTGTTCCTACTGGTGTCTTAGCAACAAGTTCCATAGAAAAAAAGGTATTGCTCTTAATTGAATAGACATCAGGTTAAATAGAGCTTATTCCCTTATTTCCTTTTGTTCCAGGACACCATCCGCAATCCAGCGGTGATGGATTTCATTGACAGGACTCTAGAGGAGGCGCCGTTCTCCTCCAAACACATCCTCAATTTCCTGCACAACGGCCCACCGGAGGAACGTCCAGCCGACATGCCTGATTTTGACTGGCGAGACATCTTCAACCTCACTGACCGGGTCATTCGGATGCTCAACCAATATGGGGACGTGAGTGGGAATTACTAAAACATGATTGTCCGTTTAGCATTTCTATTATCTTGTAGTAGGTGAAAATACCTGCCTCTCAAAAATGTGAGAAAATGTGTATCAGCGTGCAGAATTGTACTGACTAGTCAAAGGGGGCTCTACATTTCCAGATGAAAATAAGGAGTGAGGAATGTTTTTGCTTTTTTACCCTTTCTCCCATTGGACATTGACAGTAAGAAAGTGGGCTGTTTTTCCACATTTCACATCACCTGAGAGGTCAAGTCTTAGGACAGGCCTATTCATAAAATAATCCAATTAAGCACAGGTCTTGGCACTTGTTGATTTCAATTCCCTGGTTGCCTAACAACTATGTGCTCAGTACCACTCTTGATGTGATGTGACCATTTAGATAAGCTGTCTTTGGGCTCTGCAATTTGTCCCCCCATCCAGAAACATGGCAGTCTACCCAGGTGGGCGAGAGCCAGAGCAACAAACTAGCTGTCGAGTCTCTTTTGTTTACTGCTGATGGAGTGGAGGGTAAAAACAAAAACAAAATAGCATCACAAACATTCTCTTGTGAGGGCCCTCCACATTTAGTGAACCAATGCATTTGAAACAAAGTTAAAATCACGCCTTTCCCTGTGGAGGCTAATCGGGATGAGAGGCCTATCACGCTGGGGGGTGACACGGGGGGCACCTGGGGGTATGGCTGGGTGGATGGTTGGTGCTCTTTGTTTTTGTCCAAGTTGAAGCTTACAGCACTTGAGTGTGACAGGGAGAGTGGGAACGATTGAGGCCGATTAGATACAGCTGTCACTCCATCCACCATCCTTTATAAAGCGACAACAATGACCATGAGCTTGATGGCTGGTTGGCTGCACGTTGGTGGCATGCATGCATATCACACCACACAGTGGAGCTGCAGTGTTAGTAGGTGAATGTAAATTAAGGGACAGTCTTTGAGATTTGAATAATTAGTTGGGCATGTTTAGTGTACATTGTGTCTGTAAATGCATTTATGCGTGTATTCTGAATGAATGCACGTCTGTGTTTGCACTGCAAATTGTGTGTATGTGTGTTTTGGGTTTGAGGGGTATCAGTGCATGGGATCTCAGGGGTAAATTGTTGTTTTGGAGTGTTTCCTTTTGGATCAAGGCCCTCCCTATTTGCATTAGCCTACAGTGAATATCAGACACACTTTGCAGGGAAGAGACAACCACTCCTGAGGTGTCATTGCTAATGTGGGTGTCGAGTGTGGATCATAGTGACTCAAGCCAACATGGGCAACTCTGGGATTTTAACCTTTTTGACCATGCTAGCGTCATGGCTGTAGGAATTGCAATGTTGCTCTGATGTTCGCTCCCCCACTTTTCCCCACAAATATCTCAACAACTACAGGATGGATTACCATGAAAGCTTGTGCAGATGTTCATGGTCCACAGAGGATTAATCCATGATGACTTTGGTGATCTCATGACTTTTCTTCTACCTCATCACCAGTTCAAAATTGAAATGTATCCAATACTTTATTACGTGACTACATACCTGCAAAACAAATGACATTCAGCCCCAGCTGTTTTTAGTCCCAATTAGCAATTGTTAGCATTAGCTAATACACTAAATAAAATGGTGAATATGGCAAAAAAATGACACCTGCTTAAGATTAGTATATTAGGATTTCAATTGTCAGTATGTTAGCATGCTGATGTTAGCATTTGGCTCAAAACACTGCTGTACCTAAATGTAGCCTCACAGAGCCTCTGGCAAAGCTTTTCTTGTTTAAAAGAATACAATAAATAAAATACAATTCTTAGTGGCCACTGAGGGAATTTTGAGTTTTTTTTCTGAGTAAAGCTAAGAAACTTGTTTCACTTGTAATCATATTAGTTTACACTTGCTATTTTTAAATGTCAGATTCATTGGCAATAGGTTTGACTTATCCAGGCTAGAACTGGGCTTTTGATTGATTGATTATTTAACTCTATGACTACAATTATGCTACAGTATGTAAAAATCAAGTAAACAATACTCAAGTAATGCTGGCAGTGACCTAACAGTAAACATATTTTTGTGGTTAAATCCAATTCCCCCGAGGTTTTATATGGCCATCTCTCTCTTGTTCACTCTCCCTTACCCAGTGTGTGATCCTGGATAAGTTTGTGGCTGTGCCTGACGAGGACACCATCACTCATCGCGCCTTGGAACTGATGGAGGACAGCAAATTCTGGGCGGGCCTTGTTTTTGTAAATATGTACCCTTGGACCACCAATGTCCCGCCTCATGTTAAGTTCAAGATCCGCATGGATATTGATGCAGTGGAGCGCACCAATAAGGTCAAAGACAGGTTAGAATCAATGTCGAATGGTAATGATGGGTTTAGTATAATTATGATAATCTGAAAGACTAAACATGTGTGTATTGCTCAGGTATTGGGACCCTGGCCCCAGAGCCGATCCTATGGATGACCTTCGCTATGTTTGGGGTGGCTTTGCTTACCTCCAGGACATAATAGAGCATGGGATCATCAAGACTCACACTGGAAAGGAGTGGCCACTGGGTGTTTACCTACAGCAGATGCCCTACCCTTGTTATGTGGATGATCTGTGAGTGGAAAGCATGATAATTTAATATCTTCAAACAAAGTTCAGTCACACTTAACAGCAATAGAAGAATTGTTGACCTTCTTTTAGTTTTGGATTTTGAAGGTACAGTCATAATTTAGCAGTACTAAGTTAACTACTTTGTTTGGTAGTGATCCTGACAGACTGTGTTAATCCCACAATTCCACAATCCCTCTCCTCCATCTTATTGCTCTCTTCTTTGTCCAGCTTCATGCTGACACTGAACCGCTGTTTCCCCATCTTCATGGTACTGGCCTGGGTCTACTCTGTGTCCATGATAGTCAAGAGTATTGTCCTGGAGAAGGAACTCCGCCTGAAGGAGACCCTGAAGGCCACAGGGGTCACCAACGGCGTCATCTGGTCCACCTGGTTTATTGACAGCTTCCTCATGATGGGCACTAGCACTGCTCTCCTCACTGCCATCATTATGGTGAGGAAGGATTTATCTTCATTCCTTTGTCATCTTATTTGTCCTTTACAGGCACTTTTGACAAAGACAATGTTTGACCTGATATCACAGTGGATGGAGTGCATGTTGTCTTTCCTCTATTATTTTTCCAGCACATTTAAGATTACCTTAATTCTAGCTTCCATTTTTACTATTACATTTCAGACTGCAATCCAGCTGTTGCCAGAAACTTCAAATCTACCTGTGAAGCTAATGGGTATTTTTAATGATTAATTCAGTGTGTCTCTGATGTCAAGATATCACAGTTTTACTGTGAATCATTATCAGATCGTTTTCCTCGAAATAATTAATTGATAATGGTGGCTCACTGGTTACTGCACTCACTGCATACTTAGAAATCATTAATGAAAGAACTGTGAATACCATGACATCATGGGAATTATGTCAGACATTGCAGGAATGGGCTGGTCAATGATTAACTGTTGTACCTTGGAACAAGTCAGCTCTTGTAGTCAGCCTGTGGCTCAGCTGACATATTGTAGTAAGATGGTCTGTTGTGACCTCTAGTGGATTATTTGTGTAAAGCAATGTTTTTTTTTTCACTTTTCACGTTTACTTCTAGTTTTTAATAAAACTGTGTCTTGCCTTGCCAAATTATATTAGGAAAACATTTATATAAACGTCTCCTTTTCCTCTATCCACAGTATATATGTTTGGTATTCCTATGCAGATTCAGTGCGTTGCAACTAAAAACACCACCCTATATGTTTCTTTCTGTCTCTGGCCTATAGGGAGGAAGGGTGCTGAACTACAGCAACGCTGTCATCCTCTTCCTCTTTTTGCTCACCTTCACTACGGCTACCATCATGCAATGCTTCCTCCTCAGTGTCTTCTTCAACCAGGCCAACCTGGCAGCGGCCTGCTGCGGCATCATTTACTTCACCCTCTACCTCCCGCACATCTTCTGCTTTGCCTGGCAAGACCGCATCACCAAGGACATGAAGATCCTGGGGGTGGGTGTCACATCTCAGCATCCCTTTAACACGGGTGCATGCTTCAATTGAAAACATGCTAGTTGTTCTTTAGTATTGTATACGTATTATAACTATGCCTAACTAAACTGATCTGAACTGAACTGATGTTACCACTGCCTCTTCCTTAGAGTCTGCTGTCCCAAGTGGCTTTTGGCTTCGGGACGGAGTACCTGTCACGGTACGAAGAGCAGGGCCAGGGTCTGCAGTGGGACAACATCCAGACAAGCCCTCTGGAGGGGGACGAGTTCTCCTTCCTCACCTCCATTTGCATGATGGGCCTAGACACTATACTGTATGCTGTGCTGGCATGGTACCTCGACAATGTCTTTCCTGGTCAGTACATAAGAGAGAAATAAAGGTTTTCAGGCTTTGGCTTAACTTTTACTGTTAAAACACATACTATTTTGATGTTGATTTATTTACATATTTACTGTAGCTCATGTATTATATATGTAAATGTATACTTTTTCCATCACAGGACAGTATGGAATTAGTCGACCATTTTACTTCCCCTTCCTGCCCTGTTATTGGCTCAACAGTGTGGCTCCAGCTTCAGGTAGGTTTCCCTATTTACTTACTGTGCATAAAAATACTCTATTTCTCAAATAAAGAGGACCTAAACTACTAAGCATTTTATCGATCTCAGTCTGTAAGTTGGTTTTAAAATTCTTTTTTTTTTTTTCTTTTCTTCTTTTTTTTTTCTCCAAAGATTTGGATAAAAAAGGCTTTGATAACCTGGCAAACAAAGAGCAAGGAGAGCAGCAGAACAAAGAGGAGGAGGAAAACCAAGACCAGGAGAAACCCAAGACTCTGGAAGAGACAGCCTCGTGTGAACACCGCGATCAGCGTGAGAGGCTGGAGAAGGGGAGCCAGGATGAGGCAGAGGAGAACCAGGAGAAAGATGGTATAAGCACAACTCTTTCATGAGATTATAAAGGTGTACAAAACTAGTTTTCTTATATAGAGAGGTGTAATTTGATAAATTCATAACCAAAACAACTTTTACATTGTAAACTTGGAACCTGGAAGACACAGTTCTATCATGATTTAATTATTATATAATTCAGCTTTTGATTGATGATTTATTAACATCTCTGCATCTGTCTGATATCTGAAGAACAAATTACAGCATAATCCCACATATAAATTAATTATGTTGGTGTAATATTTATCCAAGCAAACACTTCTTCTTCTTCTTCTTCACATCTCCATTCAGGATGGAGGCCATCTCTCTATTTGCTCTCACTTTCCCTCTCTGACAATCAGATAAATTGTGTGGGAACTCAATGCCCTTGTGTGTGTTTGCACTTGCTGTCATTTGTGAACACACACACTGCTAGCTGCTCACTTTCATGCTTAGTTAATAAGTGATGGAAACTGTTTTCTTTACACCTCATGGCATTCCAATCCCCTGACCTCATATTTTTAAATATTCAAACAGTCCAGAAGCAGTATTCGGTGTGGTTGTCTTTCCTGTATGCAGGTCAGCCATTCTTTGAAGCAGAGCCAGCTGATCTGGTGAAGGGTGTTTGTATCCAGGACCTGGTCAAGGTGTTTGGCGGTAGCCCCACACCAGCTGTGGATGGCCTTAGCATCAGCTTTTATGAGAGCCAGATTACTGCCTTTCTGGGCCAGAATGGGGCAGGGAAGACCACCACAATGTATGTCACACATGCTGCACACGACAACCATATGCTAAGTTCTTAACATGTTGAATATAGTCTGAAATTCTTTTTTTTTGCAGTGTCAACCTGTAGCTGCAGGACACCATGTTTCACTCCACTTATTTCTCGCTATTTGTATCTTTCCTCGAGGTCCATCTTGACTGGTATGTTCCCTCCCACGTCAGGGACGGCCACCATCTATGGCAAGGACATCCGCACAGACATGGACACCATCCGTCTGTCTCTGGGGATGTGTCCTCAACACAACATTCTCTTTCAACAGTGTGTAAATCTCCACACACAGTCTTTATCATAATTAAGTAGTGTTGTTTCATTATATATACCAACACAATACCACCATATAACAGACAAACAAAAACATTACATATAATTTTATACAGTAGCTGTAACTGCATTATTGCCTCCCCTTCCTTTTGTTGTTCCCTATCAGTATGACTGTTGCAGAGCATATTCTCTTCTACTCGCTGCTGAAAGGCCGTCCAATAGCGGAGGCTGAGGAGGAGGTGGAGAACATGCTGCAGGATCTGGGTCTTCCCCACAAGAGAGACGAAATGACCCAGAACCTCTCAGGTCCGTCTGGATGCTTCTTCGTCCAAAAAAAGCCGCTGCATATGGATATGTTATATTTTTAGTTTAGTTACTGTTACTGCACACAAAAACACACACACACACACACACACCACACACACACACACACACACAACACACAGACACACACACACTGTTATGTGCACCATCAGTACTTTATGTTATGTTATTATGTTTTAATCCAGGGGGCATGCAGAGGAAGTTATCAGTTGCTTTGGCGTTTGTTGGTGGGGCTAAGGTTGTGATCCTGGATGAGCCCACTTCCGGGGTGGACCCTTACTCCAGACGCTCCATCTGGGACCTGCTGCTCAAATACCGTGCAGGTAACACTGACTCCTACTGGCTACAAGATGATACAGAACCCAAATGTTATGCAAAAAATAACCCTTTCAGGTGTTTCTTAAAATACGCAGCCTTTGCTGTTTTATATTATGCTCTAATTGTAATCACCATGCACTTACAATAATGGTATAACAATGGTAACAGTATGATGCCTTAAAATGTAATATGAATACAGAGGTAGACAGAATTTACCTCTTAAAAATAGGTAGCAATTCATACTAATTTAAATTAAAACATTTTCATTCATTATGTCTTCTTGCATTAAATAACCATTTAATATAATGTTTTATTTTTAATAACTGCCAAACATGTTTAGTCAGCCATGCGACTATGTGTAAGGGACTATAATGTATTAGATTATTGCTAAATATTGTATTACGAATTAACTTTAATTATCAGGTTTCCTTGACAACTACAGTTATATAATACTTGAACTTGAATACTTGAACAGTTATATAATACTTAAACCTTGACTTGACGATAACATGACCATAACAACACAGCAGTGTTAAAACAAAGCAGTAGTGTTAATAACAAAGCAGCTGTGTAAGCTACACTGCTGTTTTGTTGTGTTAATGTTGTGTCATGCTATATTACATGACATGTAGAGATTAAATGATGAACAAATCTGACAGGTTTGATTCAACCTTGGTCCTGCACATAACATTGCATCATTGACCACTATTCACTATCCACAACTAAAACTGATACCTAAAGAAACAGGTAACTTTCTGAACTTAAGCTGTTATGTATACAATAATGGACTCTCTGTCTTAAATTTCAAAGAACAGGTGCTTCCAATTTAACTATCACAATTATATCATATATTCTTGTACATACTGAATTTATGATACCATATTCAGGCCAGCTGCACTGAAATGTTTATATTAGAAAATGAATGGATGAATGTTTTTTCCAGCCTCAGTCTTTAACAGCACAACAGTATTGATAGATTTTGATAGCACTTAGAGAGAAATGATGTCCTAAATCTGCATAATCAAACCTCTATTCTCCTTTCACATGTCTCTATTTACCCCTTCTTTGTCCCCTGCTGCAGGGCGCACTGTGATCATGTCCACCCACCACATGGATGAGGCCGACCTGCTGAGTGACAGGGTGGCTATCATCTCTCAGGGCCGCCTGTACTGCTGTGGTTCCCCCATCTTCCTCAAGAACTGTTTTGGCGCTGGATTCTACCTGACTCTTGTACGACGAATGAAACATGACACTCCAAAGGTGGGAACTTAAGAAAATAGAGCCTTCTGTATGTTTGTAGGCTTTAAATAGTAATGAGTGGTAGCTTTAAAACTTAAATGATGATGGGCGCCCGGTTAGCTCAGTTGGTAGAGCTGGCGACCCATATATGCAGCGGCCCGGGTTCGAGTCTGACCTGCGGCCCTTTGCTGCATGTCATCCACTCTCTCTCTCTGCCCCCCCTTCCTGCTTCTACCCAGCCATCTTTATCAAATAAAGGCATAAAAAGGCCAAAAAAATAATACTTAAAAAATAAATAAATTAAATGATACATTTAAATGTGAATTTAATATATTGCCAGAATTTAATTCTTGTCTGGCTAGAAGCCAGCATTTAAGCTACAGTATGCTAAAATGCTGGCTTAAAACCTTAGTTAATAATAAACTAATTATTTAATAAACAAACTAAGAAAATAAACATACCGATATGTCTATATGGAAATGGAATTATTCAAGTGGTAGGGTAACATCTCATTTTTTACAGTGGTTTCACCTTTATGAGTCCCTCTGTGATTTGTATGTAAATGAGTCACTGTGAGACTAAGAGAGGGCACAAATACATGCAGGAGATATATAACAAAAAGTAAATGTAGTTTTTTTATAACATTTTGTCCTGCAGGCCAACTGTGACTGTACAGATGACTGCTCCTGTACATGTTCGAAGTGTTCAAAGTTTAAAGTGAACCAGGAGGAGAGCCAGACCCCAGACAGACAGATGGATGGTAAGGCCACCAGTTCCATTAATATCTGGTGAATTTCAGAGATCAGTTCATCTCCTCAAACCTGTTATTAGTCTATTCAACTTCTAAAGTAATAATGCAATGCAGCGTAACCTCTTGTCATGCTGATGAATAGCACTGTGACTACACAGGATTGTAGTCAATCTACTTACTTTACCAGGTGCTAACACACCTAGAAACACCCTGTGCCTACTGTACTCGGTGTACTACTGTAGGAACTCTGTAGACATTAAAGTTCAGCTGGATATGCAGTTTTGCCCAACCATATGCTCTAATTTAATGTGTTTTTCTTTATTCCCAGCTGAGATTTTGCACACCCTCTTAATTTACTTTCAGTAAATTTCTACTTTGCATACCACCTGTCAGATGTCAGATTCTGTTTTCCTAGCTGTATCTGTTTAGTATTCTCTTCTCTCTAGTATAAGAGAGGTAAAGGACAGGCAATAAGATATTAAATTAGACAAACAAATAAGTAATGGGAGTTGAAATAAGGCAAAATCATCCTCTACCCCTCATCTCCAGGTAACATGGAGGCCATCACAGCCCTGGTCCATCATCATGTGCCACAGGCTCGTCTCATCGAGGCCATAGGCCAGGAGCTGACATATCTGCTGCCCAACCGTAACTTCCAGCCCAGGGCCTACGCTAGCCTCTTTAGAGAGCTGGAGGAAACCCTGGTGGACATTGGCCTCAGCAGCTTCGGGGTTTCTGACACATCGCTGGAGGAGGTGCGTGAAAATAATAACAAAAAAATGATAGCAGTCTTAGTAATCATTGGACGTCTTGTATTCAACGACCAGTAGTTGTGATTTATTAGGGAAATCAAAAAAGTAATTTACTTTTACAAATTTACATTGTGGACCCAGGACTTAAAGAAATGAGACAATAGATCAAAGTGACAGTGACTGCCCCTGAATAAAAGAGATTCTTAGTTATAAAAGTACAAATTATTTTAAGTGCTAAACAGCAATTTTTAGACAAAGTACCAAGGAATGCAAGAAGAGTTTTATTGAGGCAATCCGTCATATAGTCACTGCATGACTTTCACCTTCACAGTGATTAGGCTCTGTTTCATAAGACTTTATAATCAAGAGCATCTGTTAATCTTGGGTCCTGACAATAAAATAAGCTATTTCCTTGTAGATCTTCCTAAAGGTCACTGCTGATGGGAATGCAACCAACAGGAAATGTATACAAGGTAAAAAAAGAAAAGAAAAACAGGCTGAAGAAGTTTTTGTAGCGCTTTCCTTTAACTTCTTTTTCTCACCCTATTGATTTGTTGTGTGTTTGAATGTGTAGCTGTGTCTCCATCTACCCCTCATCATGTGAACTATATCCTTTGTATCCCATTCTCTGACACTCTCAGACAAGAAATCATTGCAACAGATCTCTCGAACTAGCCTCTGTCGATTCAACAGAGTGGCAGTTGATATGGAACCATCAAAAGGTGACATTAGCTTTCAGCTTACAGCTCTGGACAAATGCTGCTGTTGTGGGAAACACATATCAATGTCTGTAATTTCAGAGGGTGTACAGTCTCTCATGTGTTGTAAGAAACCTATTCAACCTTAAAGAAAAAGAATATGTGAAGGTCAATTGAGAAATTAATGGAATAGTTTGACATTTCGGGAAATGCCCTCACTCAACAGGAAACTTCTTCTATCTTTACGCTAAGTTTAAAGATTAACAGCGAGCCTGGCTCTGTCCAAAGGGAACAGAATCTGACCATAAACACTTCTAAAGCTCACTAATTAAAATGATACATCTCAGCTCAGGGTGAGAACAAAACTCCAGGCAGTTACTGTTCAGCCAAAAAATGATCTGGCACTGAAACCATGTAAAAACCACACGTCGTTTCCACACTTTGGTTTTTGGACAAATTAAACAAATGACATATAACAAAATAAGTGGGCTTTGGAAGTTTTTTGTTATCTTTGGACAGAGCCAGGTTAGCTGTTTTCTTCTGTACCAGTCTTTGTGCTAAGCTACTGTAAGTGTCTGCTGGCAGTAGCTTCATGTTTACTGTTTAGACACAATGTGGTAGCAATCCAACTCTCAGCAAGAAAGCACATGAACGTATTTCCCAAAATGTTAAACTACTCTTTTAAACATTTTTCAATTTGAACTGAAAACATATTTTGGCAAAGGTGTTTTTCCTGACAACAGTGTACTGCAGAGAGCTTCAGCTTGGGCATTTTGATTAGTGATATGTGACCAACTGATGTATTCATCATAATATTTTGATCCAGAGCTTTCCCTGGCACACCGGTAACATGTTACGATGATGAATTAAATCCCTAAGGCTAGTAGAGCTTAGGGAATGTTTAGCCTTCTGTTCACATGCTTGGCTTGCTGGCTGGCATCTATAATCTAGCATGTACATTGTATGTACCAGTCAGACTGTGCAACTTGAATTGAGCTCTGTATCCCAGAGACAGATGGGGCCTTGCACACCAATGGCCAGGGCCTGTGTGATGACCCAGAAGGCAGTGCCGGCAGGGGATCGTACCAGGTCAGAGGCCTGTGTCTGATCATCAAGCAGTTCTTCGCTCTGCTGATCAAGAGGTTGCATCACGCCACACGCTCCTACAAAGACTTCCTCGCCCAGGTAACCTTGCTATAATTGAGCAAACTGTAATACAATGCAGCAACTTTGTCTGGTTTTTAAATTGCAGTCATGTCTTTGTCTTTGGTAGATTGTGCTGCCAGCAAGTTTTGTTTTCCTGGCACTGACATTCACTCTGATTGTTCCACCCTTCGGAGAGTATCCAAGTCTGACTCTCAGTCCCTGGATGTATGGGAGACAGTACACCTTCTTCAGGTGGGCGTGATGGACAGTAGGTCACCTAGCATTATTAAACTCATTAGGAGACTTACTAATGTAATCAGTACAATACTTCTTCTGATTCTGGCATAGCAATGTGTATTTCATTATTTTGTCCATTGCAGTAATGAACGCCCTATGGATGCTCAGATGAGATACTTTGGTGAAGTGTTGCTGGACAAGCCTGGCTTTGGGACACGCTGCATGGTGGATGAACCACTAGAGTGAGTCTCCACAGATTTAGATTTTTTTCTTGACTGTCCTCTGGGCTGTTTTGTTTGACTACATGTTCATCTCCCATTGGTAGAGATTTCCCATGTAACAACATCACCACAGAGTGGGAGATGCCCCTGGTTAACCCAGTCCTGATAGAAATGCTGGCTGGCCCAGAATGGACCTCCCTCAGACCGTCTCCAGACTGTCAGTGCAGCACACCCAGGAAACTCACCATGCTCCCTGTGTGTCCTGAGGGGGCTGGAGGTCTGCCACCTCCACAGGTAGGTGGTTAGGTCACAAATATTAAAAATGATCACACATACACACACGTATACATACAACATGCAAAATCCACCCTCTCAAGTAAACTACTAAATTTCTTCAGCACTCTCTATTGTGTTCTGTGCATACATTTGCAGGTCCACTAATGCTGAGTTTCTAATATGAAATCTACACTGTGTGTTATTTTGTGCATCAGAGGATCCAGTCAACAGGAGATGTTCTCATGGACCTAACAGGCAGGAACATCTCAGACTACCTGGTGAAGACCTACCCCACCCTCATCAGAACCAGGTATAAGATCCTTTGTACGGATTCAAAAGGGAAAAAAGCAGAAACTGAACGTAAACTAAACGTTTGTGTAAAGGTGAAAGTATTTCTGGCCAAAGTATTTTCATTACAACATTGAAATATTTTGTATTTGCACAAAAGGAGAAGAACTGTAATTCCGTTACATCAAAGATGTATACAATATGTGTAGATGTAACATACAGTACTCTTAATGTAAAAGTTCAAAACTGTTCATTTTAGTCAAGGAAGATATTAAAACTGAGTGGTTTTTAAGCATTTTTTAAAATTGTATTTTTAAAATCTCTTTCCAGCTTGAAGAGCAAATATTGGGTGAACGAACAAAGGTAATGAGCTGTTTCATTGTCAGATTACAGTTAGGTCCAAATAGGATTTATATGCATTTTAAAGTGTGTGTTAATTGTAGTGGTGCAGTTCTCCCTCCAGTGGTTGTAATAGCGTGGTGCAGTTTTGGTCTGTAGTATTTGGATTTACAGTAAAGCTCTAGAGATGACAGCAAGGTTTACTCTGTGGTGTCCAGGTATGGAGGTATATCAGTGGGAGGGCAGCTTCCTGTTTTAGTGCTGCAGCCAAGGACTATCCAGGATGTAGCAGCACAGCTGGGGCGACTGCTCAATGTTACTGGGGTATGCCTTCAAAACTCAACATTCTGGGATTGCATATGTCTGTGTGCACTATTATTGTTGTTTCTGTGTGTTCTTCAACCCGCTCTTCAGTGATCTCTTTTGTAACGGGGCCTTTTTGGTTGCAGGGCAAACACTCCAAACAAACGCTGAAGGACATAGGGACGTTCCTCAGGTACATGGAGACTGAAAACAATGTGAAGGTCAGTCCAATAAAGCCTCACCATTTATAATAATATAATTATTATATGTAATATACTGTATATCATCTTGTCACAAACCAAGCAAATGCTGTAGTTTATATATGACAGGTCTATTTTGTTAACATTATAAATCAACAGTGCTCAAAGTATATAATTCTTTCTGTTTCCACAGGTCTGGTACAACAATAAGGGCTGGCATGCCATGGTTTCTTTCATGAACGTGGCCAACAATGCTATCCTTCGTGCAAACTTGCCCAAAGGAGCAAACCTGGATGAATATGGAATCACTGCTATCAATCATCCTCTGAACCTCACCAAAGAACAGCTCTCTGAGATCACTGTGTGAGTGACCAGTGGCTGGACTTTAACTTTTTCTAGGTGTTTGCAAGGAAAAGTACAGAGATAATAAGTGGAAACAGGATGTGATACGTAGCAACAGGTTTTTTTTAGCATCTTTAGTGTCAGCAAGCTTAAACCTCTAAAACACCAGTTATTTTTTAGATCTCATAAAATGTACTCTTGATATTTTAGCTGATTACTTTTCTCTGTGCTCTCCCCAGCCTGACCACCTCAGTGGATGCATTGGTGGCCATCTGTGTCATCTTTGCCATGTCCTTCGTTCCAGCCAGTTTCGTCCTCTATCTAATCCAGGAGAGGGTCACTCAGGCCAAACACCTGCAGTTTGTCAGTGGTGTCAGTCCGTTTGTCTACTGGACGGCCAACTTTCTCTGGGACATGGTACAGTGACCCTCTTACCTAATAAGATGTGTACCAGTGCCTGGCAAATGGCAATAATAGTTAAGGGCATGGAATAATGGTGTTTGTAAGCAGCCAGGGTAAAGGTTTATTTCTCTTTGCTCAGGAAACGGCTTTGTAGACACTGATATCTACTGTGACTGTGTTCTTCCTCCAGCTGAATTACTCCATCAGTGCAGCAATGGTGGTGGAAATTTTCATCTTTTTTGATAAGAAGTGCTACACCTCGCCAACCAACCTGCAACCACTTATCAGCCTGCTAATGCTCTATGGGTAGGTTTTGTCTGACTGTGTTTGTCTTGTCTTTTTTTTCTTTTTTAAAGGATGTAAAATGAGGGCCAAACAAAAAGGCTCAATCACAATAACCCTGCTACAGTATGACTGTTTGAAAATGTTTATTATTACTTTTGAATTGACACTGCCAATAACTCATATTTTGGGCCGGTATTCAGTATTTTCACATCCCTGTAGTAAGCCAATATAATTAAATGCCACCCTTTAAGGCTATTTTTGTGAAATATTGACAAAACCAAGAACAGATTATCTCTATCAAAGGAAATTTAAAGCCTAATATTTGAATTGATTCCACAACAACAGGGTAACACAGGATTTATTACTCTGTTTTTCTTTTTCTGTCTCTTCCCACAATGATCAATTGTGTGGCTGTCTTGATCAGATTTTTAGATGTCTCCCTTAGTAGATATTTGTCATCAACCAGTCTA
This sequence comes from Morone saxatilis, assembly GCF_004916995.1. Lineage (NCBI taxonomy): Eukaryota > Metazoa > Chordata > Actinopteri > Moronidae > Morone > Morone saxatilis. The sequence goes on from NW_023339650.1 coordinate 5,919,659, forward strand.
AATGTGAGCTACCACTGAGTACCTGTGACCGTCAAAATATCAGCAATGGAATATATTCTGTAAAATATATAATATTACAGTGTACCTGCAAAGTCATCAGTTTATGTAACATGTATTATTTTGCCTCATATCTTAATTTATCATAAACCATATGAAAAATGAGGATATGGAACGTTTATTTGTAATTTTAGTCTTGTTAGTTTTACTATAATATACTTCACTATAGTAAACTTCATACTGCTGTATTCTTTTTCAAACTTGACCAATACATTTTGACTATTTGTATCTTGCCAATAGTTTAAAACACAATATGAGATTCAGTGTAGAGATGAGTTGAAGCTGCCAATCTGCTATTCTTTTTTGTGTCTGTCTCCAGACTAAGTGGTGGTGGATTTATTGATGTTAACATGTAAGGTGGATTTAAATAGTTGATTAGCAAGCAGTGCCCACAACTGCTTTGCAAAAACCAAGTGTGCCTAGTTATCATTGGTATTATTGTCATTAGATTGTGATATTCATTGTGCTTAACTACTTTTTTTTGTTGTTGATTTTTTTGATTTCTCTCTTTTTCTTGCAGTTGGTCTGTGACACCCATGATGTACCCAATGTCCTTTATATTCAGTGTCCCCAGCACAGCCTACGTCTCTTTGTCATGTATCAACCTCTTCATTGGCATCAACAGCAGTGCCATCACTTTCATCCTGGACCTTTTTGAGAGCTCCACAGTAAGGCCACCGGGCTTGTTTCTGTCAATTCCATCTTTCATGCATCTTCCATATCACCCTAATTTGTGTGTGTTTGATTTCTGTCTAGGCTCTGTACAAACTCAACCAGCTGTTAAAGGCCATACTGCTCATCTTCCCCCATTACTGCCTTGGCCGAGGTCTCATAGACATGGCCATGAACCAGGCTGTGACTGATATTTACGCTCGCTTTGGTAACACAAAACACACATGCTCATAGTCCTCACAGTTCAGTAAACAAATTCTTGTAGCAACAAAAGCCTCCACCATCTCAACACTGAATAAATGTTGGGTCATTGGCTGCATCAGAAATCTGATGTTTATGTATGCCCCAACCAGCTGCAGTGCACTCTAGACCTCTCCTTGAGCACCCAAAACTCTGCAACAGATTCTGTAGTAGAGAATAAATCAGAGATCTTGAAAGGGCAAAATCTGAAATATTACAATACAATTACAAACACTGTTTCTACTGTAAAATGAACTTCCTTATATTGAGGAAAAACGCAATTTTTGAAAAGTGGGAAAGCGTGATTTACAGGTGTATAATGTTTATGTATTTCCTCAGGTGAGGACTACAGTCCAGACCCCTACCGCTGGGATTTTATTGGGAAAAACCTATTCTTCATGGCTTTTGAGGGATATGTCTATTTCATCCTTAACATTCTCTTCCAGTATCGCTTCTTCTTGGATCACTGGTAAGTATAGTAGAGCTTGAATTAGGAAACCAAATTTGCCGGATGTACTTTAGTAATTGCTCCTTGAAAATTACATTGTACATAATAAAATGAAGGGATGCTGTCACACTGCTGTCTAAAACTTAGAGTAGAAGTTGATCTGCTGAATAGTTTTTTTCCATTGGCAGGATATCAGATTGCCCAAAGCCTCATATTTTGGATGAAGATGTAGATGTGGCAGAGGAAAGAGAGCGGATCTATAGGAGTGAGAAAACAAATGACATTTTACGCATACGAGACTTGTCTAAGGTGAGAGATTTTTATTTATTTATATATGATCAATCATCGGCAATGGATAAAATATTTTAAACTCAAAATATACTTTCATCTTCATCCTTATTTTGTTCTCATCTTGCTTTGCCAGACGTACACGGGAACAATCCTCCCTGCAGTGGACCGAATGTGTGTTGGAGTCTCACCTGGAGAGGTCTGTGTGGTTAAACCAATACAATTTACTCTGCATAGGAAACATTCTGGCCACTTTATTGTTAATCTATCATGTTTTATCTCCCAATCCTCTGTAGTGCTTTGGTCTGTTGGGGGTCAATGGAGCAGGGAAGACCACAACGTTTAAGATGTTGACTGGAGACACTGAAGTCACCTCAGGACAGGCCTCAGTTGCTGGTCACAGGTTAGTATCATTGTTTTTACAAATAGAAGGTAACCCATATAGAATTTTATAGATATTTTGAGGCTTGTAATTAGAAATTGTATTGTTAACCCACGTTTCCCCCCCTAACTCTTCAGTGTTTTGACCAACATCCTGGATGTCCACCAGAACATGGGATACTGCCCACAGTTTGATGCCATAGATGAGCTGCTGACAGGTAGAGAACATCTACACCTCTATGCCCGCCTCCGTGGAGTTCCAGAGGCTGAGATCAGCAGGGTGAGAAGCAGCTTTCACCAGAACACAAATTATTTTAAAAATTTGCAAGAAGCACTGTAAAATTTAATTAAAATTAACAACAACAAGCTTAACTTTTCATCCTCCTTCTCCATCTTGTAGAAGTTATAATAGAAAAAAAATATTTAAAAAAATGGTGGTATTTTTTTTTTAATTGCAACCAAAATAAAGTAGGACATCTTTTCACTGGAAGCACTGAGGAAAAATCAGCCAGTCTGATAAAGAGAGGATTGCAGTGAGGAATTAAAGCAGCAGTATCACTTCAGTAATGGCCAAATACAACCACAGTTGACATCACTACATACAAATGTTTGAAAAGCTGCCTTCCTTTACCAAATACACACTTGTTTGAACAGAGAAGTCATAATGCAATCCTGTTCACTTAGAGACCCTGCGTATTTGAAAGTGTACATAGTGTCATTTAAATTTATAAACCTGCAGATTTTTTTTCCTGTATCGAGTTAAAGGATTACTTTACTGAGGTTCAACTGAATTGTAACATGAGGCCCTTATCCTCCCTGTGCTCAGGTTGCAGAGTGGGCAATCCACAAGCTGGGTCTGTCCGAGGACGCAGGTCGAAGTGCTGGGACCTACAGCGGAGGTAACAGGAGGAAACTCTCCACAGCCATTGCCATGATAGGCTGCCCTGCATTGGTGCTGCTGGTAAGGCCAACACTAATGAAGCATGGTTAGGTGTTTCTGTGTGTATGTTGATGTGTTATTACTATTGCTGTACATTAGGATGAGCCCACTACAGGTATGGATCCTCTCTCCAGACGCTTCCTGTGGAACTCCATCATGAGTGTTATTCAGGACAGACGAGCTGTGGTCCTCACTTCACACAGGTAAACTATCTGGTGTGGGTGTTTAACTGTGTGTGCATGCATATTTATGAGCACAGATTTGAATTTTTTTTTTCTTTTTTACCATCTGTCTTTACAGTATGGAGGAATGTGAGGCATTGTGTACCCGCTTAGCAATTATGGTTAATGGATCCTTTAAGTGTTTGGGAACTATTCAGCATCTCAAATACAAGTTAGTAATTTTACTTTATCCCATATCACATATCAAATTTATCCAAAAAAACATACAACAATGAACACAAAATCCTTTGATCTTTGATTTTGCTTTACCTGACATCAATGTGAACCTAGGTACGGCGATGGTTACGTGGTGACCATGAAGATCAGGGCAGCTAAGCCTGGTTGTGCGCCAGACTTGAACCCAGCCGAAGCATTCATGGAGAGCACCTTCCCTGGCTGCATCCAGAGAGAGAAACACTACAACACTCTACAGTACAAGATCTCCTCCTCCTCCCTGGCTAGGATCTTTCAAATGGTCCTGGCTAACAAAGACAAGCTCAACATAGAGGACTACTCAGTGTCGCAGACCACTCTTGATCAGGTAAACAAGCATAGGAAAACACAAGATATATTATTGGCTGCATATTTCCTATCTTTGCCTTTTGATTTGCCATTATATTTCATATGTTGACCTGATGTGTGATCCACCTATGTCTTCTGCCTTGACTATCACATTTTTCAAGATTAAGGCAGCTGTTTTGGTTCAGAGGAAATCAGGTTGAACCCAATGTTTTTATGTCCTTGTAGGTTTTTGTGAATTTCGCCAAGCAACAGTCAAGGGAGGATGATGCCATTGTGCTGCACCCAAAAGCTGCTGGGGCACAGCGATATATTGATACCACACCCTTCACGTCTTTGGGGAAGAAGTGAACTTACCTCAATGAGCTCAGCTGGAATAGTTATTTGGCTTCCATTTCAGGGGTCGCCATATTTAAAAGAATGCGGCCTGTGGATGTCTGTGTGCTCCGGAGGCCTAAAAGCTTGAACCTCCTCTTCACATGAGACAGTCTACAGAAGATAGTGTCATCATGACGTCCCGTCCCTAGCCTCGTAGAGACAAGTGACTAGTGCATGATCAGTTTTGGGGTACTAAAAACACAGTGGATGAACAGGTTATGTCCTCCAAAACTGAGCAAAGTTGTTGAGTGCTTGTTGATCCATTGTGTGGTGAAATGCAGTCTATGAAGGAGGCAGCCGCTTTAATGGGACTTGACATTTGTCCTGTTTGACTGATGATTTGATATGTGGCAATACTGCAGATGCTCTACTTCGCTTTTTCTTAAACAGGGTTAGTGGGCTTTGAATTCTGAAAGTGTGGAGCATTTATGTGCCTGCTGTATGTTCCACGTTCTGCTCACCTTGTAGGCCTTGAAACAGAGCTTTAGATTTAAGGACCATGACTTTGATTGATGATATGTCAGAGAAGTTCAATATCAGGTTGCTATGTGAGCTTGATGAGAATTGAGAAGAAAGCATAGGCCCTGTGTATTTTTTGCTTCAGATGCCAAGCAAGTCTTTTTTTTGCCTTCTTTAGATTTATGAAATGAACACTCAGAGAAGCCTAGTCTTAGCACTTTATTGATGCAGCTTTAATTGAAGCATCACAATTTTTACCAAGATGTTTGGCAATCTGCTAAACAAATCTGCTAGTGCAATACAGCTGATTATTTTTTACAAAATCTTGCTGCTATGAAATTAATTTCGATACAGTGTAATATTTTTATGCCACCAATGTCTCTTCAATCTTTGCCCTTCATCATAAACAGTATATGTAAACTGTCTACATTCCACCAGCACCTGGTGTCATTAGAGAAAGCTTAAACAGTGTCACAAAAGTTTCTGAGAGGAACATTATGTCAAATAAATTAACTTTTTCCTTAAGATGTGAACCTTTTTTTTTTTTTTTTACAGATGTCCTGTTCACATTCACATTTATAGGAAACAGTTTATAACAGTTTAATAAACCTGAGATTAGACATCAAGGGCTAGAGAACCACAGTAGTTATTACTGACTACCTGATGAGCCCTCTACACATTAATGCCAGAAGTTACACTTCTACAGTACAGTTTCCATTTCTCGGAAGAAAACAATCTGAGATATACAGTAGAGAAGCTTAGTAGCGTAATTAAATGTCTGCTTTCTCAGCATTCCTGCTGAGAGCTTAAAAGTGATGTTGCACTCTTAAATGGATGACATGACATATTAATTTGTCTGTTAGTTTGCTTCTGCAGGCACTTTAATGAGCTACAATATATTTTATTTCTTTTACTTAACCTGAAAACGTTATTAATGCTGTAATGTGGCTAATAAGCCATCACACAGTGAGTACTACTCACTGGTTTGAATAAGGTTTGCTAAAATGCTAAAGTGCCATTTTTCAACCTTAAATCAAGACCTAAAGGAGCCAAATATGAAAAAATTATAAAAAAATGTAACACAGCACAAAGAATATGACAGCAATTAAGATTTATGCAATCTTGTTGCTAACTTCATATCACAACACCAAATTAAACTCCTCAGAAGAAACTAAAACCCATAGTTGAAACAGAAAAATGTAAAAGGCTCCAGTGTATTGCCATAACATTATTGCTCCTATTATCACTTCTTTCAGTTTATTTATTGATATGAAAATATTGCTGGATGCAGCAGCAGCAAACGTCGTTGTTTAGTGAAAGACACCCCTTGCTACAATACTTTTAGAGAATCAGGGGAATAATGGCCATCCGAAAGCTGGGATAGTCCTTGAACTCCCTGCTGTAGGCTCTGTGCTTCCCTTTGGCCCAAATGGTCATCTGAATGAACCCCAATAATGTGTACAATGCCACTAGAATATAAAACACACACATTAGAACAAACAGATTTTATACAGTATTGCTATTGGTGCAGAAAATAATGTGTTGTACCTGGCAGACACTGGGTCATGATGGAAAAGCTCACCCAAGCTCCAACCTACAGTACATGTAAAATGTACAGGCAGACAGAGAGGTAAATACACAAGCATGGGTGTTCATAATCATAAGTAATTAGGATAAAAGCTTGCTATTACCTCGTATGTATAATTTGGACAGGATACAAAGAAAAATAACCATGTGAAGGGATTCTTGGTTGGCATAGGGAACTTCCTGCCCCTGGATCCTGAGAAACAGTTGGGTGGAAAAAAAAATGTAAATAACATTTTCATTTTATTTTATGTAGCAGTTTTCTCAATGATAGAAATATATTAGACATCCAGATCCTCAATATTTCCATGGTGGATACCAAATCAAAATAGCATTTGCATGGAGTAATACAAATGATGGGAGAAATCAATGGTTTTAGGCAGTTTTAGATGGCTTTAGTATATGTTTTTAACACATCTAAATTGATGGAATGGACAGTGTCTTTATAACTTAAAGTAGGAAGTAGAATGAAGCTCAACCACTCACCATCTCCTCTGAGATTATTAAGAGTCAAGTGAATGGAGAAGTTGCCCAGTTCACACATCTGGAGCAAAAAATAAAAATGTCTCACTGTACTGTCACACATACATGCACACTGAATTTCTGTTGGTCCTGAGTGAAAAACCAGTATACGTACCACAAATATAACTAATGCATAGTTAACTTGTAGCTCTCCATATGCTGTGAATAGAGATAGACTTGTGTTGATAAGCTGCAGAAAATAGAGAAAAACAACATTGTATGTGTGTGTGGGCTGACTTACATGGAGGTGTATAAAGAGGGTGGTTGATATAGTAGGCCAACCAAGCTGAGAAACCCCAATAATAGGCACAATTCTGAGAGAGGAAACAAACAATACAGGTGTATGAATACATAAAAAAAGGTTTTCTTATTGCATGATGTACAATAAACCGGACTATTAAAATGAAAATGTATTTCTTACTTTAATTCAATTTCGATTTTTGAACCACTATAAGTCACAAAATAGAAGACCTAACTACCTCTTATCATCAAGACAGGGTGCTCTGAGACTGCCGTAAGCAGCCTTCTGTATCAGAAGGAGTCCTTAGGCTAAAATCAGTACCACAACAGCTGGTATGAGACTGCGGAAAAGAGGCCACATATTGTAAACGAGGTGAGCATCTCAAAAGGCTCCTCTTTTCAAGGGTAGTCATGTCCTCACCCTGACTATTGTCCTGAGAGGCATGGTCCCATGGGAGAAACGATGCACAAAGATAGTCTCTATCAACCTCTTCATATAGTGGAAGGTATGACAGGCACAGGCTAGTCTGAGAGACAGAGAAGAGGGATACAAATATGTACATTCAACATGCCATAGTATGCAACTTCATCACTATTTTTGCAGCAGATTCAAACTGAGGTGAGAAAAGATTAAATTTAAATGATGCCTTTGTGCCGAATTGGGTCACTACAGCAACAAAACTGTTGAGATTCAGAAAATGAAATATACTGTAAATAATAGAACAAACCAGAATAATATAAACAAATGCAACAAGATGCAACACAATATCAAGACGAATTATTTAAATCTCTTGTTAGTTATGATAGTGCGTAAAAGATTGAAAAACAAAAACAGATGACATTAGTTCAACCTCTATTTATAGGATTTAAACATTTCCTTGAATGAAATGACAACCCCCGAGGGAGAACGTGGATCAATAAGCAAATCAACATGAATTAAAGAGACTGTCCAAATCCTCCTGTCATAGCAGCATAAAATATCGATTTTCCCCCCAACAACAGCTGTTTTATCTCATGTCAGTGTAGATGGTACACTGACATGAGATAATGAAGTTAGTTTTCAGATTCTGATTTAATTTTACAGACAATAACCTTTACTCCATTACAGATGTAATTAGTGAGGCATAGAATGTCAGTAAAGAAGTAAATGACAGACTTTAATAATAGTATAATAATAAAAGCATTTTTATTAAAGCATAGTTTGGGAAATACGCTTATTCCCTTTTATGGCTGAGAATTAGATGACAACATTGATACAACTGAATTTAGTTTGGTATCAGTCTTCTCATCAAGTATTTTTCTTCTTTTTCCAGCTCATATCTGTGTCTGCAGTTTAAAACCCATTGTCCACAATAACCTGTGCTATAATGAAAGTTCCCACTTACGTGACAACAGGAAGAGGACTGGAGGTAAAGGCATAGCTGTGTGAGTAAATGTACGGTACTCGACAATAGAAGAGGAGGTAGATGAGAAGGGGCCCGACGCACTCTGCCAGAAACACCTGGAAACAAAAGAACAGATAACACTTTATATTACCTCTCTACTGTGGGACCTGGGAAGTGTCCTGGAGAAAAAACTTGTGCTCTCGAGATTGTCATTCATCACTTGTCTATTTTATATTATTAATTAATATTAATATAATATCACAAAGGTGATATGCAAACAAACAGAGCAAATGTGTAGTGTAAGTAAAAGAAGGTAGGCAATAAACAACAACAAAAATCCTTTGTTTTTTATTGCAAACAAGGATTCAGCCAGATATTCCCCAAATAAAGTGCCTCGATATTATGTCAGCTGACAATTGCAGTACCAGACACAGATTTCTTTTTTTAGTATTTCAGTGTTGGCACGTCAGTAATCAGTGTGCTCTTCTTACCATTGTCCAACCTAACTGTGGTCCAAGGTCTCTGAAGTACATGGTGGCAGTAGTCCCAACTGGTAGATTCTGCAAGATTTCCTCGTCTCTGAGTGATTTTTCCTCTGAAAGAAAAGAAGAAAAAACATTTATGAAGAAATTCAGCTTCATCTGAAATTCTACCATAAACAATTCTACTATCCAGTGGAAAATATCCTCCCTAGATTATCAAGCATCCTAGAGTTGAGAAATATCCATATTGACAGAATTTGCAATAACTGATATTCATTATGAGTATGGAAAGTTAAGCAGTCCTGTGCAAAGCATTGTGGCTTAAACTAAACTCAGAGAGTTTTTAATGAATGTCTAATCAGTTTTTCAGCACACGTTCTCTCCACCTGAAAGCTCATGGGGACACAGCCACAGATAATATGTTGAACTAATTGGATGACATTTTTAGAATATCCTCAGGGGTAAGTGGCCCACATAGCTTTTAACCAAAGTCTCTACTCTGTGCTTTTCAGTAATAAGATAGCCCTTATAATCCATTCAACATCCTGCAACATCATACCTCATGGTAGGTCTTATGTACTTCATGTGCTGTAATCACCTTTTCTATTCATGCTGAAATTAATGTTGTGTTTTAAATACACATTAAGCCGTCCACCTTTTATGCTGAACAGACAGAAGTTTCCACAGTGATGGTAGCTCTGTAAAGATGTGGAGCGCGTTATGGCTTTCATTCACCTCCAGACTTAAAGCCATTGCAAATGTTATTGAACATTCTGGGTCACACTGTGTAATGGTGGTGACTTCATTTCAAAATCTCCCATTAAATCCACCCATTGAACACACCTGTGTTTTGCAATAAGTCATCAATATTAGGCATGTGGAATATACTTATTTCAGCTCTGCTGGACATTGTGGACGTGTGGATGTGTACTAAGCTGAAAATATCTCAATGTAAGTCACACCACAAATTGCATCAGTGTCAGATGCCAAAACAGCAGTGCCTGGAGGGACATATACATTGCGCAATAAATGGCGTTTAATCACTGTACACCTTTTACAGAGTGGCTATATGTCTATAACGATCAGCCATAACATTATGAGCACTGACTGGTGAAGTGAATAACACTGATTATCTGGTTATCATGGCACCTGTGAGTGGGTGGGAAATTCTTCTTTTCACTCTTTTTTATTCTTACACACAAACAGCCTGAAATAGGCAACAGGGAGAGAGATGGTGGAGTGAGATGGTGGAGTGATGGGCTTGCCACGTTAGCGGCAAGCAGTTTCTTGGGGTTAGGTTGCCTTGGCTCAAGGGCACCGTCGGCAGTGCACAGGAGGTGAAACTGGCAACTCTCAAGCTACCATTCCAGCAACGCAACATATTGTGGTCTATGGGATTTGAACCGGTGACCCTCGGGTTCCCAAGCCAAGTCCCTACACACATATTAGGTAGCAAGTGAACATTTTATCCTCAATGTTGATGTGTTAGAAGCAGGAAAAATGGGCATCCTGAGGATTCGGGCAACGTTGGCAAGGGCCAATTGTCCATAACTGCAGCTCTTGTGGGGTGTTCCCGTTCTGCAGTGGTCAGCATCTATCAAAGGTGGTCCAAGGAAGGAAAAGCGGTGAACTGCAGACAGGGTCATGGGCAGCCAAGGCTTACTGATGCACGTGGGGAGCGAAGCCTGGCCCGCGTTGTCCGATCCAACAGACGAGCTACTGTGGCTAATGCTGGTTGTGATAGAAAGGTGTCAGAACACACAGTGCATCATACATACTTAGCCTAAATGACATTATGGGACTTTAACAGAGAAACGCAAAATATTTTCCCACAATAGGAAGCTTCTGGTGAGATAAGTAAAAAGCTAGAGACGAGACATAAACCTCTCAATAGCAACAAGTGAGCACTCACAGCAGAACACTTCCAAACAGTGGGTAATGAAGTCCAAATTTGCAACCATATAAAACTGTAACTAGTAACCACCCTTGGCAATTTAGACTAGATCAGCATTGCCTACTGCAGCTTTAATGTTGTAATGATACGCTACACATAGAGTGAAAAATCATAGCATGGCTACTTACTAGGAGCAAGCTTCAGCGCCTGTCTTGCTGGATACCAGTAAGGATCTGAGCAGTCAAAACACACACACAAATCCAGGGTTGGAATGAGCTGGCATTGCACACACAGATCTTGGCCTCAGGCCCAATAATAATTGATCACAATGGAATAATGTTGAGCTCTGCTGCTTGATGGATCCTGATGGCCTCGGGCTTGGCAAACATTTGGTAACATTTCTGACCGGACACACGCTGATGACAGAGACACTGCAGGCTTCAGAGAAGTAAACAAGGAATTGTTTTTAACAGAATATCCTTTTGGGAAGTTGTGTGATCTAATATACTGAAAGATGATTCACTTAATAGCATAGCAAGCTTATTCGTCATCATATTTAGTGAAGACCCTTTTTTTTAAGTTTTAGTTCACAGTAAAGGCAATAAAAGTTGCAAAAACTAATCAAAAATGTAACTTGATTTCAAATTGATATTTTAGACTGCACAATATTTTAAACAAACAAACAAACACATTATAGCACCAGTAAAAGAGATGACCAGTCTGGCAAACCAACACTCACATGATTTGTGAAAAAGGCTTTTGATGTCTCCTATTGTTGAGTAAGGCTCCACCTGAATTGAATACAAACATAACATATGCAACCTTGATGTATTATCAGTGAGGAGGTTGATAGTGGTTCTTGTGTTAAACCCCCAGAAGCTCACATTAAAACTCATGCAACGCAGACAAAATATGTTCAAACCCACGAGCTTTACTTGAGAAGGATTGTATCTAAAATATGCAGAATATTGCCTATTTGGTGGCATGGTGCAGCCAAAAAAACATGGATGAAGAGACTGGAATAGCTATATGGTCAGACAGTGAAATATTGATTATTTAATTATTATTAAATTATTAATCCAACCTTCACCACCTTTCCAAGGAGGAAACAAAAGCGTAATAATGTTGTCATGGCAATATTTGAGCATACCTTATCTAAAAAACAAAGCTGCTCTTTGGTCTTGGCATCCAGGACCTTCACCTAAAACACAAGATGTACAACTTTTATAAAGCACAAGACCCACAACAGGTTTCACCATTTTTCACATTTTTCAATAAAGCCTCTATATGTTAGCCTCAATAAAACATTCATAATATTGACACTAATACAAGATTTATTATGAATTTTCCTGCTTAAGAACACGCATGGTTTGAACACACCTATACTTGTGTTAATATCTTTAGACCAGTGGTCTCAACACGGGGTCTGGGGACCCCCAGGGGTCCTTGAGGGGTTTTCCAGGGGTTGCCCAGAAAAATGGGAACTATAGGGAATATTTAATTTCACTATTTTTTCATTGGCTAAAAGATGTATTAGAATGTATCAGAATGACTATTCTGTTTTGCTATCACACTCTTCATTGCTAATCTGCCAATCTACAGATAGCTATAGAATAACTATTATCCAGTGGAGATCTCTGAGACTATCAATTATGCCCCCGATGTGTATGACTTTGGGGGTCCTTGACACCAAAAAGCCACTGCTTTAGACCATCCCTGCCTGATAAATACTATAATACTATAAAGATTATAGTAATTGTAGTCTCAGAAAGTCAATATCAAATCACAGCCTGTGAATAAAATATAGACAACTGGAAAGGAAATCGATGCCTGCATGAAACAAAAAACATGCAAAGCAATATGATTTATCAGTATTATTGAATCATCCATAGAAATAGAAATAACAATGATTATGTGACTCTTTGCCTCACAGCCAAGTTTGTTCAGTTACAGTAATCTCTATCTGAATAATGAGGCTGGTGGAGTTTGGTAGGAGAAAAAGAATCGTGTTGTCCTGCTGCTCTCCTGCACACATCTTTTTCATCTTAATTAGACCATGTCAGTGGTGATGTACAGCATATGCAAGGAGGATGGTGGGTGGCGGGCCACAATTTGCCCTGAAAGCACTCCATACTGTGCTGCTCAGCAGAGCTGTCCTAGCTAAATGGGTTCCCTTACTGGACAGTGTAATAACCCGCTAATGGATACCTAAAGATTTGCTGAGTGCACAGTCAAGAAAGAGAGAAAGAGATTGAGAGAGAGAGAGAGAGAGAGAGAGAGAGATATCTATGCTTTACCACTTTAACCCCTTTTTTTAAGCAAATGAAACTCTCCAGAAGGTCTTCCAAAACCTCCCATTACAGGTAGATATTTACAAAAAAAATATCCCGAAATACACTTCACCATTGTAGGTAAAACATGAGTACTTTATTTTGTCATTCTTGCTGTGTGTGTTCATGCTTTGCAGGATCTGTGCACAGGGCATGCTGACTGATCTTGCTAAAGGGCATCCTGGGAGATGGGTTTGTTTTGCTTTCCATCTGCTAACCTTCCCAACTGCATTCTAGGGGCACATGTTGATGCATTTGCGTGTTCACGAAGAGCATCAAGGGTGCCATTAGGGCTGCGTGTCCTAAAGCAGTGTGCACTCGATTGTGCTGTGCCCTTGTAAATCTGATTATCAGACGCCCCTGTCCTCTCATGGGAATACAGGGCACTGCTGACAGCACAGGTCATACAGAACATGTGCGTACGTGCTTGTCAGGGTTTCTGAAGGCTTTGTGTATATGAGGGGAATTAGAGTGGTTTTTGAAATGAACATTTCTTTGTGTTTTTTTGAAATCCTTAAGTTTCCATCAAAGGTGATTCAGGTTGTTCTATTCACCGTACCTTGCTTTTATTAATTCAAGTGATTGATACCAACTCAAGAAGTCTCTTAGCTGTAATAGCTCCTCTTAATGTGAAAGCTGGTGAATGTAATGGCTGATCTTGAAACACAGGATCATTACTTCAAAACATGAGTATGATACTATTGAAGCTGATCAGCTGCATGTGGCTGCCCAGCGTACTATTGTCCTTGTTGCTTTCACACTTACTCTAACTGAACAGAATTTCAATCAAGGGAAGAAATCACCTAAGCACTCATCTAACTCTTTGCATGCTGAAAAATATCTGGCTGACTGCTTCTCCAAATCTCATCTCAAGTGCAAACATTGGTGTTGAGCCTTCAAAAGTTCTTGCTTGATTTTAAAAAGTTTAACTTGCAAGCTACAGCCTGGGGTGGATAAACAGCTAGTCTGGCTCTGTCCATAGGTAAAGTCTGCCTAGCAGCATCAAAACAGGAAGTGACTGTGCCCGGCCAAAAAATAGTCCAGCACACAACACTGCCATTTTTACACTTTGGTTGTTGCACCGGTAAAACAAAAAAGAGTTTTAGAGGTGCTGGTAGGAGGATATTATTATCTTTGAACCAGGCTAGCTGTTTTTCCCACTTTTCCAGTTTTTATGCTAAGCTAAGCTAACCAGGGGTTGGCTATAGCTTCATATTTAGCGTAAAGATATGACAGCAGTTTCAACTTTCTCATCTAAACTGAGAGCACGCTTGAGAAATGTATATCTTTCTCATAAACCATCTAAATATTTGGCTTGCAGCCTTTATGAAGCAGTTACTGAGACTATGGCACACATCCCAGAGCATGTTGTAAATTAGCTTGAGTTCATAGGCCTTCTGCACTTACAGCTAATTACTTTTTATTAATACTCATCAGGCCTTAAGAGACAAGACTGGAGGCTTGAGGAAAATCATGAAAAGGATTCCAGCTTAGTTTTGTTTACTTAAATTTGGTCTTTATAAACTCTGCTGACACTTTAAACCTCTTGAGTATTCTCGGAATTCATCAGTTTTGTTTTTCTAACAAATTATAAGGCTACTGAGCAGAATCATCGCTCATCATTGCATCATCAGACTGAAGTTCGTTTTTAAAATAATGATTTTAGCTCTTTTCCACCATGTATTGTCCTCAATGTCTGATGGGATGAGTGTCATCCATCATCCAGTTTACAGTAAATTATGCTCCAAGCAGGTTGCCTTACCTGACAGCACAGTATTTGCAAAAATTATTGTTGTTTCCAACTATCAGAATCATTAAAACAAGATTCAGAATAGGAAAATATTAATGAAAACATATGTGTGTGAGCTGAGGCCTCACTGCAGCGGCCTGGGTTCGATTCCAGCTTGCAGCCCTTTGCCTACATTTCATACCCCTCTCTGTCCCACTTTCTGTTCACTCTTAAATTGGTCACTATTGAGCCTAAAACTTGTTAAACCACATTATCTAATGTTGCAATTAAAAGTTTCAGTTAATCCAAATACATTCTGTGGCACTTAGCTTAATACTTTACATTCAGACTTACCTCAAAGAAGGTGGTCCGACTCATGGCGGTGGATTATTATTATGTCCTCTTTGTGCAGGGTGAAAAAATGACCTTAAACATCAGTATAAGCAAACACAACACACGCACACTCATTCCTCACACACAAGTTCCTCTCCTTTCGAGGACAAACCCTGGACTGACCCCTTATTCTTCCCAGCCTCCCTTTCCCTTTCTCTCTCTCTCTCTTCTCCCTCTCTCTCTCTCTCCTCTTCTCTTCTCTCTCTCTCTCTCTTTCTCCCTCTCTCTCTCTCTCTCTCTCTCATATACACACAGACACTCTCTCTCTCTTCTCTGAGATATAGTGCTGGGACACAGAATCACTAGAGGCACATTTCAGAAACACTGCACATGCTCTCCCTCCTGCAGCTTCCTCCTGTTTCCCCCTCTATCTCTTCTTTTCTGTTTCTGCCAAAGTATCTTTGGAAAAAAGACTCTGCATCCAACTTTGCTCAAGTACACAGATACCCACCTGAGAATGAGACAGCTGAACAGTAGAATGTTGAAGAATGATACTAAAAACGATAATAAAATATGTAGGATGACACAAAACTGAACCCACTAGGTCTGGACTGAGCACCAAAATATCCCACACAAGTAGAGGTTGAACTCCTGGGGGTCAAACTGTACTCCACAAAGTGAAATATATAATTTGTTTAAGCATGCATAAAGTCAAAGTTGCAGTAGGTTGTTTAGGAAAATTGTTGAAATTGTGAAAACTGTAAACAACAAGCACATCAATTTTAATTGGATTTTTAGACTCATGTAGTCTGCTGTGTTCATGAAAATGTGCTCTTAACATTAAGCTATGAGAACTTGAATATCTACTACAAATTTGATTGAAATTTACCTTTTAGCTGTTCCCCAGCTAAAAGCTCATAAGAGCTAATCTGGTAGAGCTGTTTTTTCTCTCAAGATCAGCATAATGGAGAAGGAGAAGGAGAAGCTAAGTGTCTGGAAAAGAGTTTGAATTTACACCTGAGAGTTAATTTAAGCTTTTAATTTCAAAGTGATGCAATACTGACAAAATATATGAAATTACCTTTTGTTTTTTTGGGATAATGGGTTGATTATCTCTTTATCTTGAGATAGCAAAGCTTGTTTTCTTGACAGCAATAAATAAAATGATTTCCTTTCCTTCCTCCCATATTGTTATGGACCATGGGTCATGAACGTATAACAGTGTTCTTCAATGCTCAGTTCTTCCTTAAATATACTTATAAATAGAAATCTGATCCTTCTAGCACATACACATAGTGTATTCTGAGAGTTTCTAGTATATGTTGTCTTAAAAACTGCCTTTGTAGAACATAAGAGCATTGGGAGCTGTGGGAGGATCACATCGCATACTTCTTATTCCAATGTGCATCTGTGTTCTTCTTATTTCCACTGCGTACTCATATGTAGAGCATTGCTATTATTTTTCTTCGAAAGCCAGTATTTATTGATGGATTGTGTGGGTCTTGTCTTTGAGTTCTTACTGAGTGTTATAGCTGTGAGTGGTTTGTATTCAGTAGCTAATTACACTTGCTCCTTGATGCAATATGCCTCACTGTTTTTCACTATAGCCTTCAATTGCATTTTGGATGGTTACATAAGAGATGCTATTCAATATGAGCACAAAACATAGAATAGGCTATCTTCACTTGCCTCTATATGCAGTGTGTTTAACTAAAGAAAGCTTTATTAGCCTAATGTACATGTGTAACTCACTTTAAGGCCACCCAAAACAGTATTTGTGCGGCGTGGGAAAGTGGGGTTTGTCATATGTATCAAGATAATTGTTACAGCGAAACAACATTTGACTGTCTGTTTCAATCGTAGTTTGTGCATACACAGCTAGAACCTGTTTTGACAAAATATTTGTGGTCATAAGGTTTTATAATAATTACATCTAAGATGAGTTATTTACGAATTACTGAAGTTATCCCTGTCATACACTGGTAAGAAATGTCTCCACGTATCCTCCAAAAATGGATCCAAAGAATGAAACTCAAGTTGAGCATGTATTCACTCAAATATTGTGCTGTCTGTGGAGATTCAATTTATGGCACAGAGCTGGACCAGACCCCAAAAGCCTCAGGGAAATCAGACAAAATATATGGTGACAGAGAGACAGGCAGCAAGGAGACATGTGCTGGTGAATGTAAAAACTTCAACATTTTTAAAGATTGTGTGACATATTTATGTGGGCGAAATGAATGCAATATATATAGAGATATTTTAATCTATTTATGCAGCCCCCCTAAAAATATCTCACTGACAGTCAGCAGCCAATACATTTTCAGCAACAGGTGCCAGCAAAAGAAATCAGATTTTAAACTTTCTTCATGAAAGATAAGATGAATAAATATTATAACTGAGGAGAGCTTGGTATTTAGAGATTTAGCCTTTTAAATGAGAAAGTGTCAGAATAGCATGATAGCAGTTAATTGGCACAGCTAGAGGAAGTCAAAAAACACATTTTCTTCTACTTAACTGTAGCTTTGTGGTGTTTTAATAAATGCCTTTAAAATTTTACATTTTACAAAGCTAAGCTAGCTATCTGGATCCTATAATATGCTCATTAAAATGATAATGGATCTGTAATGAAATATTTTATTTTAGACACACTAGAGGCCCCCCAAAGGTTCAAACTGAAAACGCTCAACCTCGCATGTAGGAACCAGGTGGCCATCCTCCAAAAAAAGCCTTATCTGGGCTACTGTATAAATATTGATAGAAGAGGACCCAATCCCTCTATGGATAAAAACTACACATTCTTCAGGTAACGAAGACACAGTGATTCTTATTTTCAAGTGATTGGTCTAATTTGTTATAACTCAAGGACTATGGATGAAAATTTGCTTATTAGCTAACTCCAGCACATTTACATGTGCAAAACGCAGTGTTGATTAATGTGCATTGCCCCCGGTAAACATACCTATAAATATATAGATGAATATATAGATACATCCTCCTATATCTTACACACTGGACCAAAGTTGACCAACATTCCTTCTATTTCAAGGTATTTGGAATGTTGGAGATGTACCACAAAATCCTTCAGTTTTGACTGCTCCATGATACAAACACATATTGTATACACACCCACCTTCAAATGGCCCCACAGGCTTCCTCCATATGGGATGACACTGTCCTCTGCTGGTCAGTATGGCCAGTACCTTTGATTATTATCTACTACTGTATACTTTCAATTACAGCTGTATTAACACCACACATTCAAGACTCAGCCACTGAACTGATGAGCTACATTGCTTCTTGAGTTAACTTTTGAGGCATCAATAAATATTTATCCTCACAATTAAGGCACTGGGATCATGTCTTTGCCTTTTTATGTCATGTTTTGCTCTGTTTATAATGTCAAACAAATATGCAAATCAATTAGGAGGGACTGTGGGATCTTTAAGATTTTTTTGGTATTCAATATGTTTATACATACACGTATTTTTATAGCTAAGTGGAAGGAATACATTTGCCTACATTTAGAAAATAAGGAGCTCATTTAAGGAAAAAGTTTGTGGAACCCAGCTGTAATGTTTCTTGGTAGTTTAAAGCTCAGGGCAGTTACCTTCTATGATCAAAAGTTTGAGACTACAGCACAGCCAGGGCATGTCTGCTGGTCTGGAGGGTCGTTATTGACTTTTTCATCAGTCTGCATCACCCTCTAACCTTTCAGGATGCCAGTTCATCGTGGTTCGGGGGCTTTTAAAAAAAAACTTGTAGTCGTTGCAGGTCCTCTAAATGAGCAAGTCACAGTCTGGTGTTGTGATGTGGAGTTTAGATGGAAAGGGGCTGGAGGCTATAGCTAAATGCAATCGCCACACTGCATGGTGGGGGGTGGTGTGATGGTGGATGACAGGATGTCTCCTTCCATTTTCCCTGCAGAGATCTGAGGCTGTGGCCCTGTGCAGGAAGACTCGGTGTGTTCACACAGTATGTCTGTGAGCCTCTGACGTTTAATGTTGTGTGTGCTGGAGAAAATTGAAGAAAATGCACTGTGTATGAGATCAGCGTTTGCACTGATGTACATACTTGATACGACAGTGTGGGCACCTTGAAGTGTTTTTCATTTATTCTTCAAGTGTCAATGGAGGCACTTTTATAATTTCCAAGCATGCAAGCAGTGCAACTGCACCTGGGCTTGGGGATATCCATTTAGGGACTGTATGAAAATGTCTGGGGTGGTTAGTGGGACTAAACATCCCCTTGTTTATTAAAATTTAAAAATTTCTGCTCTCCACATATCAAAAAAATAGAAACATTTGTTTAATCATGTTCCCCAATTTAAACCAATCCAATCCAATCCAATCC
>NW_023339650.1:5939213-5948286 GCF_004916995.1 Morone saxatilis
CTCAACGCATCACTGTTGTTATCATACCTGTTGTTGGCAAATCGGACAGAGGTCAACAGCGTTTCTGTAACGTCCTCACAGGTTGTTGCCACAGCTGTCGCTGAGTATTTGGCCCATTCCTCCAGCAGATCCTCTACGAGCAGTGATGTTCTCTTATGGGGCTGGGTCCGCTAGGGCAAACACGGAACTTTCAAGCTCCTCCAAGATTCTTCTATGGGGTTAAGAATCTGGAGACTGGCTGAGGCCCACTCCAAGGACCTTGAAACTGCTTCTTACGAAGCCCCATTCTTCCATTATGCCCGGCGTGGTTGTGTTTTGGGATCATTCGTCATCGCTGATAAGACCCAGCACGTTTCCAGTCTCAATGCCCTTGCCTGAATGGAGGAGGTTTTCACTCAAAAACTGATGATAATTTGGCCCATCATTATCTTTCCTTTACACGGATCACGTCGTGCTGGTCCTTTGCAGAAAAACAGCCCCAAAAAGCAGTGATGCCTTCCACCCCTATGTTCACAGTAGGTATGGCTGTCTTTGGATGCAACTCAGCATTCTTTCTCTCCAAACACGACGAGTTGGAGTTTTTACCAAAAAGTTTATTTTGGTTTCATCTGACCATATATCATTCTCCAATCCTCTTCTGGATCATCCAAATGCTCCTCCTAAGCGCACACTAGACGGGCCTGGATCATGTACCTGGGCCCTTAAGCAGGGAACGTCTGCAACTGCAGGATTTGCAGACCCTGCCGGCGTACGTGTGTTACTGACTGGGTGGCCTTTTGCTTACTTTCGGTCCCAGCTCTCTGCAGGTCATACCACTAGGTGCCCCCCGTGTGGTTCTGTGAGTATTTCTTGCTCACGTTCTTGTGATCGCAGCTTTGACGCCCACAGGGGTGAGATCTTGCGTGGAGCCCCAGGAGATCGGAGGGAGGATGTATCAGTGGTCTTGTATGTTCTTCCCATGTTTCTAAATAATTCGCTCCCACTAGTTGCTTTCCTTCACACAAGCCTTAACCTAATGTGCAGGATTCAGTCTTCCCAGCCTGGTTTGCAGGTCTAGCAATTTTGTTGTTGGTGGTCCTTGACAGCTCTTTGGTCTTGGCCATTAGTGGAGTTTGGAGTGTGATCTGTTTGAGCGTTGGACGCGGTGTCAGTTTTATACTGAGAACAAATCAACAAAAGCTTTCAGACAGGTGCCCATTAATACAGGTAAACGAGTGGAGGACAGAGAGGCAAGGAGCAAGAAGTTACAGGTCTGTGCAAAGCCCAGAGAACTCTTGCTTGGGTTGTTCAGGTGACCAAATACTTATATTATTATTATTGTTATTTTTCTATTTTTCATAAAAAATCTTACGAATGTGATTTTCTGGATTTTTTTTTCTCATCTTATGTTCTGCTCATCAGTTGCACAGTGTACCTTATGATGAAAATCTAACAGCCTCGCTCTCATCTTTTTAAGTGGGAGAACTTGCACAATTGGTGGCTGACTAAATACTTTTTTGCCCCACTGTATATAGTCCAACAATACACTGTTTAGCCTCATCGCACTGCAGTGTGCCTGCTCCAAATTGCAATCCATAAACTAATCTACAGCATAGAGACTATGTATTAGTCTAATATGGTCTACTGCACATTGTTTGATCGTGTTCTCCAGTACAAATAGTGTTTCTCCAGTAGGGGGAGATGGTGACCTAGCACTAGGTCTCACAGTTATTGGATAGACCAGGGATCTGTTAAATTCTTAAATTGCTTTCTTTCATGTATTTCTGTTTGATCATCTTTCACAGATTCTGGTTTGTGTTGAGGTATGTAGCTATTCTGCCCACTTATTGTTCTTCTTATTAAACAGTTAAGTATAAATGGTAAATGTTGTGGTTTTGATTCCATTAATAGTAGTGATGTAGTAACATAAATACAGAGGTAAAAAGTTGAAGTCGTTTGTTATGTTACCAGTGTACCAACAATTTCTATCACCAAATCAGTTTGGTATATAAGTAGTATTGAGGGGCGCCCTGGTAGTTCACCCGGTGGAGCTGGTGTCCCATGTAGGGTGAGTCCTTGCTGCAGCAGCATGGTTTCCTCTCTGACCTGCAGCAATTTGCTACATTTCATCCTCTCTCTCCCGATTCCCTGTCTATCTTGAGCTCTCCTGTCAAATAAAAGCAACCCCACCACCCAATATGATAAATATGAAAAAGACTCTTTTTTTTCTCCCACACCTCATCCATGAAGAACCAAAAGAAGTAAGAGGGTACTACAAAGGACTTACACTAATGTACTTTCTAAGGAAAAAAAAAACAACCTTTCATTCTAATTCTGAGAAAACTAATGGGTTGTTAAAAAGAAATAATGAGAACTCTGTGAAATGACCTTAATCAAAATCTATTTGGAAAGAAAATAGCAAATAGACTCTAGTTTGCCAGGTAAGTCATTCCCCACAAAGCAATGTCAGATTGATTGATTTTTAGGCTGCTAAACATAATGCTGATGAGCATAATTTAAGTACCCTGATTCAACACCATCCAATTCAGACCAAATCAATTCCATATTAGCTCAAAAGTGGCAGAAAACAGTACTGCACCTTGTAGAATACAAAAATGACGAATATGAGCTAATCTGACCTCATCTAAAAATAACCCCATGAGATGATGCAGAGAAAAAGGTCAATATTTATAATATGTGTGATATTTTGCCACTATTACTTTTAGTATCCAATAATAACAACCAAACTTTGAATGCAGCACTTAATAAAAAAGAGTGCTCACTCACTTACTATCCATTTTTTTGATTTGATGATTCAATTTTACTCCATCACATAAACAAAATAAAAAGTTACACTCTAATACATACATAATCATCAGTTGGCCTCATCTACAGTAGGAGTTTGCCGCAAGTAAACAATAGAGGCTGCGACAATAATGTCTGTTGCTAACAACACTGAAGTCTGCATCACAACAAAGATGAAGTAAATGTTTCGGCACATTAACTGCAGATATGAGGCTCTCATAAGGAGGGATGTCATCGCTGCTTTTTGTTGCCTTGTCAGTGCTACAGGGAAAAGATATTACCATTGCTGCGGAAGAGATCCCAAGTAATCAGTCAACATATTACGACGTGTCACTGCAACCTCACACGTCATTGTTTTCATTATTTTTACTCACGTAATGTCATCTTCATTGTCCAGACAGATGGTAAAGCAGTCAGTTGCAGTGGAAGCCATTATACAAGTTTTATTGCAGCCCCCAGACTGTGCAAACATTCAGCATAACAACCCTACTACTGACATGTTCAAATCTTGTTGAAAACTCTATTTGTATCCTGTTGAATCTAATTTTTTAAGATCATGTTATTTAGTCAGTGATTTGTGTCTTTGCTGTACATACACACAACCTCAGCCACCAAGTGTTGCTTTATAGTGTAGGCTACTTTATAATGAATTAACCTTGAATTTTTGACATCACAGCAGATTCGTGCTTGAGCGTCATTAGCACAAAGGTCTTGTGTAGTTACCAGATCCTTTTACAGTAATTTTTGTTGACTGTAAATCTTTTCCCTCTGGTAGTTTAGAAAGGAAAGGGTGACATCTATTAAAAAGTTCAGTTTAACACAGGCACCAATCAGAAAAAAAATTGAGTCTCTCTGCATCTCTGACCCCTCTCTTTTTTATTGGACTCTTTACTTCCCATGTTTTTCCAACACTAGAATGGATTTCAGCACTCTGAAATGTGTTTGTTGATTTGGCGAGTGCTGAAGCCTCTGTTCCTCTTTCTACCACGGAACCATCATTTTTGAATTTTGAAAAGAAATGTATTTTTTGATTGTTGTCTTGTGTTACCTTTAACTGACTAATGACTTGGACTCGGATAAAAGCTTAACCTACAGAATGTCTACCAACAGGGCCTTAGCTAGGGTTTTAGAAATACTGAGGCTGTGAGTCAGTCTCAAACCCTTAAACATCTCACCATTTTTTTAAATTTATTAGTCCAAGTATTTATTAAACAGAGAATTTGCACATTCCTCTAGAAATCAGAAGTTTAGCTAAAAGACAAGTCTCCCAACATTGTCTCTATTTTACCTATACTTAGTTCAAGATGGCATACTATATTTATTTCCAGGAAACCTTCTATAAATTCTTTAGGTAATTGTGGACCTGGGAAATAAAGTGGTGCAGTTTTTTTTCCCAACACTAAGATATAAATGTATTTTTCAAAGATCTTACTATGCTGCCAAGAGGAGGAGGAGGAGTAATACTGATTCCATTAATCATTTAGTTGGAGAAAAAAAAATTGTGCTTGAGATACAATCCAGTCCAATCATATTTAATAAGTTTATGATCGTTAGACTGTAGGGAGCAGGATAAAAACACAATAGACAAAAATGAAGCACTTTGGTGTCAAGATTGTTTTCTTTTTCAGTAAGTAAAGCGCTTCATGTCACACAGCATCTACAGCAGCATTACCTGGACTTCTTCACAAATGTATCCTTCAAAATGCCCAAAGTCCCATTTCAGTAATAATATATCTGTGTGGGTTTAATAGAGCTGTCGATCAATACCAGTGACTCAACGATTACCTGGATGAATGGAGTGAATTCTGACATTCAAAACTCACTCAGTGACCTGTCCTCTAAAAGCTGAAATACTGAAATTTTAGTAACCATTTTCAACTGCTCAACAACGGTGCTACACTGCACTAAAAGTGTTGTAGTTGTTAAGTATTGCACTACCAAAGCTAAAGCTCACTTTCAAAACTGAAAAACATGACAAAGTTGTGTTATTATGCCAGTATCTTGCATGGTGAAGTATTAATCCTAATTGTCCTAATTAAGACATTTTCATTCATCTCTGGTGTAATTTTAACTTGCTAGCTTACCTCAATCTTGTTTGGACTGTGACTTTATATCAGTTTATTAACCAAGACAACTACCATGAATTTGTAGATTTAGCAGTTCCTTAATCACCTTTACAGGCTAAAGTTATGGATTCATGTCTGCCATATATATTATATCACTGAGCAAGAGTTTAAATGATTCAACATAACTGAAATAACCTGTGATGTTCCCATCAAATATCAAATTAAGGAAAGTCATTTTTCAATAACTAACATTGTGACAGTGGTTAAGACATCTACAGCAGCTAGAAATCAGCACTAGATTACAATAGCTGACCTTGTGGTGTGGTGGAACAGTGGGGTGTAGTCATATTCTAGTCAAGTTTTCTGATGACTCAGCAATTAGGTTGGGCTGCATTGCAAAAGAGGTGATGGATTGAATAAACTGTATATGAGAACTCTCTCCCGTCTCTTAGGGCAACTTTTTTCCACTTGAAGTGGGTAGCTAACTCATCTAGACCAAGGAAATCAAATCTTGTCTAAAGCAGACTTAGCCTACCTCGCCCACTGACAAGAAGACTAAGCGAGTCTTAGTGATCTTGAGGGGTACGTTGTAGCCGAAAAATACACCCTGTGACCCCTTCTTTCCATCCAGAGGAGGTCACTTGTCCTAGGAACACACTGTTTGATGATTATATAAGTTACGCTCGGGGGTTGTACTTTACCACTGTGTGGACTAGACAACTCGAGGCTGTCATACAAAGAAGGCTACCAAGCCGAATACTTTTCTCCTATACAACTGACTCGCATTCCTATGGAGACTTGATAGGGTTCCTCTTATACATCTGCCGCGACATAATAGTGGAGCATAGGTTCTTTCGAGATCTTTTGTGGCCAGTACGATCTTCTTCGCTGTCACATGCGGCAGTGAGGTTTCTGTTGAAAGTCGCAGGACAATCAACCTGGACGACAATTATCTACGATCAGGCCTTTAATAGCAGAGGGCCGGTGGATGTCGGTTGGCGGAGGAGCTGGCAGCACTCTGTATGACCGTGTCATAACGACGGAGAGTATGGCCTGGTTTGGTCCTGGAACGGTTTCGGCGCATCGGGTTGACAGATGTGTGAGTGGAGCCACTCCTGCTCTTACGGTACGTGCTACTGTGCCCAGCAGAGGCTCCTTCAGCAGAGAGAAGACTCTCCGTTTCACCCCATAGTTTCACCACGCACCCGCCACAGAAATCATTCCTGCTTTTTTTGAAGCTCCATGTTTGCGCTTCGTCGTGCGTCGAAATCTTTACACGCCTCCCTCAAGAGAGTCAGTACTCTACCCCCCTTCTCAGTATAGTGTCTGGCTCAAGGGAATTACTATACTTCATTCAATTCTTTTGCACATCTTTTCGCGACATACATTTTATTCTGATTATTGTATAGTGGACTCCCTTCCTCTTCACTCTCGTCTATACGTTCTCCCTTCGTGAGAATATAATAAATCAGTATTCGCCTATATCTAGTATGATTGAGCGGAGGATGTAGTATTATTAAGGCCATCTCGCTATTCTCCTGTGTCGTACTATTAATGCTCTTGCATCTCTTATAATATAATTGTCGTACATCCATCTATACTTGTAGTTGTACATATGCGTCTAATAAGACTATATTTATATTTCTTTTGTGTGGAAAATCCCATCTTAGTATATATTTATGTTCTTGTTGCTCAATACCATATCTCTTTGTATTCTGGATTATGTAACGAATATATAATTTCCCTCTGGCGAGTTATTAAAGTTTTCTGAATCTGAATCTGAATCTGATTCCTTATCTGCAGCTTAGAACAGATCAGAGTTAATAACAATCAACCTATCATGCTTGCATTGCCTGCTTCTGACTATGAGCTCACTTTTACTCTGTTCTCCTTTAAACCAATAACTATAGCCTATGCTGGTTCAGCTGAATGAGGTTTTAGGTCATCTGTATACTGACACCAGTAATTCCTACTGTAATGAGGACTCCCTGAAGTACCTCTGTGTAGAGTTACATAATAACAAGAAAATTAGTATTGTGCAATGATGATCTATAATGGTTATTACTAGAGCACTAAGAGTTATACTAATATTGTTGTGCTATTTCTGTTGTTTTTCTTCCTGTAATTCCTCAGTGATAACTTGGATCAGTTATTGAAATTAAAAGTAAAAAAAACATACATTTACAGAAATTATTAAACCATTAAACTGTAGATTCTCAAAAAGTTTGTCTCTGATTTTGTTCAAAAATATCAAAACGGTACTGAGTGAATGAATCAAATACAATGCTTGTGTAATTAATTTATGTAATACAGCTGCTAGCAAAAATAAGGACGTTTATATGCGACGTCACACCTGCCATACTAATCCTACACTGTTAACATTGTTGTCTGATTTAACAAGATCATCCTATCACCTCTATTACAGTCAAAACAACCAGAGATGCCTGTTTATTCTACTCCACCTGCCTTTCATTGTTAAGTTTGCATGTTCCAGTATCTGCATGGGTTTCATTTAAGTGCTATATAGTCCAAAGACATGCAGGTTAGGTGAGTTTCTAATCTGTTCATATGTAAATGTTATCTGTCTATATGTGTGTCAACCCTGTGATAGACGGCTGATCGCCCCAGGCTTTTACCCTGCCTCTCTCAATGTCAGCAGAGACAGGCAATCTTACCCATTATCCTGTTGGGAGTGGGTTAGAATAAAAATATAAAGATGAATAAATCGATGGCTCAGTACAGTGACATGTTTGGAATGATGACCAGCAAAGTATAGCGAACTGTAGACAGACTGCTGATCTGTGAAAAAAATCTGGTTCCTCTGGCTCCTTCTAGCGCTCCTAATGACATTTACAAGAATCTACCAACCAGAGCCGAGAAAGAAAGAAAGGCACTTCTAGTTTGAGGCTTGAAGATAGTTTGATTGTTGAGTCTCATTCACAGGGTCCCAAAGCATCTGCATTTGATGCACTGGGAATGAGAATCAACTATCTTTCTTGTTTCTGATTTCGTTTAGCCCCGGTGGATTCTTGTAAATGCTACTAATGTCAGGACACAGTGAAAATGTTAGCAAATATGACCAAAAGTTATTTTTCTTAGTTACCTACTGCAGCTTTAAACCATGCAAAATGCTAAATGACAACAACATAAGGCTACTGTTTCTAAATCAAAGAATGCATTTATTACTCAAAGCACCCAAAGTGCTTAATATATTTTTTGAATGTATTATTCTTTGTCAAAATCAGGAGAGGGAGGCACGTATAAACAGCTGTTACTTACTCTCTCTCTCCCACTCTGTTTCAGTACTATGGACAGAGCAGCCCTAGCATACACCTATGCAAAAAGCCTGAACATACTGACCCTTCGTGGCACCAGGCCCATCTAAAAGAATAACCAGTTTAAACAACTGAAGTGAACATTCAGTCACTCAGGCATTTTTTAACTGTTAACAACAGAAGCATCCAACAAAGTGTATCAGAATGCTCAGTGCCGCTTTGGGATAAAATCAAATCCAAGACCTTGACCTATGGGCTTACTGTGCATGTTAGCCGGCGATGAGATGTTGTACTCCTCTGACTGCCTTGTTAACTAAGAGCCACCTGGGAGAAAATCTGCTAAACTGCAAGAAAAGACCCTCAAGTCGAAATGAGGAAATAGAAATGACCTCCTGGGTGATAACCAGCAGTGTGTGGTAAAGGTCAGACTCAGAGGAGCAGGAAAGTGGAACAGCTAAGACAGACATGGGAAAGTGAAAGCCACTGGCACATTGAAAGCAGAAACTGAAAACCATGCATTATATCAAGCAAAGAGAAAGGTAACAGATGAGCTGAGAGAAAATAAAAAGCCACCCATGGATGCAGATTTGGGCAGAGTGAAACACATGAGAAGGAATAGAGGCAGTTAGAGACATCAGATAAAAAAAGCAGAAAAACAAGAGCACCTTAATGGATAACTTCAGAATTCTATTAGAGGAGAAACACAATGACGCTGACGGGATAAGAGACAGGACAAGGACAAAGTATTTGAAGAGAAAGACGAATTACAGATAAAAATCGATAATTGTGCGCAGAGGAGATTAAAGTGGGGGGTAAAAAACAAATGAGACAATTGGAGGAAAAACTGGCTGAATCAAAAATAGAAAATGTTGAAGTTGGTGAAAACACAAAATAGTTGCCTTCACCTTTCTCACTGGAGATTTTTCAACTTCATAAGTTTTTATTTTT
>NW_023339650.1:5948312-5953049 GCF_004916995.1 Morone saxatilis
TTTTTATTTAGCATTTTTGCTTCACGATAACTGATAATTATTTTGTGCAAAAGGCTGCAGTAATATTGTCAGCTATTGGAAAGAAAAAAAAAGGACATAATAAATTGGTTGGTGAAAATTAGGTTACATTAAACGACATTAATTATACTAATTATTTTTAGAATTGTTATTTACACCCATGTGTGTTTTGTGTTGTAGTCCTAAAGTGAATAAAAGTAGCATAAAGAGTGCCACATGGTGAAGTCAAGAACCTGCCACCTGCCTGTGTCCCAGCTAAAACGTTGGGGGGAAATTACAGATGCTGTCTGAACAGATGGCTCCCTCTGTGACCTCACAATGGTGGTCTGTGTTCAGCTGCCTGCTGCTGTAAACAAGTCTTTGATGTAGCAATTTTACAATACTGAGGTGGATCTTTTATTCAGTTTACAGTCCTTTAAGGCTATTGTGTGTGGGCTGCCCTTCCATTTCTTCGAGCAGGACAACACATGCAAGTATCCCATCCAACAGGGGTGAGCAAAGTGCTAAAAAAAAAGCCTATATACTGCAATATTTCCAAATACAAGTACTGCTGGTATTGCAGATCCAACATCTATAGTCAGATACATTTTTTTTTTTGGAAAGCATGAGCGAAAGTGGCAGCCTACTTACCCACAATATCGAGGGTATCACCTCCCTCTCTATCTGAGCTCTTGGCCACAGAATTGTGAATTTACCCTTTCCTCTTCTTCACTCATGCATCTTTTATAACAATGTTTAACATGCATTATCCTGTTAGAGTAGAGAGTCCACTGCTGGATGCTCTGTGTGCGTATCTGACTGTTGTTTTTGTGCTGTGGGAATCAAGAGCTACACCTTTTTAATGGAAGGAGCTACCAAATTCACATCATTTTTTAAAAGATGCTTATTTGCTTCCTTGCTGACAATTAGATTAGAAGAGTATTACCACTCTCATGTCTGTACACTACATGAAGCTACAGCCAGCAGTCGGTAGACTGTTGACCTTTGATGCAGTCAGAGAGATACGTAAAATGGTTTGATTGGAGTAAAACATGAATAAAAATTACTCTGAGTATCAATTTTCACCTATTTTATTTCAGTCAGCCAACTCACGTTTGAGATGTTTATTAAAGCAGTAACATAATAGATTTTGGCGTCTAGGCTCCGACCTCATCACTCCCCGCACATACGTTTACAGAGATATTTGGGGAGTGATGCGCAAATACCTTAAACCCCCTGTCGGAGCCTACAGGTGGATGCTGGGGTGGTGGTGGGGCTTACAGCGCAGACAGCGGCACTGACAAAGCAGAGGGAGAGCTGGGAAACTTTGCAGCTTAAATAGACCGCCAGATTGAAAGGGTGCGCTTGGTTAGTGATTATGGAATAAGGCATGTCATGTGTGTATAGCAGTGCCGCTCGAGTTGACCTGCCTGAACTAGCTTGCATGCTTCGCTCCATTAGTTATAAGGCTGCTGTACGCCCATAGGTGTCAGTTTCACCAAAAGCCTCACAGATGTCACTGACTAGTTGGATTAATGTTCTGTAATGAGCTCTTCTATTTGATAACTTCAGTATTCTAATACAATGCACCGTGGAACAATTTTCTTCTGGGCAAAGTTCTACATGTATACATAATCAATCATAAATCTTGAACACAACCATTCAAAACAAATAAATCTTAATTTTCAAATAGTTATTCTGAGAGAGATAAACCTACAATACATCAATATTTAAAGCTGATGAGAGGCTGACAAATGGAAGTAGCACAAAACACTGTTTTTGGCCAGGGCCTGAAAGGGTTAAGATTACAACATTTGTTTGACAGAACTTTCCTCACACACATAGAATTGGACCTGAGAGATCCATCTATCTTGTAGTTGGTAAAGTCTGCAGCAGAGCAGCCAGAGTTAATCATGTTTTTGTTCTTTTTCTTTTGATGTTCTCAAAATCACAGTGGGAGAATCTCAGGTCAGAAAGTACAAGTAAAAAGAAACATATGCAGAGCAATAATATGCACAGAAAACATATCTTATCAGTGTACACCAAATCAGTATTTTTAGGCCATGTTCATTTTGGCATGCAGAAGGCATAATTCACCATTTATTCGTTGAAGGCTGGAGCACATCTAAAAGGAAAGGGGGTGTTAGCAATGGAAAGGTCAGACTGCAGGGTCACCCAATTCTTCCTTTATCATGTTTTTGATTTCCAAGTCCATTTTACACTAGTGGCGCATATGATAAGCTTATGTGGGTTTAGAGACTGTTGTGTTCTTTATGAGCAAGTCTTCTTCAAGGTAACATGATATTGCTTCTCTATAAGCTCCCTTGAGGAGCTCATTTTTGTAATCCCTTTGTTGAAATCTGAAATGCATCCAATAGCTGTTTGCTAGTCTTCCCCTGAATCACATATCCTGGTGCTTTTTGAAATTGTCCAAAAGGATGTTTCTGATCAGGCTGAAGGGGATGCAAGCCCCTAGAACTGGATTAAGGTGAGTTCTCTTTCTATGGACTAAAGTGAGAAAATCATCACCTAAACATTTTCTATATTTTGATTTTAAAAAGTCTATTTCTGATTTAATACATTTCTTCTTATTTGGTGTTTTTTGTGATTGTATATAATTATTATGCAGAAATTCCTCCTCATCTCTCAGTTGTACCAAATGTTTCAGCACAGTCCAGCCCCACTTGTAGTCAGTGTTTTCATTTATTTATTTTTTATTGTCAGGGTGCATCCTACCCTGAGGCAATAAATGCAAACTGCTGACCAAAGGTTTACTAGAAATGTCAACACATCTTGATTCTGTGGTAGCGTGGTTTCACCTAATAATGGGTAAGCCTGGCGGATTTTAAAACTGCACCAGTGGTTTTGCATGTTTTGGCCCATTAACTACAGATTGCATATACTTTACATTGCTGTCAACTGTTTTCCAAGTTTCTAGATTGATTTCCTACCTGCCAGGCAGCCATTAGTTTCAGTTAATTTCAATATACCAAATCCCCTAATTTGCTTTAGATAGGCAATCCATCACAGTAAACAATTTAAAGCCTTTGTTTTTGTGTAAAAGTTAAGTAACAGAAATATAATAATGCAATTGTAAACTGAGACTTTTTAAAACACATTCCAAGACTGGGCCACTGCATGGCAACCTTTTCTAAAAAGACCAAAACATGATCCCTTTTTACAACAGCACACTGTGTATCACTTCATTTTCTGACAACATAACTCATCGCTTCACTGCATTTGGCAACTGCTGTATCAGCTCTTGGATTTCTTCAATGGTAACTACTCACAACTGCAGCACCACGTGACAACAGAAAACATGTCCTAACTGAGTTTTATTGTGTACTGAAGTAAACAGAAATCAATGCCTGCCTGGAGGATATTTCTTTTATTTTAAGTCCAACACTGCATGTGGAAACTTCCACAAGTTATCTGTTAAGGTACTCTTTTTGTCATCACTTAAATACCCTGACAATGCGTTGTAATGTAATGGGAGTCAGATGAGGTTTTATAATGAAAAAGTTGGATTTGTTTGAAAGATCTGTTGAGATTAGGTTGCTCTTTCTATGACTGAGCCTCATAGATACTTTAAGCTGTGTCATGCAGTGGCGCTAATGCAATAAAGAGTCTTTGATGCAGAGTTGCTCGTGCGACTTGTAGAGTTCAGTAACTGGGCGCTTCATATGATGCAGACTTCTGTGCTGTTTTTCTTCTGTTTCTCATTTGATCTCGATTGCTGCATTAAAATTGTTTCCCTGGCGCCCTCATTATAAACTTCAAAAATACTTTTGATTGAAAAAAAGCCAGCAGATGAACTATCTACCACACTTTGTGAACATGCATTCAACTGCTCTTAAGATTGCTCTGGATTTCATCACACTTTCCCCAAAAAGTCAACATGCAATTAAGGCACTATTATATCTTTGGAAAACCCATAAACCTTGCTTGGAGTATACTTACTGCACTGTAGCTACAAAATGCAGACAGGAGTACTTTATAACTTCTACTGAGTTCATGAGAATGCCAACATGGAGTACAGTATTTAAAAGTGATGCCCAATCAGATAGCTCTGATTAGCATGCTAATTGTTAGCCCCTCTCTCTGCATCTCAACATTTTAGCTGAAGCTAGTCATACAGTTTAAAGGCTAACTTGGGCATCTGATTCAAGTCACTTCAGTGCAGTTGTCAGCACTGTTACTCCTCTGGGTTTGACAGTAAGAGCTCTCCTTATAATAGCCTGAGGCTGTTCCCTGCCTGGGGGGATTGATTCAACACTGCTGTCCCTACCCATGACACAAAAAATGTCCACACATTTAGACTCATCCATGGTTTATTCAGCAAGCTGCTAGCTCACAGCAGAGGCACACTGTTAGTTTTTTTTCTAGCAGATGAAAGGACAATGATATCTCTGTGGGATGTGGGAGTTCATCATACTAGGTTCTTGTACTTGACACACTGTCAAAGTGTTTGACAGTTGTCTTCCGGTCAGGATGTGGTTATGAATATTAAACCCTACAGAATAGCGCAGGAGCGGCAATATGTGCCTCAATATAATCACTGCAAAACCAGTTGACTTGAGTTACTGTAATAGGACATATCAAGACCTCCACTGCATTTCATTAATAAGTCATATCTTATTAATTTAATATAAAGCCTTAAATGGCTTTATATTAACAGTGAGCCACATCATTACTTGTATGTATAAGGAGTCACTCGTTATGAGGGGCCGTCAGGGACAT